>NC_083447.1:11171166-11525541 GCF_020745735.1 Hemiscyllium ocellatum | reverse complement strand
GTAGTGGTGGAAGCAGAGTCATTAGGGACATTTAAGCGACTGCTGGGCATGCACATGGATAGCAGTGAGTTGAGGGGTGCGCAGGTTAAGTTACTATATCTTACATTAGGATTAAACCTCGGCACGACATCAGGGGCCAAAGGGCCTGTTCTGTGCTGTACTTTTCTATGTTCTAATTTTCTTCCAAAATGTTAGAGCAGTTAGCAACTGTGTGGTGAAATGCAGTTACCAATGTAATGTGAAGCTCAGCAATGTACCCTGTTTCTGCACCACCTTGGCAATGTGTGTCTTAAGGACTTGCCCCTTAAATTAAAGCAGACATATATAGTAGCAATAGTTCAGTTAGTGAACTGCTGCTGGGTTTGCTTTTTTAATAATGATTTCCCTGCTAGCAGTGGGCAGAAGGGTGAGATTTAACTGCTTATTGAGAAACAGTCTAGAAGAAAATTGCTTGGCAAAATCATATTTTCTCACCAATATTTTCAATAATGAAAGAAGTAACTTGCATCTGTGTAGCATCTCTTTTGCATAGAAAGAGATCCACTACACTGCTTCGAGTCATGAGTGGAAATTATAATGTTGAGCCAAAGAAGCAGGCATTAAGACTGTTGAGCATGAGCTTGGACGGGAAAATGAGTTTCGGAAGGATTTTAATGTAGAATGTAAAGTAGAGAAATTTAGCGAGTTTCAGATCTTCGGACTTCATTTGTTTCAGGCGCAGCCACCAATGAAGAAATGAGGAGTAAGTGAGATGATCCTGAAATGGAGAGTTTGCTTGGAGTTAGGGTGGGGGAAGTGACAGAGATAAAGATGGCCAAGACTTTGATGGGGCTTGTGTGGAGGGGGATGAGAGTTTTATATTTGCACAGGGAAGACTGAGAATGGATGGGTAAATCTCCAGTGTCAGTCTGAACATGACTGAGATGTGTGTTGAGTTAGTAGTTGAGGGCAGGTACTATTATAGATGTGAAAGTAGGCAAACTGGGAGATATGGATATTGAATCGAATTTGATTTGAGATTGAATAAGAAGTCATAATTCCACACAGTTCAGTTTAGCGTGAGACGAGATCTGGATGAACCGGCGAGACTGCAGATTTCAAATGTGTTCATGGGAATGATGCAATTGGATAAGTACAAAGTGAGTCAAGTGAGAGCTGGTCCACTCTGCTGGACTGTGGAGGGGTGTGGTTCGGTCAACCATATCAAAGGTTGTAGGGCAGACAAGGAAGGATGTTGCACACTGATCATAGCTCTCATGGAAGCTGTGTGATTTCATCTGGGTTTTTTTCAATGTTTTAATAGAGACTTGATTGGAGAGATTCAGACTGGAAGACATGATATAGAAAGTTTAAAATTAATTTTAGAAGCATGGTGCATTCTGAAGATTGTATTCAGGTCAAATTCTTAGATTTAAAATTAATTATATTTTATAGCACAGTAGAAACACTACCTATAGAGTCATGCAGATCAGAAAACTTGCATCGTTCAGATAAGCCAATCACCTGGACATTATCCCACAAATAGCAGTTTGATACTGCTGTGTAGCGAGTGGCCATTGCACTTGCAACAGTGACTGAACTTTAAAGTACTTAATTGGTTACAAAATGGTTTCAGGTGCCTTAAGCTAGCTAAAGGAATTTGTAAATAATTGTATATTTACTTCATTCTGTTTTATTCCAAGTCTGGGCTGAGTCATAGAGATCTAAAGCACAGAAAAAGATCCTTTGACCCATCACGCCTGCAGTGGTCAAAAACAACCACCCAACTATGCTAACCCAACTTCAAGCACTTGACCCTTAACATTGTATGTCTCGCATTGCAAGTGCACATCTAAATGCTTATTAAATCTTATGAAAACTTCTGCCTTGACCACCCTTACAGGCAATTAATTCCGGTTTCGTACAACCCCCTGGGTGAAAGTTTTTCTTACCCCCCCCCCCCCCCCCCCCCCCCCGGTAAGCCTCCTGCCCCCTCCCTTAAATCTGTGCCACAGATCGTAATCCCTCTATCAAAGGGAAAAGTTTCTTCCCAGTCTGTCCAACCTCTCTCCATTACTGAAACTCTCTAGCCCAGGTATTATTCTGGTAAATCGCCTCTGCATCCTCTCCAGTGCTATCACATCCCTCCTATAATATGGATTCCAGAATTGCATACAGTACTCTAGCTATGGCCTAGCCAATGTTTTATACATTCCAGCGTAAGCTCTCTTCTCTTAAACACTCTGCCTTGCATAGTAAAGGCATGTCAGTTGGTTCATAGAATTGGCAACTTAAAAAGAGTTGTGGTGCTTACTAGTCCCTCATTTTGTATCTTCTTGAACTTTTCATGTTTATTTATGTAACTCTGTTTAAAAGTCATTATGGATTGTACTTCCAACTCTATTTTGGCCTTTGAAGAATTTGCACCTTAAAAATCGTCCTCCCAAATTCTCCCTCATCTTCTTTTACTGATCATAAAATCCCTCTAATTCCCAACTTGTTGACTGATTTTTTTTTTCCTGTTTGCTGTATCAAAATTTTTCTTTATGGATAATCCAGTCAATTATCCTTCTGACCACGTCCATTCTGGTGAAAAGCCAGTTTCTGTAATCTCTCCTTTATGATCGTCCTCTTTAAGATCATTTCAATGTATCGCTTCCACCCCTACTCTATGGCTGAAATGAAGCACACAGAGTCTGGGCAGGCTGCTCACTGAGATCGATTTTTCTGGTTTGTTTTCTTGCAGTTCATTTTTGAAACCAAAGGTTAAATGTAGAAATATAGAAACATAGGAAATAGGAGCAGGAGTAGGCTATTCGACCCTTCGAGCCGATACCACCATTCAACAGGATCGTGGCTGATCATGCGGATCAGTATCCGCCACCCACGCTCTCCCCATACCCCTTGATCTTTTTAGCCGCAAGTGCCACGTCTAGCTCCCTCTTGAATATTCCTGGTGAACTGGCTCCAACAGCTTTCTATGGTAGAGAATTCCACAGGTTCACAACTCTGAGTGAAGAAATTGTTCCTCATCTCAGTCTTGAATGGCTTACCCCTTATTCTGAGACTGTGACCCCTAGTTCTACACTTCTTTCCCAACATTGGGTCTATTCTTCCTGCATTTAGCCTGTCCAGTTCCAATCAGACTTTTACTTGTTTCTACGAGATCCCACCTCATTCTTCTCAATTCTGGTCAGTACAATCCCCACCAATCCAGTCTTCCTTCATCTGTCAGGCCTGCTAACCTAGGAATCAGTCTGGCGAAACATCACTGAACTCCCTCATTCGTAAACATGTCCTTCGTCAGACTAGGAGACCAAAATTGCATACAGTACTCAAAATGGGGCCTCTTCAAGGCCCTGTGTAACTGTAGCAAAACATCCTCCCTCTAATACTCAAATCCTCTCGCTATGAAGGCCATCCTGTCATTAACTTTCCCCACCACCTGCTGCACCTGCATGCCAACCATCAGCCGACTGTTTCACCATGACACCCAGGACTCCTCACACCTCACCTTTTCCTAAACCGCCACCATTCGGATCGTAATCTGCCTTCGTGTTTTCTCGACCAAAGTGGATTACCTCACATTTATCCACATCGCTTCACATTTGCCGAGTATTTGCCAACTCAACCAGCCAGGCCAAGTCACCCTGTAGCCTCTTAGCATCCTCCTCACAGCATCCACTGCCACCCAGATTAGTGTCATTTCCTGAGTTGTTAAAGTATAAACTTGTGCTCCCACTCGTAATTATCCCTCCATTTCCATGTACTTGGTGTTCCATGGATAAAGGAGGATAAGTCAAACCAGATCAGTGTTGTGTGACCCCTTTTCTGGTTTCGTGTTACTGATTGGTCCCTTGATCACTAAATAGGGGATTAACTTGCTATACCTATGTATCCAGTAGCTGGTCCCAGAATTGTAAGATTAAAACTTCATGATCTGGATTGCGTTTTTTTTGTCCTCAGCATGTGCATGGCTTCAATCTCTCTGGGTGAGACAAAGTTTTATTTTAACTATGAGCTACTTTATTTCCTAGTGACTAAAATGTACAAAGCACTGAGATTGGTGGGACCTACTCAGTTATCATTTCTGTTCACTCACTGCTCGAAAATCAAGATGATGAGTTGGGGTCTGGGTCATCTGAGTTAAAAGGCTCACTTGTGCTGTTTACCCAACTCCGACATAGTCTGGACATCTTTCCCCACTTAAAGTCTGAAGCTTCTCGTCCTCCCCTGCACTGACTTCTAGGGACTATTCCCATCATCCCCAGTTAGGGCCTGACCGTGAAAGTTCAGCTGCAGTCTCTGGGTCAGGTCAGAGTCTATTGGGCGAAAGTTGCTATTTATTTTAAGGCCCCGTTGTGAACGTTTTGCTGTCACTGGCTTCATCCCTCTTTGCCAGACTCCTACTTAGACCTCCGCTGATACCTAAGCACTGGAGTCTGTCTTCTGCCTTTTTAAACCCTCGCACAGACCCCATTACCCAGCAGCAAGGTGCACAGTTTTTCTCCAAAAGAAGAAGCCTGCCCAATGATTTGAGCCTGTGAAAGCAACAGTTTGTCATTGTGCATTATTAATTCCCACTTGCTTTCCTTGCGACATACAGTCCAGCTCAGGAAAGTAAGCTTCCTCTTGGCAAACTTCAGCTTCTTGTGAAATTAAAGCTCAGCATTGTGGAACCACTTCTCTGTCGGGGAAAATGCCCAAAGAACCTCCAGCTACAATGGGAGGTGTTAGCTGCAAATTCTGCTGACACTTGCTAGCACAGTAGCATCTGTTTGATAATTCAGTGCCTTTAGGAGATAACAACGGGGACACATTATTGATTTGAGGAACACTACGGGATTGTATGCAAGAGACTAGCATTTGTTTTGATGTTATTGTACATTTTAGTCAGAGCCAAGTTTGTTTTTAATTTGTGTTCGTACAGAGCATACATATTAATGTACGAAGACAATGCTCCTAGGGACTATTCCCATCATCCCCAGTTAGGGCAAAAATTAGTCCCTCCTATTTTGTGTTGCGCTGCCATTTCTAATATTGATTATGGTCGCTGGTCACATAAACTACAGGACTGCTCAAACAACCATTGATTGCCTCTGCATGACTGCAAATGGTCTTTTGGACTCTGGCCAGAGAATAGTGGTCAAACTTTGAGGCTTAGATGAAGAATACATTCAAGTATTGTCTTGATAGCCCAACATAACAGCAAACTCTGACTCATGAGGCAGAAGCCATGTAAAGCTAATCTTCAATTTGAGGGGCATTTTCATAAGCACAAATATTTGTTCTAAATTGGCATCAAGATTTAGGAAAAAAAAGATGTTGACCATTGTTTAGTTAGTTCCAATTTCTCAGTATTTTCCTCCTTTTGGGAAATGGTGAAGGTATTGGAAGGAATAGCAGGCTGATTGTTAAGCTGCTGATGAACGCTTCTTCCCTGACCAACCAGTCCTGAAATGGGACTTGAACCTGGTACGTCTGGTTGAAAGGTACTCACCTACTGAGGCCTTTAGTCTCATAAAGGGGTTTTGACAGACTAAGAAGGGAAAGTTATTCTTATTGGCAGATATAAATCAGAGGCCGTTGATCAAAGGCAGTTCAACTGAGATGATATGAGACTTTTTGATTTTACAGTGGACCTGGAATGTGCTGCTGGAAAGACTAGTGGAAGGAAGCTTAATTTTTAAAACAAATTGGCTTAAGACTTGAAGGAGTAAATCTGCAGGGTAGTGAGCAATGGGCATTTGAATTGGAACGAAATTGGATTGCTCTTGCAGAGAGCATCTCCAGGTGTTATGGACTTGATGACACCCTGTGCTGTATCCTTTTATAATTTAGTGTGTAAGAACCCATTGTATTTGTCACCTCATTTAAGGAAGGGTTTCAGTGTGTTGGAAATAGTTGCCAGGCCGGTTGCCAGAATGGGCATCTTGTCTTATGTTTGTATCAGCTGGAGTTCAGAAGTGAGAGAAGTAACTTAATTGGAATAAATAAGATCGAGGGTTCTTACGAGGGTGAATGAGGAAAGGATGTTCCTCTCATGAGACAATCTAGAACCAGGAGTCAGTGTTTAAAAATCAAGGTCACCCATTTAAAATGGTGATGAGTTGAAATATTTTTGAAAGCTGAGTGTCTTTGGAACTCTCGTCTAGAAAGGGCGGTGGAAGTCTGAATATTTTTAAGGCACACATGTTAAACAAGGAGGTAGGAGTTTATTGGGTTAGGTAGGATTGTGGATTTGTTGAACGGTGGAGCAGGCTGAATGGCCTTCTGCTCCTAATTCATGTGTGAGATTGAGTACGTGCCACAGTGACTGATTTTGGTAAGTCTCTTGCGAATGATGTGGTCATTTCCCGTTGCAACATCATTACTGATCCTTTGCCCATATCGTTCCCCTGGGGAAAAAAAAGCTGCAGTTTGTCTTAAGCACAAATTTTACGGGATGAGTGTGATCGAACTTATATTTATATAGTACCTTATCACCTTCTTATCATGTTCCAAAGAGCTTTATAGCCAATGAATTACTTTTGTAATGCAGACGCTATTTTGATGTATGTAGTTTAATCCTAAGAATTGGATATGAAATGGATGACTGCCGTAACGTGATATTGAGGAAGAAATGTTGACTAGGATATAAGGAGCCCTCTGCTCTTCACATTTGCAGTGATGTTTGTTTATAGCTTGCTGAACTGTCAGACAAGGCTTTAGTTCTAATGTCTTGTCCTTGCAAAGCTGCTTGGATGACTCGGCATTCCCGTGGGGCCAGCTTAAATTGTGTACTCAGATCCAAGAATTTGCTGGGAGCACCCCAAACCTTCTGAGTAAAGGACAAAGGTTTGACTGCATGAGGCAAGGTGACACATGACTGCCCAGCCCTGTGACAAGTTCCAAAGTACTGGGTGGTAATCATTAGAGAGTGTAATTAAAGAAACTGCACAAAGTTAAATGCTGAACTGAAAGCATTACCAGATGCTGGAAATCTGAAATTATCACAGAATGCTGCAGAACCACAGCAGGTCTGGCAGCATCTGTGGATAGAGAAATAGAATCAACATTCCAACTCTGTATGAAGCTATAGGGAGAGGCTGAATAGGCTGGGGTTATTTTCCCTGGAGCGTTGGAGGCTGAAGGGGGGAACCTTATAGTAGTTTGTTATTCATGCCCCCTCATGATTTTATAAAGGCTTTTTTCAGGGTAAGGGAACCTAAAACCAGAGGACATGTGCTTAGGGTGAGAGGAGAAAGAAATAAAAGTCCTAAGAGCTAACTTGTCCACACAAAGGGTGGTGTGTGTATGGAATGAGCTGCCAGAGGAAGAGGTGGAGGCTGGTACAATTGCAACACTCAAAAAGCATTTGGATAGGTACATGGATAGGAAGGGTCAGAAGTCACACAACACCAGATTATAGTCCAACAGGTTTATTTGTAATCACAAGCTTTTGGAGTGCTGTTCCTTCATCAGGTGAAGTCCGAAAGAGCAGCGCTCCAAAAGCTTGTGATTTGAAATGAGCATGTTGGACTATAACCTGGTGTCGTGTGACTCCTGACTTTGTCCACCTCAGTACCTCCACATCATGGATATGAGGCGCTTAGAGGGATATGGACTAAGTGCTGGCAAATGGCATTAGATTAATTTAGGATATCTGGTCAGCATGGATGAGTTGGACCAAATGGTCTGTTTCTAGTGTGTACATCTGAGTCTGTGACCCTTAGTCAGTTCTGAAGACATGTCATACCAACTTGTAGCATTATGTCTGTTTCTCTCTCCATGATGATTTCACCAGCATTCTTTGTGTTAGAGAAAAACGCTGGTTTGATTGTGAATCAATAATTTTGCTTTTTTTCTTATATAAGCACTTTTTTTACATATATATGCCATTACTTGAAAGGAATTCAAATTCAACATTGTCTTGATAACTCCTCTCCTTTATACCTGTTTTGTTTGTTCAGTACTGAGGGTGTGCTGCACTGTTGAAGGTGCCATCTTCTGGATGAAACATTAAACCTAGGCCAATTTACTTGCTCTCGCACATATAAGGGATCCTTATTATGAACGGTAAGGGATTTATCCCTGGTGTCCAGGCCACTGTTCATCCCTCAGTGTCACATAAACAGATTATCTGATCATGCTTGCACTCTAGTTTGTCCCAGTTAGCTATGGGCAAAATTAGTGACTGTTTCCTGCTTTACAGTACTAATTACACTTCAAAACGTACTTGACTGGCTGTAAAATCTTTGAGACATAAGTTGCTCATGAGATGTGCCATACAAATGGTGGTCTTGCTTTTCACATGTTTGAATCGTAGAATCCTTGCAGTGAAGATGCAAGCAATACAGCCCATCGAATCCACGCTGATCCTCAGAAGGGCATCCCCCCCCAGATTTGTTCCCTACCCTGTCCTCACAGCCCTGCATTTCCCATGGCTAACCCACCTAGCCTGCACATCCCTGGTCACGACAGGGTAATTTTATGTGGCCAGTCCGTTAGTCTGCACAACTTTGGACTGTGGAAGGAAAGTGGAAATCCATGCAGACGCAGAGACAATGTGCAAACTCCACACAGACAGTTGCCTGAGGGTGGAATCAAGCCTCGGTTTCTGGTGCTGTGAGGCAGCAGTGCTAACCACTAAGCCACCCAGTTTGAGTGGAATTTCTAGCCGAGATTGCCTGGTGGTCATCACAAAAAGGTATACCTAGATTCTCCAGCGTTGTTCAGCTACAAGTTAAATCTTTCTTATGTGATATACAAGTAGAGTCATGGAATACCTATAAGTTGTCAAGTTGAGTGACATTGCATTTGGGTCCTGTTTTGATTTTCCAACAGATGTGAAGTTTGATCCAGTCAGCGGTGACTATTATCCAATCATTTATTTCAATGATTACTGGAATCTACAGAAGGACTACTTCCCCATCAATGCCTCCCTGGAGAAACTCCCTTTGCGTATGACTTACTGCCCGTTGTCGCTGTGGAAATGGCAGCTGTACGCGGCACAGAGTACCAAATCCCCGTGGAATTTCTGGGGGGAGGATTTGTATGACCAACCAGATGAGGAGCAGGATTCCGTTAAGGTTAGTTATCCTTTTAGTATTCAGTACAAGTAACGTTCTTGATGCTGTTGGTCAGCCCGGTTGTCATAGGCATTGAGCACTGCTTATAGTTTCCTGAAAAGCTCAGTAGACACAGAGCAATGTCGCAGCATAAATAGACCATTCAACCTGTTACAACTTGTGCCACTGTTCTATGAGATTCCAGTTAATTTGTACCACAGTGTCCTTTTATCCTCCCTTTCTCCATATCCCCCAAATACCCTCAAACTGCCAGAGGTCTGTTGAAAGTTTCAGCATCCTTTGGGACAGGCGATGATGTCGTGGGTAAGTAATCCTGAAGTCCAGGCTAATACTCTTGGTGACATGGTTCAGATTCCCCCATGATGACTGGCTGAATGTAAATTCAATTAATACATCTGGAGTGTAAAGTTAGTCTCTAACAGTGGCCACAATTGTGAAAACCTAACTGGTTTGCTGGCATCCTGCAGGAAAGGGAATCAGCTGCCCTCATCCAGGCTGGCCTACGCGTGACTCCAGACACACAATAAGGGTGGTTGACTCTTAACTGCCCTGTGAAATGATCGAGGAGGCCACTCAGTTCAAGGGCAGTGCAGAACGGGCAGCAAACGCTGGTGTCACCAGCCATACCAGAATCCGATGAAGGAACAAAGGAAAAACATTCCCAGCTTCTTGGAGGGGAGATTTTTCCTGCCTTTAGTGTGGAGGAGGAAGGGTAACCTGATTTCATGCCTACCTGGCCTAGCTGTAATTTAAGATTGTGACCTCCTTGTTTTTGATTTCTCCAGACCTTTTCCCTAGAAGAAATTTCCCTCTGTCTGCCCTATAAAGATCCTGAATAACGTAAAGCACCTCAATCTTCTAAACTTGAGGGTATACCTTCAAGGCTTACAGAACCAATTCTCATAATCCAACCATTTAACTATAGTGAGTCTGTGAAGCAGTGAAGATGGTGTCGTAGTATTATGTCTGAGGTAGTAATTCGGAGGTCCGGGCTAATACTGTAATTCCATGGCTAAGATGATGGGAGCTGGTGGAACTTCAACTACTAAGTAAATTCCAAATTGAAAGCCAGTCTCAGTAATTAACATCAATTGTCACAAAGGCCCCTCTTGTTCACTAATGGCTTTATAGGAAAGAAAATCCATCCTTGCACTGTCCAGACGTGACTCCAGCCCAACAGCAATGTGGTTGACTCTTAACTGCCCTCTGAAATGGCTTTAGTCAGCCACTCAGCTCAAAGGCAATTGGGGATAAGCAACAAATAACACCCCCTTGCCAGTGACCAGCACATCTGATGAACATATTCCAAGGTCACTGGTTTCAACCAGTGAGAAAACAAATCTGACTTTCTTGCATCCAAAGTGGATGGCTTCAGGTTTCCTCTCTTTGTGACCCTGCTCGCTTAACGCTCTAATTTTCCTCCTCCTATGCCTCCTTATTTTGTGTGCTTTGCAAACTTTGGATATCCCACTCTCTCCTCTCTTAGGTTATTAATATGGTGAAACATTCAGATGTCAAGACCGATTCCTGAGGAGTCACCTTGTACCAATTGAAGAATGTTCCTTTCACTCCTACGCTCTCCAATTACCCAACCACTTACCGATTTAATTGGTTACTGTTTGAAATCCAGCACAGTAATTCCTCACTACTTTAACAAATGCATTATTTAGTGATCTCCTGTAATAGACAGAGATATGATCCTCAGTCTTGGTGCGGATCATTTGATGAGTGCTGTTGAGGAGCAGCATGCAATCATTGCAGGAACTTCACTTGAAATCAATATCTACTGAACTTAACAAATGATCATGTGGTTCTGGTGTGAGTACGACTGAGTCAGTGTTAAATCTCCTCCCTTCTCATTCCAAAAGAATTACCTAAATACCTTTTCATTGTGGTCTTGCAGATGCAGAATGCCTACTGCATACCTGTACTGCAGTATAAGCCAGTGCTTTCATGAGGGAGTGAAGAAACCTTTCGCTCGATTCACCATCCTGCTAAAATCTAGCTCGATAAAAAGCTTCTCCCTCCTGAGAATATTTGAAGTGCTATTACTTTTCCTGCCTGCAGAGACCTGCTATTTTGGAGCTCTGCCAATAGCAGAATCTTGCAGCAAGGGACTATAAGCTCCATTCAGAATTTTGATACATTGAACTCTTCAATAAGTCGGGATGCTAATTGTAGGGGCTCACAGCTCTGATGCCAGTTCACCCAGAACCTGTACAGTATTGAATACAAATGAACTAGTTTCCTCAGTTACTTTAAAATGAAAACAGACTAGAAGGAATTATTAGATTAGATTAGATTTCCTACAGTGTGGAAACAGGCCCAATAAATCCACACTGATCCTCTGAAATGTAACCCACCCAGATCCATTTCCCTCTGACTAATGCACCTATCACTATGGGCAAATTAGCATAGCCAGTTCACCTGACCTGCACATCTTTGGACTCTGGGAGGAAACCGGAGCACCTGGAGGAAACCCATGCAGACCCAGGGAGAATGTGCAAAATCCACGCAGACAGTCGCCGGAGAGTGGAATTGAACCCAGGTTCCTGGCACTGAGAGGCAACAGTGCTAACCACTGAGTCACTGTGTCTCCCAATGGAATTATCGTTCCATCTCAATGGAAACCATAAATTGACTGCGGCTCGGTTACCCCAGCTACGCAAATACTGAAATTGATGTGGCTATAGTATTTGATATCTTGGTTGCTATGGTGACAATTAAATATCTTGAGAAATGCTTTCCAAGGGAAAGGGAGAAATTTCTCCCTTCAATATTGACTTGCATCCTCCGACCTTAATCTTCTTCCCTTGGGTGTTAACTCCATTGCAAAGGTTTGAGAGATTGGGAGTCTTGTGAGCTCCTGTAAGCTTACAGCATTCCAACAGATCGCCAGCTACTTGAAGGTTAGCTTCCCCCAATGACCAATTTAGCAATGGCGGCAAATTAGTGACGGACGTTTTTGTCACAACTGTGCAACGGTGAAGAAATTTTAGAGAAAAGACGCAAAGGGAGTGAGTCTAGTAGGCTAACTAATGTGGCCACAGTGCGCTGAACAGCCTCATTCACTGTTATGTCATTCTTTAGTATCTGCCTGTCAGTGAAATTAGCCATAAAGCAGGCAGGATTTAATGCATTCTGCCATCCCTTGCCAGTTTGTTTCACGGTGTGAAAGGAAGATCAGAATTTGCTGAGTGACTCTTGACTTTTTGTCATAGTTATGTTTCCATTTTTAGTTTTTTTTTGAAACCATTCAATGATTTTAGCGATTGGGCCCAAATATTTTCTGCTCTCTTGATTTAGTCATGCTGTGACTCCTTTTTCCTGGCCGGGGGAAGGAAATGGAGGCTGAGAGTTGACCGAAATGGCTCTTAAAATTCTGGAGGGTTTGAAACAGGAAAAGGGTCAGATGTTTCCATATGTGGGAGAGGCTGTTAATCAAATAGTCATTAAGAAATCCAATAGGAAATTCAGTGAAACGCCGAGTGTGGAACTTGCAAGGGCAGACTTGCAATGGAAGTAAGCCAGTAATCCAGATGTGAAGACTAATGCTCTGAGGCTGTGGACTTCATGTCCCACTATGGCAGCTTCTGAAATTTAAACTTACTTGATAAATTCAGTTAATTGATTTTTAAAAAAATTCTGGGATTGGAGCCAACCTCCGTAACAGCGACCACAAAGCTATCATTGATTGTCATAAAATCCCTGTCTTGTTCACTAGTTCTGTCAGGACACCTGTCATTACCTGGTCCAGGCTCCATGTGACACCAGGCCATCTGCAGTGCGGTTGACTCTTAAGGTTCCTCTGAAGTGGCCAAGTAAAACACTCGGTTATACCAAACTACTGCATTGTCTCATGGCATCAGGTCAAAAACTGGCAAGGGCACCTCCTGTCGATACCACCCTCCCTCTGCTGATGAATCAGTTCTGTATTAAGTACCATTTGGAGGACAAACTGAAGATGACAGTGCTACATATAATGCTGTCAATGGAGGGCCTCATTGTCTGTCTACAAGAGTATCTTGGTACTGATTGAGGTTAAGCTGGCCATGTCCTAGAAGAGATATATCTTGCTGTGCTGAGCTTTAGAGATGGTGAGGGACACATCGAGTGACGAGCCAACCAGACCTTGTCTACCAGTCCCAGACAACATTAATAGGAGTGACCACCACACAGGGCTTGTGGAGTCAAAGCTCCATCTTCACACTGAGGTTACCCATCAATTACAGTAAGTGGCACAACCACCGCCCTCAGTGGGATAAATTCAAGCTGTGGAAAGCCAAGCTAAATGACTTCACGATCACTGGATCTGTTCAAAACATCAGTGCAAAACAAAAGCTATTGGCATCCATCTTCAGTCAGAAGTGGCTGATCTATCTCGGCTTCCTCCTTAGTTCTCCAGCATCACAGATGCTAATTTTCTGCAAAACCAGTTTAATCCAAATGATTTTAAGAAGCTAAAGACACTGACTATTGCAGAGACTATGATTCTGACAAAATCCTGATGGTACTACTGAAGACTTGTGCTCCAGAGCTGGCAATATCTCTGGCAAAACTATCCCAATACACCCACAACTCTGGCATTTACTTGGCAGTGTCCAGGGATTTGTCCTGTCCGTAATCAGCAGGACAAATCCAATTTTGCCAACTATTGCCCATGTTGCAATTAAAAATAATGAAAATCCAATAAGTGGTTGAACATGAAACGGATGGAGAACCAGGTAAGTGTACTGGGCTTAATTATTCTTTATAGTTTACTACAAAATAGCTGTCTGTATTGTCAATATGACTACCCATTGTTTTTCTTCTTTTCCTTTCTGACAGGTTGCTTTGTTGGAAACCAATCCATATCTCCTAGCAGTAACTATTATTGTGTCAATTGTGCACAGTGTGTTTGAATTCCTCGCTTTCAAAAATGGTGAGACATAACTGCAAAGTGCTTGTTTACTTCCTAGTACTGCACAACCTTCTAGTCCACTGTATGAGAGTCAGTCAGACAACTAGGTCTTTTTCAGTACACCCAATATAACAATGATCTGAAATGTTCACCTTTCACAGCACTTTATTTATATTTGTTCACCAAATCTCCTCAGTTGGTCATTACAGGGGTCAGTATTTTGATTATTGTGAAACATAAAGTGTCTCCATCTCCACCCCAACAGAAACTCATTATTAGAGAGCAAAGGTCAATGTTTAATCTTCCTGGACTTGAGGTCACCTGATCATTGGATAGAGTTGGAGTGGCAAAGAAATCTTGAAAGTTGGAAACTTCTGATAAAGCTGCGGTTCCAAGCTATGCTTCGACTATGATGTTGTTTTGTTATTTTAAAGTCAGAAGTCACATAACACCAGGTTATAGTCCAACAGGTTCGTTTGAAATCACAAGCTTTCGGAGCACTGTTCCTTCGTCAGGTGAAGTCACTACAGCTGGCAAAGGAGCAGTGCTCTGAAAGCTTATGATTTCAAATAAACATTTGGGCCATAACCTGGTGTCGTGAGATTTCCCAGTCTGTGTCCACCCCAGTCCAACCCTGGCACCTCCACCTCATCATTTTAAAAGGATTGTTGTCCAAAAGCTCCAAGGTGTACACAGATTATTTTGACCTATCAGGAAAGACTGAACAGGAAAAGAGAAGTTTGATTGGTGACTTAAAGTTGTCTTTAAAGAGTTCTGAAGTGTTGACTGTCAAGCAGATGTTTCCACGTTTGAGAAAATCTTGGTAACCATCTTACGCTTATGGCACTAAGATATCCAGTCGAGTATTCAGGAGAAGCTTCTTTACCCAGAGAAAGTAAAGCTTGCTGTCACATGGAGTAGTTGAGGAAAACAGCGTACGTTGCGTTAGGGAAAGCTAGAGGAGTACATGAGGGAGAAAGGAATGGGAGTATATACAAACTGGGCATTGGGAAGACAGGTGGAACTTTGTGTGGATTTATAAATACCACCATAGAACATTTGTCCCAAGATTACCTATTTTCATACCGAATATTCAATGTCAGTTGATCAGTGTGACTAATTTTTACAGACATTCAATTCTGGAACAGCCGTCAGTCCCTGGAGGGGCTCTCTGTACGCTCCGTGATTTTTGGTGTCTTCCAGTCTGGTGTCGTGTTGCTGTACATACTGGACAATGAGACCAACTTCGTGGTTCAGGTCAGCGTATTTATTGGCCTCCTGATCGATCTTTGGAAGATCACCAAAGTCATGGATGTGCGGGTAAGAACATTCTCTTCTACTGCACGAAAGCTTGTACAGTGCTTTGCGGAAATAACTCCTCATCTTGATTTGGGGGATATATCGCCGTTCTTTCACTATCGCTGGGTCAAAATCTTGGCATTCCCTCCCTAAGGGTATTGTGGATCATCTCACAGCAGGGGACTGCAGTGATTCAAGAAGGCAGCTCACTGCCATTTTCAAGGGCAATCAGGGACAGGCAATAAATGATCGCCCAGCCAGCAATGCCCACAAAGAAAGAATAACATTACAGTGAAAGCAAGTGGCCAATCAGTGGATGACGCTCCCGAGAGAAACTGTAGAAGCAGTTGGTATTGATTCATTCACATGCATTTGAGCTAGTTTATTTTGTTTGGTAAATACCATTTTGAATCCATAATGTATTGAAGACATGTAATATTGAATATCGCATGCTTGTCTGGAGCACATAACTTTGAACCTGTGGTTTCCAAACTTGTTAAGAAGTTCTCTTTATCTTGTGTCTGGGTCTGGAGTAAACTAATTGATTGAGATTGGTTGTAATAATTAAATCAAAACTCTAGTATTGTTTCATCGTGCAGTAGATATACCCAGCATGCTGGTAAGCGAATACGTAAGGTATTCGACAAGGTTCCCCATGGGAGGTTGGTTAGCAAGGTTAGATCACATGGAGTACAGGGAGAACTAGCCATTTGGATACAGAACAGGCTCAAAGGTAGATGTCAGAGAGTGGTGGGGGAGGGTTTTTTTCAGACTGGAGGCTTGTGACCAGTGGAGTGCCACAAGGATCGGTGCTAGGTGCACTTTGTTTCGTATTTTATATAAAATGATTTGGATGTGAGCATAAGAGGCTCAGTTAGTAAGTTTGCTGATGACGCCAAAGTGGTGTAGTGGACAGTGAAGAAGGTTACCTCTGATTACAATGGGCTCTTGCTCAGATGGGCCAGTGGGCTGAGGAGTGACAGATGGAGTTTAATTCAGATAAATGCAAGGTGCTGCATTTTGGGAAAGCAAATCTTAGCAGGACTTCTACACTTAATGGTGAGGTCCTAGGGAGTGTTGCTGAACAAAGAGACCTTGGAGTGCAGGTTCATAGCCCTTTGAAAGTGGAGTCGCAGGTAGATAGGATAGTGAAGGCGGTGTTTGGTATGCTTTCCTTTATTGGTCAGAGTATTGAGTACAGAAGTTGCGAGGTCATGTTGCGGCTACAGGACATTGGTTAGGCCACTTTGGAATATTGCATGCAATTCTGGTCTCCCTAATATCGGAAAGACGTCGTGAAACTTGAAAGAGTTCAGAAAAGATTTAACAAGGATGTTGCCGGGGTTGGAGAGTTTGAGCTTATAGGGAGAGGCTGAACAGGCTGGGGCTGTTTTCCCTGGAGCATCAGAGGCTGAAGGATGACCTTAGAGGTTTACAAAATCGTGAGGGGCATGGATAGAGTAAATAGACACAAGGTCTTTTCCCTGGGGTGTGGGAGTCCAGAACTAGAGAGCATAGGTTTCAGGTGAGAGGGGAAAGATATAAAAGTACCTAAGGAGCAACTTTTTCACTCCAAAGTGTGGTATGTCTGCAGAATGAGCTGCCAGTGGTGGAGGCGAGTAAATCGCAACATTTAAAAATCCATCTGGATGGGTATATGAATAGGAAGTGTTTACAGAGCTATGGGCCAGGTGCTGGCTAGTGGGACTAGATTGGTTTGGGATATCTGATCGGTGCGGATGAGTTGGAGCAAAGAGTCTGTTTCTGTGCTGTACATCTATTTGATGCAGAGCCTCTGTTCTGAGGAAGGGTCACTGAACCTGAAACTTTAAAGCTGATCTCTCTTTACGGATGCTGTCAGACCTGCTGAGCCTTCCCAGCAATTTCTGGTTTAGTTTCACATAAAGCTTGGTCGTCTTCACCCGGTAACTGTTGTTTCTGAAAGCTAAGGGAAGTGTACAGTTATATCGCAGAGAGGATTTTTGTTTACAAATCACCAATACATCATCTTTCTAAACAAATCACAAAACGTGCAATGACATTGTTGAGCAATAAGAAAATAAGCTCTTATTTTCCTATTATTGCCCTGTCTAATTTGCAATGAACTAAAGGAACAAAAGAAGGTATTTCTTTTAGAAATGAAAGAACCAGAGAACCATCCCAGATGTTAGAGCTCTCTTCTGATTGCAAGAGGGACCAGATTGTAATGTATAAGCTAAGAGCAGGAGTAATTCATTTCCTCTGCCATTCAGAGATCATCAAGCTCTGATTATGGCCTGAACCTCACTTTACGATATACTCCTGAGAACCAATAATCCTCTTGTTAGTCAAGAATCTGTCCACCTCGACCTTGAGAGTATTCAATAACCCTGACCTGACTCCATAAGAAAGATGCAAAGGCACCTAACACTCAGAAAATACTCCTCATCTTCGACTTAAATGGGAGACCACTGATTTATCAAACTGTATTCCCTAGTTCTAATCTCCTGCATTTAGTACTGTGGTTACTGAATGGCTGCTTATTTCGTGTGTACAATTTGTTCGTGGGATATTACGATGTGGAACGAGGTAGCTTAGCCCATTATGCCTGTACCAGCTTGTTGAGGGAGATTAAATTTACAATGCTTCACCCTTCAAAAGGAACGAACAACAGAGAATGGAGATAGTCTGGGCAAAGTTCTTAGCTTTTTTTATATTACTTAGATTACTTACTTACTTACAGTGTGGAAACAGGCCCTTCGGCCCAACAGATCCACACCGACCCGCTGAAGCGCAACCCCTACATTTACCCCTTATCTAACACTACGGGCAATTTAGCATGGCCAATTCACCTGACCCGCACATCTTTGGACTGTGGGAGGAAACCGGAGCACCCGGAGGAAACCCACGCAGACACGGGGAGAACGTGCAAACTCCACACAGTCAGTCGCCTGAGTCGGGAATTGAACCCGGGTCCCTGGCGCTGTGAGGCAGCAGTGCTAACCACTGAGCCACCGTGCCGCCAAAAGAGCACCAATCCAAAGGAAAGCAGCTCGAGGTGACATTGAACAATAGCAGAGGATGGTTTTCTCTTTTAGACTGATATGTTTTCAAAGTTATCGTAGGTAATATGATCAATTTTGTTACAGATTGACCGGGATAATAAAGTGGCTGGGATATTCCCTCGCTTGACATTAAAAGACAAATCAACATATGTACAGTCCTCAACTAAGAACTATGATGATGTGAGTATGAAGCTGTGTTTATTATTGCATAAGACTACAGAATATATTTTGGAATGTACAAAATTCCAGAGTGAAATAAGACTAGCGGGTTTTTGAGAAGATTTGTAGCTCAGGTTGAGGTTCTGGGTATAGGTTTCAGCTCAGCGAGCAAACCTACATTGTGAAATAAAACTATTTACATTATATTTTTGGCTACTTGTTCCTAACTCTGCCCTGTTGTGGACCAAAACCCCTCAAATATATTAAGAACGTAGCCTGGACCCACATTTTTTCTTATTTTAAATGTAAATGTGTTCCAGAGGCAATTCAGTTGGGTCCAACATTAAACAAAACACAATTTATTTGAGCACTATAGTTAAAATACAACAAAAGATAGAAAAATGTGCACTAAACTTCATTGGAAAACTTAACAGGATAATAGATACAGTAATTATTACTAATTAACTGTTTCAATGTAGTAACATGCCATAAACACACCCCTTGGCAAAAAGGCAAATTCAGAAAACAGATTTTGTCTCACATGCAACTCCAGCAGCCCAGGAAGAGAACCCCCAGATTTTGGCTGAAATCAAGAGAGGGAAAAATAGCTTCCACTTTTTCTTGACCCACACAGCAACCGCTGCTGGAAACAAAATCCCTGGTTCTGAGGATGGGATCTTGACCACACCCATTCAGGATGCTTCTATTGTTCCAACCTTTTCTTAAAAAATACACTCAAGGCTGCTGAAGTTGTTTATGTTCTCATAGACTGCTAGGCACCTGTTCTGCAATCTCTCTGTCTCTATGAGAAACATGCCTCTTAAAGCCACAGTATCCTCAATAGCATAATTTGAAAGCCTGATGGTCAACCTGGAAGAAGCTCTGCTTTCTTGAAATGCCACAGCAAAGTCTGGTTTAGATCAGCAAGGACTCTGTGTCAGAATGTGAATTAAGTAGGGGAGCATTGGTTTAATCTCAAGGCTGTTGCTTGTTGAAATTATGGAACAATTTGCTTTGTCTGTAAGCTGGGAACTTTTGGGATGTGTCTTTAAGATTCTCCGGCTCAAACAGCTTGCTTCTGCTGAAAATCTTCAGTGCCAGCTCACCATGGTGTTACTGTGCTGCTGTGTGGCCTGGCAAGTGGAAGATGCACGAGTCAGGAGTGGCAGCATTAAAGGAGACCTCGCATTTCATCCCGGGACTGGTGCCCCTAATGCATCAGGTGTGATCGACAATTGAAAGAAAGACCTTGGTGTTCTGTTGCACTCCAGGGCAGCCACAGTATCTCATTAAGGCTGCCTTCATGTTCCCTGATTGCACGAGGACTCAATTTGTAATAGATGCATAAAATTATAGAGTCATACAGGACAGAAACTGACCCTTCAGTCCAACTCCCATTTGCCTGCATTTGGCCCATATCTCTCTCAAACCATTTCTATCCATGTAGCTGTCCAAATGTCTTTTAAATATTGTAATTGTACCTGCATCTGCTACTACCGCTGGCAGTCTGTTCCACATAAGGACCACCCTCAGTGTGAAAAGATTGCCCTTCGGGTCCCTTTTTAAATCTTTCTCCTGTCACCTTGAAAATATGCCCTCCAGTTTTGACCTCCCTCACCTTATGGAAAATACTTGTGCTACTCATCGTAGCCATGCCCCTCATGTTTTTATAAAGCTCAATAAGGTCGCACCTCAACCTCCTACTCTCCAGGGGGAAAAAGTCCCAGTCTATCCAGCTTCTCCTCATAACTCAAACCCTCCAGTCCTGGTAGCATCCTTGTCCATCTTTTCTGAACCCTCTCCAATTTAATAATACCCTTCCTATAGCAGTGTGATCAGAAATGTACCTGCAACTGCAGAAAAAGCCTCACCAAAGTCAGGTGCAACTGTAACGTGATGTACCGACTCTGACATTCAGTCATCTGAGCAATGAAGGCAAATGTCTTTAGCACACTGTCCATCTATAATACAAAGCTGTCATTACATTGTTTCAGTGGGTTAAATAAATTCATTTGAATCTCTAGCAGGAAAGTAACACTGAATCTGTATAAAACCCTGGTCAGGCTGCAACTGGAGTATTCATAGAATCCCTATAGTGTAGAAGCAGGCCATTCAGCCCATCGAATCCACACCACCTCCGAAGAGCATCTCACCCAGACCACCCCCCATAACCCTGCATGTCCCTGTGCACATTAGCATCACCAACCCACCTAATCTTTGGTTGGTGGGAGGAAACTCATGCAGACGCGGGGAGATTGTGGCGAGTCCACACAGACAGTCGCCCGAAGCTGGAATCGAACCAGAGAGGCCTTGGTGCTGTGAGGCAGCAGTGTTAACCATTGAGCCACCGTGCTGCCCCAGCTCCAGTCACCACATTTTAAGAAGGATGCGAGGGACTTTGAAACAGCCGAAAGGAGATTTCCCAGAACAGTTTCAGGATTTTAGCTGCAAGGTCTGGCTGGAAAAGCTGACGTTGTTCAAAGGTGTAAATGATTATGGCAGGGTTTAGATTAGGTTAGATTCCCTACAGTGTGGAAACAGGCCCTTCGGCCCAACCAGTGCATACCGACCCTCCAAAGAGTAACTCACCCAGACCTATTTCCCTCTGACTAATGCACCTAACACCATGGGCAATTTAGCATGGCCAGTTCACCTAACCTGCACTTCTTTGGACTGTGGGAGGAAACCGGAGCACCCGGAGGAAACACACACAGACACGGGGAGAATGTGTGAACTCCACACAGACAGTCGTCCAAGGCTGGAATCGAACCTGGGACCCTGTGCTGTGAGGCAGCAGTGCTAACCACTGAGCTACAGTGCCACCCATAGATACACATTAGCTGATGGTTGAAGGAGTGCATGACCAAGATTTAAGGTTTCGTGGAGGTGGGGTTAATAGGGTGGGGGGAGTGAGTTTGGAGGTGGAAGGCAGGGAGCGGGGACAGAAAGAAATATGAGGAAGAATTTCATGCAGCAGATAGCAGTCACCCTGGAACGTGTTGTCTGTGGTGGAGCCAAGGTGATCAATGATTTCAAAAAGAAACTGAGTGGACACTTGAGGGAAATAAACTTAGAGGGCTACGAGGATGGAGCAGAGGGAATGGGACTGTCTGGGTCGGTCTGTAGAGAGCCAGAGTGTCTCTCTAAATGTGGAACAGTGGAGGGAATAGAATAGGTATTTTTTTCAAAGGAAGTTCAGCCTGTAAATGAGCAAGATGGGAAAAGAAGGATATGGTGATAGGTTGAGGGGATGTAAGCCAAGTAGGTGAAGGCGCATGTCTGTTTGTGAGTTATACCTTCTCCTTGACCTTGACTCATCTATTTATTGTTGTAATTGGAATTGGGGAGAGTCTTATTTCCAGGTGGTGACTGATGAAGTGATTAGGAACTCCCTTTAACAAGCAGCACACACTTTCTGTTCTTATCATGAATATTTCATAATGATGTCTTCCAGAAGGAAGTTCGGTAGTACGGTGTTTTCAATAAAAAAAAATGCGATCAGAATGATGAGATTTATTTTATATCATAGGAAAGGCTTTCTTGGGTTTCTGTTTGTAAGGCTTATGTCATTTTGGATTCAGTACAAATGCATAAGTCCTTGAGCTCACCAAATCAAATTGTTTCCCTAATAGCCTGCGGAGCTAATCTAGAGGCACTTAGTTGCTTTAGAAGTAGTTCTTGGGTGGTTAATGATCTATACCTGTTCTTTTTCAGATGGCTTTTAAATACTTGTCTTGGATTCTGTTCCCACTGTTGGGTTGCTATGCTGTCTATAGCTTATTGTATATGGAGCACAAAAGCTGGTATTCCTGGGTGTTGAGTATGCTGTATGGCTTCTTATTGACATTTGGTGAGTACAAACCACTTGCAAAACTTTCTCTGAAATGCAATACTGTAACAAAAAAGGGTCTCTGATTTACCATGAACTCAAGTTACTGACTTTAACTGGTGAGTTGATACTGCAATTGAAATCTAATGCTGAATCCTGTACAAATGTTCCAATTAACTGATTACTTCGCAAGATTTAATGTTGAGTCTTGGCAATAGAAGGGAGTGGGGAGTATAGAACACAGTTGACAGAGCTAAGTCACTGATTTCACCTGGTCTGGGATTATTGTTTAGCTTGAATACAAGACTCAAAACGTAACCAAAAAAAAGGTCAGGTTTGATTCAGAAAGCTCCTCTGGAGAAACACGAGTAGAGTCGGTCAGGTGAGGTCCAGTCAGTCCTTTTCGAGGCTGGCTTCCAGTTTATTTAATTCCTGTTAATGAGTCCAGGTAGTTAATTTACAGTCAGGAGCACAGTTAACATGCCAACTCCATGACCTTGCAACAGAACAGAATGGTGAAACTGGTTGAGTCAGCAATGGAGAGATGAGGTCACATCGGTAATGGGCAGCATGGTGGCTCAGTGGTTAGCACTGCTGCCTCACGGCGCCAGGGTCCCAGGTTCAATTCCAGCCTCGGGCGACTCTCTGTGTGGAGTTTGCATGTTCTCCCCGTGTCTGTGTGGGTTTCCTCCGGGTGCTCCGGTTTCCTCCGTCAGTCCAAAGATGTGCAGGTGAGGTGAATTGGTCATGCTAAATTGTCCATAGTGCTAGGTGCATTAGTCAGAGGGAGATGGATCTGGGTCGGTTACTCGTCGGTGTGGACTGGTTGGGCCGAAGGGCCTGTTTCCACACTGTAGGGAATCTAATCTAATCTCGTGCCCAAGGAGGGTGAGTTCAAGGTGACTGAAGAATGGTCTAGGATGTTGCAGGGAGGATATTTCCAACGAAAGCTCTTAAAAGGAAGGCTGAGGAAGATGTTTGGTGCATGCATCGTGCTGGAGCTGGCAGATATCCAGGGGAATGATCTATTTGAATATAGAAGTCGGTGGGGTGGGGGGTGGAGTGGAAGCTGAGAAGAAGGAAATGTTCGTGCCACACACCAGTTAACAACTAACATACTATTTGGGTGCAAAATGATTCATCGCTTCTTAGCATTAACATTAGCATTACAATTTAGTGGCAAATGTGGGATTTATAATCCTGGGGCTATCACTGAGTTCCTGATTATAGTTATTCCACTTGATATACCTGCAGTGTCAAGTATTAGTATGCTCAGGTAATGCAGACTTATCCATCAGATTAACGATCATTTGCTGAACATGCACAACATCGCTTCACTAATCCACCTTCAGTGTCCTAAATCCGGATTATTCAGGCTGGGTTCAAATCCAGCAGGTGTGAGATGAGCACATTGAGTGCTGGTAATTGTTAAATGCAGTGGCCTGAAGTTAATACATTGGAAGCCGCATGGGAGGAGGGATGCAAGTGTTACAAAATTATAATCCTGTAGCAGCCCTTGAAGTTTTAATTTCCAGTGTATTCAAATTCTGCATGGTCTTTAAATACAATACCAGGCCTTTCAGAGTTGAAATGAGAAGATAAGCAAAGTTTGGGACCCACTTCCTTGAAGAGCTTTTAATGTCTGATGAATTGTCGGAGAGATTTTTTGTTGTTCAGTGATGTTCAGGGCTATGTGCCATGCTATCTCATTAGATTGCAGATCAGTTTGATCAATCTGAACAAAGTTGGCTGTTTCTTTATTCTACGTCAGTTAGCTCTATCAAAGAGCCAGTATGAGCATGATGGGATGAATGGCCTGTTGTGCGTCTGAAGATTATAAGTGTCTATTTTGTTTCCTCCTTCCAGGATTTATAACAATGACACCACAGCTTTTCATTAATTATAAGCTAAAGTCAGTAGCTCATCTCCCGTGGAGGATGCTTACCTACAAAGCACTAAATACCTTTATTGATGATCTCTTTGCATTTGTTATCAAAATGCCAATGATGTACAGAATAGGATGTTTGAGAGATGGTAAGTGGTTGCATCATTTCAATAAATTTATCCACTGATTAGATGACTCTTTTACATCCCTCAGTTATGGACAATGAAGATGGGTATTCTCAGTGTGCACCTTTAACTTGGCTGGCGACATTTCTGTTAGACCATAAGACACAGGAGCAGGAATTGGGTCACTCGGTTCATCCAGTCTGCTCTGCCATTCACTTGAGGCCGATAAGTTCTTCAGTCCCATACTCCCAACCTCTCCCCGTAACCTTTGATCCCTTTGACAATCAAGAACCTACCTATCTCTGTCTTAACATACTCAGTGACCTGGCCTCCCCACAGCCTCCTGTGGCAATGAATTCCATAGATTCACCACTGTCTGCCTGAAGAGGTTCCTCCTTTATCTCCATTCTAGAAAGCTTTCCCTTTACTCTATGGCTGTGTCCTCGAGTCCTAACAATGGAAGCATCTTAGTGAGTTTTGAAAAGATTTGGAGCTCAGGTTGAAGTTTTGGATGTAGGTTTGCTCGCTGAGCTGGAATGTTCATTTCCAGACATTTCGTCACCCTACTCAGTAGCACCTTCAGTGGGCCTCAGGCGAAGCACTGCTGATAATTCCTGTAGAAAACTAGCCACCAGGATACATGGACACCAACTAGCCACAAAAGACATGACCCTCTCTCTCTAATATCCTTACATATGGATGAGGAAGGACACCACTTCGACTGGGACAACACATCTATCCTCGAACAAGCCAAACAGAGACACGCACGAGAATTCCTAGAAGCATGGCATTCCATTCAAAATGCAATCAACAAACAAATCAAGTTAGACCCCATCTACCATCCCCTGAGAAAAGGAACAGGAAGTGACTTTACCACGGGAAATGACATCACCAACCCAAAGAAAGCCAAATGTTTAAACAGAAAGCAGGAATTTTCAGCAGTGCTTCGCCTGAGGCCCACTGAAGATGTTACCAAGTAGATTGACGAAACGTCTAGAAATGAACCTTCCAGCTCAGTGAGCAAAACTACATCCAATGGAAACATCTTAACGTCTACTCTACCAGCGCCATTCAATATTCTTTATGTTTCAATTAGATCCACCCCTTATCCTTCTAACTCCATTGAGTATAGACCTGGAGTCCTCAAATGTTCCTGAGTCCATTGTCGTGAACCTCCTGTGGATCTGCTCCCGGGCCAGTATATCCCTGAGGTATGGGGCCCAAACTTGCTCTCCATACTCTAAATGTGGTCTGACCAGAGATTTATAAAGCCTCAGAAACACATCCCTGCTTTTATACTCAAGTCCTCTTCGGATGAATGCTAACATTGTATTTGCCTTCCTGACTACCGACTCAACCTGCAAGTTTCCCTTAAGCTAAACCTGATCTAGGATTCCCAGGTCCCTTTGCACTTCAGATTTCTGAATTTTCTCCCCATTTAGAAAATAGTCCTTGCCTCTATTCTTCCTACCAAAATGCACAACCTCACACTTTCCCACATTGTATTCAATCTGCCATTTCTTTGCCCACTCTCCTAACCTGTCCAAATCCTTCTGCAGCCTCCCCACCATCTCAATGCTACCAGTCCCTCTACCTATCTTTGTATTGTCTGCAAACTTAGCCAGAATGCCTTCATCCAGATCATTAATGTATAAAGTGAAAAGTTGTGGTCCCAGCACTGACCCTTGCGGAACGCCACTAGACACTGGCTTCCACCCTGAGAAGGACCTTTTTTTAATCCCCACACTCTGCCTTCTACCCAATCTTCTATCCATGCTAGTACCTAGCTTCTAACATCATGGGCTCTATCTTACTCAGCAGCCTCCTGTGCAGCACCACATCAAAGTCCTCCTGCAAGTCCAGATAGATAACATCCATTGGCTGTCCTTGGTCTCCCTTGCTCATTACTTCCTCAAAGATTTGTAACAGATTTGTCAGGCATGACATCCCCTTGATGAAACCATGTTGACTTTGCCCTATTTTACCATACACTTCCAAATATTCAGAAATCTCATCCTTCACAATGGACTCAAAGATCTTAACAACGGAGGTCAGGCTAACCAGCCTGTAATTTCCCATCTTTTGCCTTACTCGCTTTATAAACCGGCGGGGGGGGGGGGGGGGGGGGGCGGGGAGAGGTTACTTGAGGGATCTTCTGAAGTGTGCACTTCACCTAACGAAGGAGCAGCGCTCTGAAAGCGGTTTCAAATAAACCTGTAGGACTATAACCTGGTGTCATGTGAGTTTGTCCACACTCTTTCCCCCTCCCCCCCCTCACACACATACACACACACACACACACACACACACACACACACACACACACACACACACACACCCCCAAACCCAACCCTGGCAACTCTACATCATCATTAAATGACGGAGCGGGCTCCAGGGACCTACATCATCCCCTAATGTGTGTGTTCATATGACTATAATTGTTGACTCCAGGATTCAGACTGCTGGCAAGCAACTGTCTGAGATTGGCGTGTTGAAGAAGGGCGATACAGGACTGATTCAATTGTCTCCTTTAAACTGAAGTCGTTCTTGTTGTTGATTCAGGCTTCGGGTTTATGAGAGTGTGTGCAATAAATCCTTTCTGCTTCTGGGTGTTTGAACTTTAGAATAATGTGGAACACTTGGCTTCGTAAATTGTACGATGAACATTTTGAAACCTTGTTAAGAATTACAAGAGCAGATCACGTGACAGGATGTGATGTAGGGAAGCCTTTGTGAATATAACCCCTTCCAGCTCTGTATCCTGTTTGAGATTCTTCTCTAATTTCCAATTCCTCCTCATTTACTGCTCCATCCACCATGGACACTCCTTGAACTATTCAGTTAGAGTCATACAGCACGGAAACAGACCCTTTGGCCCAAACAGTCCGGACTGAATATAATCCCAAACTGAACTAGTCCTACCTGCCTGCGCTTGGTCCATATCCCACCAAACATTTCTTATTCATGTACTTATCCAAACGTTTTTAAATGTTGTGACTGTACCTGTACCTGTACCTGCATCTGCCACTTCCTCTGGAGGTTCATTCCACACACAAACCACTCTGTATGTTTAAAGAAAAAACATTGTCTCCGTTTTTTTAAACATCCTTCTCCTCTCACCTTAAAAATATGCTCCACATCTTGAAATTGCCTACCCTAGGGAAAAGGCACCTGCTGCTGTTAAACCTGTCTGTACCCCTCATGATTTTACGAACCTCTACAAGGTCACCCCTCAACCTCCTATGCTCCAGTAAAAAGTCCCAGCCTCTCCTTATATCTCAATTCCTGGCAACATCCTGGTAAATCCTTTCTGAACCTTCTCTGGCTTAGTAATATCCATCTTCTTACAGGCTGAGCAGAACGTATCGTGGGAGCAAATTACAACAGATGCTGGAATCTGGTCTGAAAACACCAAATGCTGGAGATCACAGCGGGTCAGGCAGCAACCGTGGAGAGAGAGCAAGCTAACCTTTCGAGTCTAGATGACTCTTCATCAGAGCTTGCAAGGCTAGCTTGCTCTCTCTCTCCATGGATGCTGCCTGACCTGCTGTGATCTCCAGCACTTGTTGTTTTCAGACCAGAACGTATCCCCCATGTTTTGAGAAGATTTGTAGCTCAGGTTGAGGTTTTGGATGTAGGTTTGTTCGTTGAGCTGGAAGGTTCATTTTCAGACGTTTCATCATCATACTAGATAAACCGCTTCAGTGAGCCTCCGGACAAAGCACTGCTGATGTTTCCTGCTTTCTATTTGTAGAAATTCTATAAGTAGAAAGCAGGAAACATCCGTACTTCATCCGGAGGCGCACTGAAGATGTTACCTAGTATGGTGACGAAACATCTGAAAACAAGCCTTTCAGCTCAGTGAGCAAACCGATATCCCGAACTTATCCTCCATTTTCACCTCATCCTCCTAATGAAGCAGTCACCTTCTCCAATCCATGTTGCCTTCCTCCGCATCTCCCCAAGATATTTAATGGCCCTCCCAGCACCGAATACTCCACAGTTACCATTGACCACAAACTTAACTGGTCGTAAAAGCTGTGGCTGTGAGAGTTGGTTCAAGGCTGGCTGTTCTGAACAATCAACTCACCTCCTTATGTCTCAACGCCTCTCCACCATCTCCACAACAGAAATAAAAACATGATGCGCTTCCTTGGCTGGGTCCAGCACCTGGATCATAAATAGGAGCTTGGCATCAGGCAGGAGAGAGATGCCTCCTTGCTGTCATCTCCCTTACAGTGTGTACCCTCACACCTACCTTCCCAAGGGGAATAAATGCTCCTTGTCAGTATTCCTTGATCAAATCTTAAAATAACACCTGCAACTTCCCTGCCATCTCTCTTGCTATCTTGATTTGGGAAGATATCTACAAAGGCCATACCTACATTTTTTCCTGAATCAGTATCTAGTCCCATAGGAGAATCTTCACTGTGTGCTGCAGTGCCTCACACCTCCTGTCGAATGGAAGTAGGGATGGGCAATAAGTGGTAGCCAGCAATACCCATCTCCCACAAGAACACAAGTCCTGGAGCGATCTCACCAAATGGAAGAGTGCAAGCTGAAGTGCACAAGTTGGTTTGAGATCAACTCCATTGGGTTTTACTGTGCCTCGCATTCTTCGGAAACTAGGTGATCATGGAATGGAAAGAGAACTCACCAGTTCCTCCTCTTGACAAACCATCTCAAGCACCATCCTGACCAGTTTCCAATCAGCCCTTCAATACTAATGGCAGGATCGTCCCTACTCTGCTGCTGAATCTCCTGTGCATCTTCCCAGCTGTAACAAAGTTCTGACTGAACTGGGCAGCACGGTGGCTCAGTGATTAGCACTGCTGCTTCACGGTGCCAGGGACCTGGGTTCCATTCCAGCCTCGAGCAACTGTCTGTGTGGAGTTTGTATCCCCCCCCCGGTGTCTGCATGGGTTTCTTCTGGGTGCTCCGGTTTCCTCCCTCAGTCCAAAGAATGAGCTGCCAGAGGAAGTGGTGGAGGCTGGTACAATTTAAGAGGCATCTGGATGGGTATATGAATAGGAAGGGTTTGGAGGGATATGGGCCAGGTGCTGGCAGGTGGGACTAGACTGGGTTGGGATATCTGGTCGGCATGGACAGGTTGAACCGAAGGGTCTGTTTCCATGCTGTACATCTCTATGACTCTGTGTGCAGGTTAGGGTGCACATAGTGATCAGTGATGTGCAGGCTAAGTGGATTAGCCATGGGAAATGTGGGGTTATGGGTTTTTGGGTGGGTCTGGGAGAGTCGGCGTGCACTCAGTGGGCCGACTGGCCTCTTTCCTCACTGCAACACCCTCTAATGCTCCTGCAGCTCTTCAGCTTTTCAGATCTCTGCATCCTTTTACTGATGGCAGAGCTTCAGTTGGCCTGTTGGACCCCCTACTTGAGGCATCTCTGCTTTCCCCATCCCCCCCTCACGTGAGCTCACATTATTTGGGATTCAAAAGTTTCTCCCAAACTCTGAATCACCTTCCTACCTGAAACACTGTTGATGTTTGGTTTGCAAATGCTGTGAAAGGTGCTTTGGGGTCACCTGCACTCATTCAGTGTATTGCGGCAGGAGTCGGATGTCATCCACAAACGAAAGACCTGCAATTTCTGAACCCAGCCCCTGCTGTCCTATTGTAGTGCAGTAACAGGTATAATGTGGAAAACCCAGCAACACCCATCCATCTCCCACCAGTGTCCATCTGAGAACGATTGGATAACCTGTGTTGAGGTTTCTTAAGTCTGGACCCTGGGGGAGTCTCGTTTTTGAATATTATAAATTATAAATGGCGCGATGTTTTATGAATAGCACCATAGACTCTTGAGTGCGAGAGCAGGCTGACCTTGGCTTAACGTGTCCGTAGGATGGATCAGAGTCTACACTTGTCTGAGATGACTCCTCTTGTGTTTTTTCCCCCCAAATTAGATGTTGTGTTTTTTATCTACTTGTACCAACGCTGGATCTATCGAGTGGATCCTACTCGAATGAATGAATTCGGGACAAGTGGAGAGGACTCTGTGAAGGCATCAAAAGAGAATAGTTCCCCTGAAGCTCTAATGGCGAAACCGGAGGAAGAGAAGAAAAATGATTAAGTGAACATCTTTGTATTGTCATAAGTTTAACGTTTCACTGAAAAAGACAGAGTGAGACCATGGACTGTAATAATCAACTTCCTGATTTTGTATTAATATAATCCTGTTGAAGACAAGTGAATTTGGAGTCCAGGTTAATGTGCTGTACTGTATTTGTTCTGAAACATATCTGTATTTAAGTATGATAACTTTGTAATCACTGTATTCCAGTGTGGAATATTTGGTACATTAAATTACTAATAACGTTTAAATTGCAGCTATTTGTCAAAGGGCAGCCTCTGTTCATTTAAGGCTGGGGGGGGGGGGGGAGGGTTTGCTGGGGGGGGGGGTGGTGGGGAACATAACAGATTTTAGAAATAAAGAATTTATTCATTCATCTGAAATTCTGATTCCAGTTTCAATATATATATGTGGAGGTTAATTTATGAACTAATTCTGAAGCAGGACATGTGTGAATTTGTTAGAACTGTGGATAAATATCTGTTAATGCTTTATTCCGGTTGCATTTGACGAAACAAGTTTTCAAAGTAAGTGCTCATTCGGAGGTCACGTGCCAGCCAACATGAGGGGGCATTTCTGAACTGAGTGCCCCATTGTTGATTCGGTGTTTATTTTTCACTAATATAATCCATTTTAAAACATATCTGTGCAAAGAGCTCACACGGTGCTCACTCTTCGATATTTACTTGTGTCCAACTTTCAGCACCGAAATAAAAGTAGCGGTTAGTTGATTTAAAAATATTTCCCGCCTCTGGTGACTTTTTCCATCGCTAAAGAATTTGCCTGTGGGGATCAAAAACTGAAAGAACTGCGGATGCTGTAAATCAGAGACCAAAATAGAAATTGCCGGAAAAGCTCAGCAGGCCTGGCAGCGTCTGTGGAGAGAAATCAGAGTTCAACGTTTCGACTCGCATGCCCCTTTGCACAGAACGTGCAGAGATGATTGCGTTGGGCCTGCATGAGGGTGCTTCATTTCCCCCCCCCCCCCCCCCCCCCCCCCCCAACTCTGAACAAAAAATCCCCACCCTATTCTGTTTGTCGGGTAGAGCAGTGAGGAGTCCCACTTCCCTGGCAAGTCTCGGTTATTTGCAATTAGGTTGTTAGATTATCGCTGGCTTATTGTGGGGTGTGAATGCAGGCTGATGCAATTGGGATCATCTGCAGCCAGTTTTTGAGTCAAGGATGGGTCAGGCTTCAGGAGTTGGAGGGACTATGGTCCAAACCCCTCAGTAAACCTGTAGGAAAAACTGGGTCATACGTTTGAAGTTCAGGGCAGCCATCATCCGAATGAATTAAATAACTCAATCACCATCTTCTATTGGCTTTGAATGAAATGGCTCTTAGCATCAACACCCCATTCTTTGGGATGTGATTCAATGAAAATCTGTTATTGTCTTACAGTGCAGTACCTCATTGTACCCTAAGTGAAGTCTACAGATTTACCAAATTCATCAAGGTACGAGCCCTTTAACTGAGGGATCAAACTTCACAGAGCAAGGTCCCCCCTCTGTGCGTATCATAGTGAGATCAGACCCTGCAACATGTTTGTGGGTTTTCTTTTCCTAACGTTTAGAGATGTTATTCTTCTGGAGGACGTGGAACTTGAACCCAGGCGTCCTGGTTTAGAGACAGGGCCACTGCCATTGCATCCCAAGATTCCCTAACACATTACATTCGCAAACTGAGTAGGTTTGAGGCAGGAGATCAGTTGAAAGGAGGGAAAGGGAGCGGTGCAATGGGTCATAGAGATGTACAGCATGGAAACAGATCCTTCGGTCCATGCTGACCAGATATCCCAACCCAATCTAGTCCCACCTGCCAGCACTTGGCCCATATCCCTCCAAACCCTTCCTATTCATGTCCCCATCCAAATGCCTTTTAAATGTTGTAATTGTACCAGCCTCCACCACTTCCTCTGGCAGCTCATTCCACATACGCGCCACCCTCTGTGGGAAAAGGTTTCCCCGTAGGTCTCTTTCATATCTTTTCCCCTCTCTCTCGAAACCTATGCCTTCTAGTTCTAGACTCTTCCCCACCCCAGGGAAAAAAATCTTGTCTATTTACCCTATGTTTTTATAAACCTCTAGTAGGTCCCCCCTCAGCCTCTAACACTCCAGGGAAAACAGCCCCAGCCTATTCAGCTTCTCCCTATAGCTCAAATCCTCCAACCCTGGCAACATCCTTGTAAATGTTTTCCGAGCCCTTTCAAGTTTCACAACATCCTTCCGATAGGAAGGAGACCGGAATGGAACACGGTATTCCAACAGTGGCCTCACCAATGTTCTGTACAGCCACAACATGACCTCCCAATTTCTATGCACAGTGTTCTGGCCAATAAAGGAAAGCATACCAAGCTCCTCCTATCTACCTGCGACTCCACTTTCAAGGAGCTATGAACCTGCACTCCAAGGTCTCTTTGTTCAGCAACACTCCCTAGGACCTTACCATTAAGTGTATAAGTCCTGCTAAGATTTGCTTTCCCAAAATGCAGCACCTCACATTTATCTGAATTAAACTCCATCTGCCACTCCTTAACCCATTGGCCCATCTGATCAAGATCCTGTTGTAAACTGAGGTAACCTTTGCTGTTCACTACACCTCCATCCCCTGGCTAGGCGACATCATCAGTGCTCTGGAGCCTCCTATGAAGCGCTTCTGTGATGTTTCCTCTGGCATTTATAGTGGTTTGTCTCTGCCGCTTCCGGTTGGCAGTTCCAGCTGTCCGTTGCAGTGGCCGGTATATTGGGTCCAGGTTGATGTGTTTGTTGATGGAGTTTGTGGATGAGTGCCATGCTCTAGGAATTTCCTAGCTGTTCTCTGTTTGGCTTGTCCTATAATAGTAGTGTTGTCCCAGTTGAACTCATGTTGCTTGTCATCTGCGTGTGTGGCTACTAAGGATAGATGGTCGTGTCGTTTCGAGGCTAGTTGGTGTTCATGGATGCGGATCGTTAGCTGTCTTCCTGTTTGTCCTATGTAGTGTTTTGTGCAGTCCTTGCATGGGATTTTGTACACTACTTTGGTTTTGCTCATGCTGGGTATCGGGCCCTTTGGGAGAAAGAGAGGACTGCAGATGCTGGAGATCAGAGATGAAAATGTGTTGCTGTAAAGGCGCAGCAGGTCAGGCAGCATCCAAGGAGCAGGAGAGTCGACGTTTCAGGCAGGAGCCCTTCTATCGGGTCCTTTGTCCTGGTGAGTTGTTGTCTGAGCGTGGCTGTTGGTTTGTGTGCTGTTATGAGTCCTAGTGGTCGCAGTAGTCTGGCTGTCAGTTCGGAAATGCTCCTGATGTATGGTAACGTGGCTAGTCCTTTGGGTTGCGGCATGTCCTCATTCCGTTGTCTTTCCCTTAGGCATCTGTTGATGAAATTGTGGGGGTATCCGTTTTTGGCGAATACATTGTATTCCTCTTCCTCTTTTTGCAGTTCTGGTGTACTGCAGTGTGTTGTGGCCCTTTTGAACAGTGTCTTGATGCAACTTCTTTTGTGTGTGTTGGGGTGGTTGCTTTCGTAGTTTAGGACTTGGTCTGTGTGTGTGGCTTTCCTATATACCTTTGTGGTGAATTCTCCGTTCGGTGTTCTCTGTACCATCACGTCTAGGAATGGGAGTTGGTTGTCCTTTTCTTCCTCTCTTGAGTGAATCGGATTCCTGTGAGTGTGGCGTTGATGATCCGGTGTGTGTTCTCTATTTCTGTGTTTTTAATGATTACAAAGGTGTCGTCCATGTATCTGACCCAGAGTTTGGGTTGAATTTGCGGTAAGACTGTTTGTTCTAATCTTTGCATTACCACTTCTGCTATGAGTCCAGAGATGGGTGAGCCCATGGGTGTGCCGTTGATTTGTTCATATATCTGGTTGTTGAATGTGAAGTGTGTTGAGAGGCACAGGTCCAGTAGTTTGAGTATGCCGTCTTTGTTGATAGGTTCACCGTCCTGATGTCTGTTCTGTATGTCCAGCAGGTTGGCTATTGTTTCTCTGGCTAGGGTTTTGTCGATAGAGGTGAACAGTGCCGTTACATCGAATGAGACCATAGTTTCTTCCTTGTCTATATGCATATTCCTGATGATGTCCAAGAATTCCTGTGTTGATTGTATAGAGTGTCTGGGTCCGCTGATCAGGTGTTTCAGTTTCTGCTGTAGCTCTTTAGCCAGTTTGTGTGTTGGTGTTCCTGGTAGTGATACTATGGGTCTGAGTGGGATGTCTGGTTTGTGTACTTTAGGTAGTCCATAGAATCTGGGGGTGTTGTTGCTTTCAGGTTTCATTCTCTGTAGGTCAAACCTGGTTATCTGTCCGTGTTTTTGCAGGTTCCTCAGTGTGTTGTTTATCCTATTGGTGAGCTGTGGGGTGGGGTCAGACTCCCTCTTTTGGTAGGTGTTGGTATCTGCAAGTAGTTGTTGTGCCTTTTGGATGTACTCTGCTTTGTCCAGGATGACCATCATTCTGCCTTTGTCTGCTGGTAGTATGATTATGTTCTTATCGTTTCTTAGTGATTTTAGTGTTTCCCTCCCCTTGGTGTTGAGGTTATGTGTTTGTCTTTTCCTTGTTATCAGAGGTACGATACTTTGTCTCACTGTTTGTTGTGTCTCTTCTGTCAGTCCATTGTTCCTGAGTGCGCATTCTAGTGCTGCTAGGAAGTCTGCTGTCTTGGCATCCCTGTGGTTATAGCTGAGTCCCTTGGCACTCTATACAGTCAACACAGGAATTCTTGGGCATCATCAGAAATATACATATAGACAAGGAAGAAACTATGGTCTCATTCGATGTAACGGCACTGTTCACCTCTATCGACAAAACCCTAGCCAGAGAAACAATAGCCAACATGCTGGACATACAGAACAGACAACAGGACGGTGAACCTATCAACAAAGACAGCATACTCAAACTACTGGACCTGTGCCTCACAACACACTTCACATTCAACAACCAAATATATGAACAAATCAACGGCACACCCATGGGCTCACCCATCTCTGGACTCATAGCAGAAGCGGTAATGCAAAGATTAGAACAAACAGTCTTAGCGTAAATTCAACCCAAACTCTGGGTCAGATATGTGGACGACACCTTTGTAATCATTAAAAACACAGAGAGAGAGAACACACACCGGATCATCAACGCCACACTCACAGGAATCCGATTCACTCGAGAGAGGAAGAAAAGGACAACCAACTCCCATTCCTAGACGTGATGGTACAGAGAACACCGAACGGAGAATTCACCACAAAGGTATCCAGGAAAACCACACACACAGACCAAGTCCTAAACTACGAAAGCAACCACCCCAAAACACACAAAAGAAGTTGCATCAAGACACTGTTCAAAAGGGCCACAACACACTGCAGTACACCAGAACTGCAAAAAGAGGAAGAAGAACACCTATACAATGTATTCGCCAAAAACGGATACCCGCGCAATTTCATCAACAGATGCCTAAGGGAAAGACAACGGAACGAGGACATGCCACAACCCAAAGGACTAGCCACACTACCATACATCAAAAACATTCCTGAACTGACAGCCAGACTACTGCGACCACTAGGACTCATAACAGCACACAAACCAACAGCCACGCTCAGACAACATCTCACCAGGACAAAAGACCCGATACCCAGCATGAGCAAAACTAATGTAGTGTACAAAATCCCGTGCAAGGACTGCACAAATCACTACATAGGACAAACAGGAAGGCAGCTAACGATCTGCATCCATGAACACCAACTAGCCATGAAACGACATGACCAGCTATCCTTAGTAGCCACACACTCAGATGACAAGCAACATGAGTTTGACTGGGACAACACTACTAATATAGGACAAGCCAAACAGAGAACAGCCAGGGAATTCCTAGAGGCATGGCACTCATCCACAGATTCTATCAACAAACACATCGACCTGGACCCAATATACCGGCCACTACAGCGGACAGCTGGAACTGACAACCTGAAGTGGCAGGTACAAACCACTATAAATGCCGGAGAAAACATCACAGAAGCGCTTCATAGGAGGCTCCCAAGCACTGAGGATGTCACCTAGACAGGGGACAAAACGTCTGCAACACAAATTCCCAGCTCGGCGAACCGAACCACAATAAATACTGATGCAAAGTACTTGTTAGTATCTACCCCCATCCCCTGTGGCTCCACACAAAGGCTGCCTTGCTGAGCTTTGAGGGGCCCTATTCTCTCCCTAGCTACCCTTTTGTCCTTAATGTATTTGTAAAAACCCTTTGGATTCTCCTTAATTCTATTTGCCAAAGCTATCTCATATCCCCGTTTTGCCCTCCTGATTTCCCTCTTAAGTATATTCCTACTGCCTTTATACTTCTAAGGATTCACTTGATCTATCCTGTCTGTACCTGACATATGCTTACATCTTTTTCTTAACCAAACTCTCAATTTCTTTAGTCATCCAGCATTCCCTATAACTACCAGCCTTCCCTTTCACTCTAACAGGAATATACTGTCTCTGGATTCTCGTTACCTCATTTTTGAAGGTTTCCCATTTTCCAGCCGTCCCTTTACCTGCGAACATCTGTCCCCAATGAGCTTTTGAAAGTTCTTGCCTAATACCATCAAAATTAGCCTTCCTCCAATTTAGAACTTCAACTTTTAGATCTGGCCTGCCCTTTTCCATCACTATTTTAAATCTAATGGAATTATGTTTGCTGGCCCCAAAGTGCTCCCCCACTGACACCTCAGTCACCTGCCCGACCTTATTTCCCAAGCGTAGGTGAAGTTTTGCACTGAATCGGAAAATTTTCTTGTACGTGCTTAACAAATTCCTCACCATCTAACCCTTTACATGATGGCTGTCCAAGTCTATGTTTGGAAAGTTAAAATCCCCTACCATAACCACCCTATTATTCTTACAGATAACTGACATCTCCTTAAAAAAAATTGGTTTCTCAATTTCCCTCTGACTATTAGGGGGTCTGTAATACAATCCCAGTAAGGTGATCATCCTTTCTTATTTCTCAGTTCCACCCTAACTTCCCTAGATGTATTCCCAGGAATATCCTCCTTAAGTACAGCAGTAATGCTATCCCTTATCACTCTCCCTCCTCTCTGGCCCCCATTTCTTTCCTTCTGATAGCATTTGTTTCATGGAGTATTAAGCTGCCAGTCCTGTCCATTTCTGAGTCATGTTTTTTTTAATTGCAGTGATATCCCAGTCCCATGTTCCTAACCATGTCCTGAGTTCATAGGCCCTCCCTGTTAGCCTTTGTTGCATTGAAATAAACACAGCTTAATTTATCAGTCCTGCCTTGTTCCCTGCTTTGTCCCTGCCTGCCCTGACTATTTCCCTTGTTTCTTTTCTCAACTGTATCCGTCTCAGATTGATCTCTTTCCTCACTATCTCCCTGTGTCTCACTCCTTATTAGTTTAACTACTCCCAAGCAGTTCTAGCAAATCTCCCTGCCAGTGCATTCGCCCCCTTCCAATTCAGGTGCAATCCGTCCTTCTTATACAGGTCACTTCTACCCCAGAAGAGATTCCAGTGATCCAAAAATGTGAATCCTTCTCCCATCCACCTGCTCCTCAGTCATGCATTCATTCGCTCCATCCTTGTATTCCTATCCTCGCAGCACCGAGAATAATCCAGATATTACTGCTCTCGAGGACCTCCTTTTAAAATTTCTGCCTTGAAAATAGAGATAAGGAGATTTTCCTTTCCCGCAGAAGATCGTTGGAATCCTCTCTTGCAAAAGGCGATGGGACACAATGCTTGAATATTTTTAAGGCCGAGGTGGTTAGGTTATTAATTAGTGGGCAGGTGAAAGTGTTTTGGAGATAGGCAGGGATGCAGAGTTGAGGTTAAAATCAGATCAGCCACAAACTTATTGGATGGTGGATGGGCCAAATGGCCTACTCCTCCTAGAATGTAGGACGGTACAGCATAGGAACAGGCCCTTCGGCCTATAATGTTGTACTGAACGTGACACCAAATTAAGTTAATCCCTTATGTCTGCCCTTGGTCCATATCCCCCCAAACCTTACATTTCCATATGCTCATCTAAAAACCCCTTAAAATGCCCCTATCATATCTGTCTCCTCCACCACCACTCCCTGGCAGCATGTTCCAGACTCCTACTACTCTCTGTGTGAAGACACTTAACTCTTGTGTCTCTTTTGAACTTTTCCCCCCTCACCTCAACTGCATGCCCCACCCCCCCAAGTATTAGACTCCTAATTTGTATGTTCATGCGGTACAAAAGAGGTCTTTTAGCCCATGGTTCTGACAACTTATCTTGGTCTTGATAACATTTCATCCTGAATCCACATACTCTCACAAACTGACAACTCTCACCCTAGGTGGCACACTGGTTAGCATTGCTGCCTCACAGCGCCAGAGGCCTGGGTTCGATTCCCGCCTCAGGCGACTGACTGTGTGGAGTTTGCACATTCTCCCCGTGTCTGCGTGGGTTTCCTCCGGGTGCTCCGGTTTCCTCCCACAGTCCAAAGATGGCCAGGCTAAATTGCCTGTAGTGTTAGGTGAAGGGGTAAATGTAGGGACTGGGTGGGTCGCTCTTCGGAGGGTTGATGTGGACGTGTTGGGCCGAAGCGCCCTGTTCCCACACTGTAAGTAATCTAATCTAGATCTGCAAATTTGATGTGCATTTCCAACAATGCTGCAGTACTCATTATGAACAGCAGATGGGGCACGGCACCAATAGTCAATAGGAGCAACCAGGCCATCAGATTGAAATGATGAGTGTCCCTGAGGCTTTGTCTGATTCAGGAGTAACTGAGAGAGCAAAAAAGGCTAAGAACTGCAGCACGGTTCTGTCCTACAAGACTGAAGCCCTCAGAAGCACTCCTTTTCCATTAAACCTGGCGGAATATACGACCTGAATCTATTCTGAAAATGTGTTGCTGGAAAAGCGCAGCAGGTCAGGCAGCATCGTCGGCAGGTGCTGAGGAAGGAGATGTGGCTGTGGTAACGAGTCTGTTTGAGAACGTGGCTGAAGAGCTTCTGGGCAGAGGAGATGACCTGGGGGGTGCAGGGACTCACTGAAATCCTTGTAGAGGGAGGAAGAGAGCTTCTTCAAGGAAGGCATCCTTGCAAGAGGATTCGCAGTAGGTTAAAATCTTCGAGGAGAAAGCGCATCTGCAGACCTCACTTTCTCCTCCAACCTGAATCTATTGTCATTATTCTATCCGTAACAGCGACAGGAGTAGGCCATTCGGTCCTTTGTCTTCTGCACAGCCGTTATATAGGGGGTATTTTGTTATTGTACACCTCTAGTGGGATGTCAGCCTAGGCCTCCTGGCTCAGAAGTGGGGACACTACCACAGTGCTTGAGTTCACACCTTTCCACCCTAAACCTCATGACCTTTGACTCCCTCTGTATCCAGTGATCAATTGATCTGATCAATGTTCGAGCAGTGGGGTAGAGAATTGCAAAGATTAGCAACACTCAGTGTCAAACTCCCTCTACATCTTCGACCTAAAAGGCCTGCCTCTTCTCATGAGGAGGTGCAGCTCAGTGTCTAGTCTCTCCAGGCAGAGATCAGTGACATGCCTACCATCTACAAGACATCCAAGAGTTTTCTACTTTTCGACGAGATCACCCAGCATGCTCCTAAAGTTTCAGAGAACAGAATATTTCTTCGAGAATTAGGTTTGATTGTCACGCATACTCAAGTACAGGAGTACAGTGAAAAGTGTTCGGAGTTGCCATCTTAGATTAGATTCCCTACAGTGTGGAAACAGGCCCTTTGACCCAACCAGCCCACACCAAAGCTCTGAAGAGTAACCCACCCAGTCCCATTTCCCTCTGACTAATGCACCTAACACCACGGGCAATTTAGCATGGCCAATTCACCTGGCCTTTCGGATTGTGGGAGGAAACCGGAGCACCCGGAGGAAACCCACGCAGACACAGGGAGAATGTGCAAACTCCACACAGACAGTCGCCCGAGGCTGGAATCGAACCCGGCGCTGTGAGGCAGCAGTGCTAACCACTGGGCCACCGTGCCACCCTTAGGTTGAAAGGTACCTTGGTACAAAATTGTAGGTAGAGGTAGATCTAGGATAACATGACTTTCGGCAACGTGGTTTGGCTATAATGTCCCTGAAGAACTTGGGAACGGTATTTTCGAGAACGCTTACCTCTGTTCGCAATAGCGTGATTCCCGCGGGGATTGGTTTGTATGCTTTGTTTGTACATGCACTGAATTCTGGTGTCCTGACCGTGCGTGCTGAAGTCTCTGTGCCACACTGTGCACGCGCCATGTCAGTGCAGCTTTCTGTGAGAGGTACTGTACAGACAGCAGCTTTCTTATGTTTTTTAAAAAATGTACTGTGTTAAATTTACTTTTGTTTCATTAAGAAATACCACAATCAACCTTCATTCAGGCTGATAAGATAATGCATGGCTTAGAAAGGGTGGATGCTGGGAGGTTGTTTCTGTTGGGTGGGGAGACTAGGAGCCGTGGGCACAGCCTTAACATTAGAGGGGGGGTCAATTTAGAACGGAAATGAGGAGACAGTTCTTCAGCCGGAGAGTGGTGGGCCTGTGGAATTCATTGCCGCAGAGTGCAGTGGAGGCCGGGACGTTGGGTGAGCTCAAGTCAGAGATTGATAAATTCTTGATCTCGCAAGGAATTAAGGGCTACGGGGAGAGTGTGGGTAAGTGGAATTGAAATGCCCATCAGCCATAATTGAATGGCGAAGTGGACTCGATGGGCCGAATGGCCTTGCTTCCACCTCCTATGTCTTATAGGCTGTGCTAGGCAGGTATCCCCCACTTTTTGAATCTTCGCTTTACGCAGTTTCAGAGCTACGTCAGTACCTGTCTCCGTGAAACCAAAGAAGATTTTCACATTTATGAGAAATGGTGATACCTTTTTCCCAAATAAATCACACACCTTTACTTCACACCATTTTCGGTTTTCCTGGGAACGCTCTGCTTTCGGACAGCAGGGGGATACCTGTACTTAGCGTTAGACGTTTCGGTGATTTATGAGCGATCGCGAGTGATAGTTTTTTGGGTGGTCTGCCCCTAACCTCGCTTTCCCCAACAGCCCCATTATTTCCATGAAGTGATTTTCTGTTAAGCGAGGGTTTTGCTGGAATGGAACGATGGCATTATGGGAGAACCACCCGTACGAAGGGGAAGAAATAAGGGAATGAAGTTAAAGGTTCAACCTTGCAGTGCTCGCTTAGCCCGTGGGCTTGGATCAGTGGTCTTCCATCCCAACACTGAGACCATCACCAGCTCAAAGCAATTGGCCTGACACGCTTGACTTTGCTGTCCTTTGGCGCCATCTTGTTTGGCGCCATCTTGTTTGGCACCATCTTGTCTCGATTGGCAGCACTGCTGCCGTGACACCTCGTTGGGCCGATCTCGGCAACGCAGCCACCGCCAAAGCCTCCAGGTCCCGCACCAGGCCTGGGGCCCAAACCTGTCTCCAACCTCTTGGAGGTCAGACTCGACTCCCTCCGAATGCACAGCTTTTGGAACAAACCCTTGCCCCCTTCCCCCTCCCCCCACCCGATGCAGTGGTCACCTTGATGTTCTCCTGGACTCGGGAGCCCACACACTCCCCCTGCTACCTGTCCGCCATCTCGACTAGCTTCAACTCGGGTTGGCCTGAGACCCTCAGCTCGCCATCACCGATGCCGCCTGAGGATGAGAGGCAACTAGAAAGAAAAAAAGGAGCAATATAATAGAAAATAAAAGAAAATAAATGGACGGAGCATACAAGGTCTGGCTCAAGAGCCTTGCTCTGCTTCCATTTTGAAATCATAGCATCCCTCCAGTGTGGGAGCAGGCCCTTCGGCCCAACAGGTCCACACTGACCCTCTGAAGAGTAACTCACCCAGGCCCATTCCCCTACCTTATTAGATTAGATTACTTACAGTGTGGAAACAGGCCCTTCGGCCCAACAAGTCCACACCGACCCTCTGAAGAGTTACCCACCCAGGCCCATTCCCCTATATTTTTTTATTTCAAAATATACTTTATTCATAGAAATAAATCTTTGGTACCTGTAAAATTTGTCATGTCGTTCATAGATATATACATTGCATGTCTTAACATTACAAAGAACAGATTGAATTAATAGAATTTACAGTTATCCTATTTACAGTTCCCTTTATTAACCATCCAGTCTCTTATTATTTAGCTGTGGCTTCAGTGGAACCCACCTACTGAGTGGGTGCCCTGTTATACGATAGCAAAGGAACCTTCTGTAATCCCCAGTTTATGGGGTTACCATTGTCCATTTGACTGTCCTGTCTCTGGGGTAGCTGTCTGCATCCCCATGGTAAGCACGAACCGCTGGACCTTCGTTGGGCTGAGGTAGCTATCCAGCTCCTCACTGGGGTCATTTACCCGCTCTGGTGTCATTGAGCCAAGGCAAGGGTCCGCACCGTCCAGTTCTGTGTCTGACAACGAGACTGTCAGAGGATCCCAGCTTTCAGTTACCTGTAGTCGTGGGGCAGTGGGTACCTCCTGGTTCTCACTGGGTGGAGGGTGAACTTTGGGGGGGTCCGTTGTTTCCTGGTTGGGAGGAAATGCCCTCCTCTTTATTTACGGCGCTCTGTCTCTTCTTCTGGTGGTGATGACCTTCTTTGCGCCAGTCTTCCCCATCCGACGCGCTGGCCATCCCTCCCTTGTTCAGCTGTCTTTTCCCCCTTTGCTGGGAGGCTTTGGGGACCTGGCAGGATTTTCTCTTCCTGTTTTTAACCATTCCCCTATATTTACCCCTGACTAATGCACCTAACCTACACATCCCTGGATGCTACGGCCAACTTAGCCTGGCCAATCCACCCTAACCTGCACACCTTTGGATTGTAGGAGGAAACCTGAGCACCCACATCGACACAAGGAGAATATGCAAATTCCACACAGTCGCCCGCGGCTGGAATTGAACCCGAGTCCTTGGTGCTGTGAGGCAGCAGAGCTGACCACTGAGCCAACATGGCGTCACAGAAATCTAGAACTGACTGAGAATTTTAGTCCAGAATTAGCCCTCCCCCCACCTATAATCACCTATCACCTTCCCAGATACCTTCCCCACAGCCCCTATTTATCTCTCAGCCCCCACAGCCTCAAACATTCCTGATGAAGGGCTTATGCCCGAGACATCGATTCTCCCGCTCCTCGGATGCTGCCTGTCCTGCTGTGCTTTTCCAGCACCACACTCCCGACTCCAGCGTCTGCAGTCCCCGCTTTCTCCTGTTGGCGTTGTGTATTCTGAGCTGAGCGAGACTCCTCCTACAGTCCGTCAGCCTTTCTCAGCTTTCGATGTTCGCTTTGTGAAGCAGTAATGTCGCTCGCAAGCTAGTAGGCCCGAGGTTGCTATGGTGGCTGGTGCCACTTAAATCTTATTGATAAATCTGGAATGTAAAACCCGTTTTGGTCATGATGCCATCGTCGATTATCATAAAAGCCCTTCAGTTTCGCTAAAACCCTTTAGGGGAAGGAAATCTGCCATCCTGACCCGGTCTGGCCTACATGTGACTCCAGACCCATTGGTTCATTGGCATCTCAAATGGTGGGAAAATCTACGTTTCCTGCTCCTCGGATGCTGCCTGACCTGCTGTGCTTTTCCAGCGTCTGCAGTCCTCACTTTTGCGTATCTCAAATGGCAGAGCAAGCCATTCAGTTTAGGGGCAATTAGGGATGGACAATAAGGAGCCAGTGACTAATTCATGGAGGATATGCTGCTATCCGTATTGCCCAGGCGTGTGGGTTCTTTTGGGGCTTAGTGAGGCAGGCTAGCCAACTTCAATTTGTTTTTTTATTCATTCATAGGATGTGGTCCTCACTGGTTGGGCCCAACCTTTATTGTCCTGTCCCTATTGCCCCCTTGAGAAGGTGGGTGTGAGCTGCCTACTTGAACCGCTGCTATGGGTAGACCCACAATGCCCTGAGGGGGGGATTTCCAGGAATTCGACCCAGTGACACTGCAGGAATGGGGAGTGGAGTGGAACTTGCAGGGGGTGGTGTTCCCATGTTCCCTTGTCCATCTAGAGGGAAGTGGTTGTGGGTTTGGGAAGGTGCTGTCTGAGGATCTCTGGTGAGTTTCTGCTGTGCGCCTTGTAGATGGTACACACTGCTGCAAGAATTGTCTCAACCAGAGAAAGGGGATTTGTTGGGAGTTTGTCTCCCTCCAATAAGATTCTTTCACCATCCACGAAGATCTCATAACGCCATCACAGTGGGCACAGCAAGTGAGTAAAGGGTCACCCCCTTATCTGCGGAATCGTTTCTCATGGTTTCAGTTACCCACGGTTTAATGTGGCCCGAACATATTCAAGGGAACCTTCCAGAACCAGGGACCAGGGGTACATTTCCCATTGAAGTGAATGAGTTCGCGCCTATTCCCGGTTTCCGGCTTCCGCAGTCGGTACTGAGGAGACTGAACAGGCTGTGGCTGTTTTCCCTGGAGTGTCGTAGGCTGAGGGGTGACCTTGTAGAGGTTTATAAAATCATGAGGGGCATGGATAGGGTAAATAGACAAGGTCTTTTCCCCAGGGTAGAGGAATCCAGAACTAGAGGTTTAGGGTGAGAGGGGAAAAAAATTAGAAGGGATCTGAGGGGTAACTTTTCCACACAGAGGGTGGTACGTGTATGGAATGAGCTGCCAGAGGAAGTGGTGGAGGCTGGTACAATTACAATATTTAAAGGGCATCTGGATGGGTATATGAATAGGAAGGGTTTGGAGGGATATGGGCCAGGTGCTGGCAGGTGGGACTAGGTCTGACAAGCCAATCTGGTTCATTAATATCCTTTAGGGAAGGACACGCCCATCCTTACTTGGTCTGGCCTACATGTGACTCCAGACCCACAGTGAGGTGGTTGACTCTTAGACTGGCCCTGTGGGCCATTAGGGACAGGGCAATAAATACTGTCCTAGCCAGTGATGCCCTCGTCCCGTGAATGAATAAGAGAAAAGGCTCAGATGAGGATGTGTGGTCAGCACAGACCAGTTGGGCCGAAGGGTCTATTTCCATGCTGTACGACTCTCGGAGGAAGGCAGGAGATGGAGTATGAGAGAGGCCGAATGGCCTCTAGCTGCGCTGTGACAATCTGATGTTGGACGGGGCAGCTGTTTCCGGCCTTGACTGGCTTTGTTTTCAGGCCAGAGCAAGGCCTCAGTCGCCCTCCCCCCCCCCTCCCACACTTGCCCTGGCCACTTCTGGTGCTCCTCATCAAGGGTGATTGTGAAGAGGCCGTCGGCTGTGTGATGTGGAAATGACGGAGGCTTCCAACGCTGTGCCTGAGTCTCGAGCACCACTCAGCGGGTGCCTTGAATTTCAGATCAGAGCCCAGAAGAAAAGCTGAGAGAATAAGGGAGCAGATGTCGTGCTTCTAGACTTCAAAGCGAGGGGCCCTGTTTAATATGTCTGCCCATGCACGCCAGCACAGGTTAGAGCACCTTTCTTAGACAGTGCAAACTTTGATCAGCGGTCTATTTACCAATGCGCAGACTGAAGTGGATTCGATGCAGGGGCTGCTTCCTCACTCGAGGGTCTGTGCGATGACTCTTCACCAGCTCTGAGTCCTGAACCCCTACCCAGGAGGGCCGCAGAGGGAGTTTTACCCCTCCCCTGTCAACTGGACACCCTGAGGGGTGTATGGTAATCACTGCCTCTCCCTGCCTTCGTTCCCGGCCTGTGAGATTTATCTCGGGTCTCCATGGGGCAGGGAGACGTGGCCTACTGCTCCGAGTCTTGAGGAACCCCAATTTACGTTAGGACCACTTCGAAGGGCTGCTGTAGTGTCCCTCCCTCTGAGCCCGGAGGCTCAGATTCAAGTCCCTGCTGCACCATCGGTGTGTCATAACAGATCGGAACAGGTCGATCGAAAATATCGACAGAAACGTCTTGGGAGATTGTTCAGGGGCTCCTGTGGTACCTTTGAGTCAGAATGTTCAATTCGTAGAGTCATAGAGATGTACAGCACGGAAACAGACCCTTCGGCCCAACTCATCCATGCTGACCAGATATCCTAACCTAATCTAGTCCCATTTGCCAGCCCTTGGCCCATATCCCTCCAAACCCTTCCTATTCATGTACCCATCCAGATGCCTTTTAAATGCTGCAATTGTACCAGCCTCCAACCCTGGCAACAGTCTTGTAAATCTTTTCTGAATCCTTTCAAGTTTCACAACATGCTTCCTATAACAAGGAGACCAGAATTGCACACAATGTTCCAGAAGTGGTCTAACCAATGACCTATACAGCAGCAACATGACCTCCCAACTCCTGCACTCGATGCTCTGACTGGTAAATCAAACGCCTTCTTCCCTATCCTATTCTTCATTTATCCGAATTAAACTCCATCTGCTATTCCTCGGCCCACTGGCCCGTCTGCTCAAGATCCCGTTGTAATCTGAGGTAACCTTCTTCGCTGTCCACTACCCCTCCAATTTTGGTGTCATCTGCAAACTTACTAACTATCCCTCCTATGTTCACATCCAAATTGTTGATATAAACGATGAAAAGCAGTAGACCCAGCACTGATCTTTGTAGTACTCCATTGGTCACAGGCCTCCAGTCTGAAAAACAACCCTCTGCTACCTCCTCCAATTGGCTAACTCCCCCAGTTCCCATGTGATGTAACCTTCCTAACCAGTCCACCATGGGGAACCTTGTCGAATGCTTTGCTGAAGTCCATTTGGGCAACATTCACTGCTCTGATCTTCAACTATCTCTGCAAAAACCTGAATCAAGTCCGTGAGACATGATTTCCCACGCACAAAGCCGTGTAACTATCCCTAGTGCGACCTTGCCTTTGCAAATGCATGTAGAACCTATTCCTCAGGATTCCCTCCAACAACCCGCTCACCACCAACGTCAGGAACACCGGTCTGCAGTTCCCTGGCTTCTCCTTTTCACCTTTCTTAATCGTGGCACCACGTTAGCCCACAATTTCTTGATGAAGAGCTTTTGCCCAAAACGTCGATTCTCCTGCTGCCTGACCTGGTGTGCTTTTCCAGCGCCACACTCTCAACTCTGATCTGCAGTCCCCACTTTCGCCACATTAGCCACCCTCCAGACTTCTTGCACCTTATTCATGACTATCGATGACACAAATAATTCATCAAGGGACCTAGCAATCTTTTCCCCAGCTTCCCACCAAGTTCTGGGAAACACCTGAAGAGGAATTTCATCTCTCAGATGAAGGATCTGTGGAATTCTTTACAGCAGAGGGCTGTTGAGGCTGTGTCGTTAAGTATATTCAAGACTGAGGTGGACAGACTTTTAATCCGTGAGGAACCGAGGGGTTACCTGGAACGGGTAACAAAGTGGACTCCAAGATCATTATTTCCAAACCATGATCTCATCGAATGGTGAAGCAGATTCATAGGATCATAGCACAGGAACAGACCCTTCGGTCCAACCCGTCCATGCTGACCAGATATCCCAACCCAATCTAGTCCCATTTGCCAACACCCGGCCCATAGCCGTCCAAACCCTTCCTATTCATATACCCATCCAGATGCCTTTTAAATGCTGTAATTGTACCAGCCTCCACCAATTCCTCTGGCAGCTCATTCCATACACACACCACCCTCTGCGTGAAAATGTTGCCCCTTAGGTCTCTATTATATCCTTTCCCCTCTCACCCTAAACCTATACCCTCTAGTTCTGGACTCCCCTACCCTTGGGAAAAGACCTTGACTATTCACCCTGTCCATGTCCCTTCATGATTTTATAAACCTCTATAAGATCACCCCTCAATCTCCGATGTTCCAGGGAAAACAGCCCCAGCCTATTCATCTCTCCCAATAGCTCAAACCCTCCAACCCTGTAAATCTTTTCTGAACCCTTAACTTTAACTCTTAAGTTTAGCAACATCTTGTGATAGCAGGGAGACCAGGAATTGAACACATATTCCAAACATGGACCTAACCAATGCCCTGCCCAGCCATGACATGACCTCCCACAATAACCCTATTACACACTCCTGTTAAAGGGACAGTAACCCTATTACACACTCCTGTTAAAAGGACAGTAATCCTATTACACACTCCTGTTAAAGGGACAGTAATCCTATTACACACTCCTGTTAAAGGGACAGTGACCCTATTACACATTCCTGTTAAAGGGATAGTAACCCTATTACACACTTCTGTTAAAGGGACACTAATCCTATTATACACTCCTGTTAAAGAGATAGTGACCCTATTACACACTCCTGTTAAAGGGACAGTGACCCTATTACACACTCCTGTTAAAGGGATAGTGACCCTATTACACACTCCTGTTAAAGGGACAGTAACCCTATTACACACTCCTGTTAAAGGGACAGTGACCCTATTACACACTCCTGTTAAAGGGACCCTATTACACACTCCTGTTAAAGGGACCCTATTACACATTCCTGTTAAAAGGACTGTATCCCTATCACTGACTACTGTTAAAGGGACTGTATCCTTATTACCGTCACAATGTGCAGATTGGTCTATTTCTCTTCCCATGTCTGACTGGTTGAAAACCCTTCCTCAATGACTTCATGGAGAGAAAGAGTGTGTGTGTGTGTGAGAGAGAGAGAGACAGAGAGAGAGAGAGAGAGAGAGAGACAGAGAGAGAGAGAGTAGCTGTTTATTTGTCATTTCTGCCATTTACAACTGATCGAGTGAAAATGAGACAGTGTTCCTCCAGGACCAAGGGTGCTACATGGACAGCACAAACTATGCAATCATGTTAAGGAGCCTGATGGCTTGGGGGAAGAAACTGCCTGGCCGTGAGAGACCGAATGCCCCGGTATCTTCTGCCAGATGGCAGGAGGGAGAAGAGTTTGGGTGAGGGGTGTGCGGGGTCTCCCACAATGCTGTTGACCTTTTGGATGCAGAGTGTGGTGTACATCAACTAGTACATCAACTGAGGACTGCAGATGCTGGAAACCAGAGTCGAGATTAGAGTGGTGCTGGAAAAGCACAGCAGGTCAGTGGTGTAAATGCCTATAATGGAGGGGAGAGAGACCCTGGATGATCTTCTCAGGTGTCCACACTATCCGTTGGTGGGTCTTACAATCCGAAACAGTGCAATTCCTAAACCAGGCAGGTGATGCAGCAGCTCAAGTCATTTCCCGCAGTTCCTAAACATGGAAAGATTCTTCCAAAAGTGTGCTGCCCAGAAGATATTGCAATAAGTTCTTACGATTCCAAATACTAAATGATACGTTTCCAACCCATCTATTAGACAAGTCAGACAGAAACATAATAACTGCGTTGTGGTGATCACAAGTACTGGTGAGGACATAAACTCATCAATTGTGGAATGTTCTGTATTGTATTACTGAACGCGTACTTCTGGAATGAAATGGAGAAGCTGCTAAAGAACTGGACAGTGTGTAATCATTACTTGTCAATCTGAGACAGTGATGTTAAAGGTGATGGAAATGACTGTTGACTCAGGGAACAGGTTTATGGAGCTCACAGCACCTTGTTACTGATAGAGAGGTTGGGGGTTTATGGCTTGCCCACAAACAGACAGTGACCAGCAACACATTTGCAGCTGTGATCTCCAGCATCTGCAGACCTCATTTTTTACTCGAAGGTGTTATCTGAATAGCAAGCCTGGTTTTCCCTTGGTTACAGCGCAGACTGAGGCCACTTGACCCGTCTGGATTGTTCTGGCTCTGAGCAATTCTGCTGGTCCCCTGCTCCCTTGCCTTTCACCACAGCCTGGCAAATGATTTCTCTTCAAGCAGACACTCACAATGCCCTCTCCCCACCCTGCCAAAACCCCATTAAAGGGGAGGTCTCGCTATCACAAGACTCCTGTCAAAGGGGAAATGACAATCCCACAAAACCCTGTTGAAGGGACAATGTCACAGTCTCAGCTTTCCCCCCCCCCACTCCCTCCGCCTGTGAAAGGGACATTGTCAGTATCATTGATTCTGTTAAAGGGACAGTGTCCCTATTACACACTCTTGTTAAAGGGACAGTGTTCCATCACTGACTCCTTTTAAAGGGATTGTGTCCCTGTTACACACGCTTGCTAAAGGGACTGAGTCACTATTATACACTCTTGTTAAAGAGACAGTGTTCCATCACTGACTCCTTTTAAAGGGATTGTGTCCCTGGTACACACGATTGTTAAAGGGGCAGTATTCCATCACTGATTCCTGTTAAAGGGACTATGTCCCTGTCATACACACTCATTAAAGGGGCAGTATTCCATCACTGATTCCTGTTAAAGGGACTGTGTCCCTGTCATACACACTCATTAAAGGGGCAGTGTTCCATCACTGACTCCTGTTAAAGGGATTGTGTCCCTGTTATACACACTCATTAAAGGGGCAATGTTCCATCACTGACTCCTTTTAAAGGGATTGTGTCCCTGGTATACACGATTGTTAAAGGGGCGGTGTTCCATCACTGACTCCTGTTAAAGGGATTGTGTCCCTGTTATACGCACTCGTTAAAGGGGCAATGTTCCATCACAGACAACCTCACAATGCTACACTTCTCCAGCTTCCACCCAAAACATATTAAAACAGCCATTCCCTATGGACAAGCCCTACGCATACACCGGATCTGCTCAGATGAGGAGGAATGTGATAGACACCTGGAAGTACTCAAGGATGCCCTCACAAGAACAGGGTACGATGCTCAACTCATCGACTGCCAGTTCCGACGTGTCACAGCAAGGAACTGTAATTACCTTCTCAGGAGACAGACACATGCTGCAACTGACAGGGTACCCTTCGTTGTTCAGTACTTCCCAGGAGCTGAAAAATTACACCATGTTCTTCGTGACCTGCAACACATTATCAATGAGGATGAGCACCTCACCAAGACCTTCCCCACACCACCACTACTTGCTTTAAACAACCGCCAAACCTCAAACAGATCATTGTTCGTAGCAAACTGCCCGGCTCTCAGGACAACTCCATACAACCCTGTCACGGTGGATGCTGCAAGACGTGTCAGATTGTGGACATAGATACCACTATTACCTGTCACATGGCAGGTACTCATGTGACTCAGCCAGCGTTGTCTATCTTATACGTTGCAGGCAAGAATGCCCGGAGGCATAGTACATTGGGGAAACCAAGCAAAGGCTACAACAACGGATGAATGGGCACCGCACAACAATCAACAGACAGGAGGGTTCCCTCCCAGTTGGGGAATACTTCAGTGGTCCAGGAAATTCAGCCTCAGACCTTCGGGTGACCATCCTCCAAGGTGGACTTCGGGACAGGCAGCAGAGGAAAGTGGCCGAGCAGAGGCTGATAGCTCAGGTCGGTACCCATAGGGAGGGCCTCAACCGGGACCTTGGGTTCATGTCACATTACAGGTGATCACCATTGCACTATACACACACACACACACACACACACACACTCTCACACATACACACGGACACAGGTACACACAGACACGCACACAGACACCCACACACACCCTTATAGACACACACACTCCCACACGCACCCCCTCACAGACTTAAGACACTCTGCACTCACTACACACACACACACAAACTTTCTCACACTCACAACCCCCACCCCAGACAGACACACACACACACAGACAAAGACCCACATACACACATATATATTTTGTGGGGTGAATTTGTACTTGCAGGGTTACATTGCACTTTGCTCAAAAACTGCATACATTCATGTAGAACTCTGAGCTCAAAAACTGCATGAATTTATGTAAAGCTCTATTATCTCACTTTTTAGATTAGAATCAATCTAAACATCACGGCATAGACAGAGAACACAGGGGGCTAACACCTTCAACATATTGTCTAGCTATCACCATTGTTAACAGCTAAACCGAGAATGCAACTTTTAAAAAAAGGTTTTGTGATTTACACATGAAAGAAGTGAAACTATCACTGTACTCTAACAGATGAAAGACTTAACAGACAATCAATTTTTCAATGTATAATTTCAGTTACATCACACTGCAAATATTTGCTATAAATTCTGTGTTACGATCGAGCCCTCCACAATCACCTGATGAAGGAGCGTCACTCCGAAAGCTAGTGTGCTTCCAATTAAACCTGTTGGACTACAACCTGGTGCTGTGTGATTTTTAACTTTATCCTTTTAAAGGGACTGTGTCCCTGTTACACACTCTTGTTAAAGGGACTGTGTCCCTGTTACACACTCTTGACAAAGGGACAGTATCCCTATTACACATTCCTATTAAAGGGACAGTGTCCCTGTTACACACTCTTGTTAAAGGGACAGTGTCCCTGTTTCACACTCTTGTTAAAGGGACAGTGTCCCTGTTACACACCCTTGTTAAAGGGACTGAGTCACTATTACACATTCTTGTTAAAGGGACAGTGTCCCTGTTACACACTCTTGTTAAAGGGACAGTGTTCCTGTTACACACCCTTGTTAAAGGGACAGTGTCCCTATTACACACTCTTGTTAAATGGACAGTGTCCCTGTTACACATTCCTATTAAAGGGACAGTGTCCCTGTATCACACTCTTGTTAAAGGGACAGTATCCCTATTACACACTCCTGTTAAAGGGATAGTGACCCTATTACACACTCCTGTTAAAGGGACAGTAAACCTATTACAAACTCCTGTTAAAGGGACAGTAATCCTATTACACACTCCTGTTAAAAGGACAGTATCCCTATTACACATTCCTGTTAAAGGGACAGTGTCCCTATTACACACTCCTGTTAAAGGGACAGTGTCCCTGTTATACACTCTTGTTAAAGGGACAGTATCCTTATTACACATTCCTGTTAAAGGGACAGTGTCCCTGTTACACACTCTTGTTAAAGGGACAGTGTCCCTATCACTGACTCCTCTTCCACAGATCCCTATTTGAGGATATTCACAGGATGGAAGAGATTCTCAAAGATGGGTTGCCGCACCTCAGTCAGCATCGACTGGATTCTGGATTCTCAGCGCGCCCTTTCAGAAAAGCATCTGCCAGGTCACCAGTTGGAGTTATTAAGAGGAGCACTGAAAGGCTTTAGCACAAAGGCATTTTAGGGAGAGCCTGAACGGAGGAAAAGGAAGTGGAGAAGGTGAACACTGGTGGGAGGCAGTTCCTTAGCTAACGGTCAAGGCCTGGCCGCAGAAGGGAGTGAAGAAAAGTGAGAGAGGAATCTGGTCCCGAGAAATGGAGAGCTCAGAAGGAGATAATTGGGCAGGAGCAAGGTGACAGAACACAGGCTGATCACAGAGGAACTGGAAGAGGAGAAATTTGGAGATGTTGTTGGAACACAGAGATTTATTAATTAATCAGTGAAGGGAAAGTAGCATAGTTAACAGCTTCATCCTAGCTCATGCAAGTATGGGCTTGGGGTTAGATGATCACCCCATGGAATAGTTTCAATTCGAAACAAAGCATATATTTGCATTTGAATGACGCCCTTGACTGCAGAGCATTAGGCTTCCACTTGCATTTGTAACAGGATTCTGGAGAAGTAATAGATGGGAGTGACTCTGAATATACAGCGATATATCTTCAAGTCAGGACGGTGTGGAGCTCAGAGAGGAACCTCCTGGGGGTGGTGTTCCCATGTATCTGCTGCCCTTGTCCATAAGACCATAAGGCATAGGAGTGGAAGTAAGGCCATTCGGCCCACTGAGTCCACTCCGCCATTCAATCATGGCTGGTGGGCATTTCAACTCCACTTACCCGCATTCTCCCCGTAGCCCTTAATTCCTCGAGACTTCTAGATGGTCGAATGGAAGAGGTTGCTGGAGGAGCTTTGGAGAATTGCCGCTGTGCATCTTGTAGACGGTGCACACTGCTGCGACTGGGCATTAGCGGTGAAGGGAGTTATTTTTCCCACATATGTTTGTTCAAGCATCGCTGGCTGGGCCCAACGTTTATTGCCCATCCCTAATTGCCCCTTGAGAAGGTAGGCGGTGAGCTGGCCTCATTAAATTGTGTCGGATGAGGGGGAAGGGATGGGAGATTGATATATAAATGCCAAATGTCCCTTCCAGAGTCTCCCCAAGTCAGTTTCGACGTTTGAGTCTATTTCACAGGGAATTCAAACAGGCTCAGCCACTGTCTGTGGGTTGGGAGACCCTGAAACATGTGTCCAGTCAGAGAAAAGGCTAGCCCCATTCATATTCCACTATACTTCCAGGGAAACTTCATGGCATTCAGATCTGACCGTGTGGTGGTTCAGTTATTGAATAAACAAATCCAGGCTTGTGTGGACCCAGGACACCCTAATTCAAATGTCAATTCTAAATTATTTCCAATCAACCTGTTCAGAGATGTTACTACACATCTCTGGAACAGTTAGGTGCTGAGACCTTAGAGTGCAGGTTCATAGCTCCTTGAAAGTGGAGTTGCAGGTAGATAGGGCGGTGAAGAAGGCGTTTGGTATGCTTTCCTTTATTGGACAGAACATTGTGCATAGAAATTGGGAGGAGTAAGTGAGGACTGCAGATGCTGGAGATCAGAGCTGAAAATGTGTTGCTGGAAAAGCGCAGCAGGTCAGGCACAATCCAAGGAGCAGGAGAATCGACGGTTCGGGCATGAGTCCTTCTTCATGACTGTAACGTCGATTCTCCTGCTCCTTGGATGCTGCCTGACCTGCTGCGCTTTTCCAGCAACACATTTTCAGCATAGAAATTGGGAGGTCATGTTGTGGCTGTACAGGACGTTGGTGGGACCACTTTTGGAATACTGTGTACAATTCTAGTCTCCCTTCAATAGGAAAGGTGTAAAACTTGAAAAGGTGCAGAAAGGATTTACAAGGACATTGCCAGGGTTGGAGGGTTTGAGCTACAGGGAGAGGCTAAATAGGCTGGGGCTGTTTTCCCTGGAGCGTTGGAGGCTGAGGGGTGACATTATAGACGTTTATAAAATCATGAGGGGCATGGATAGGATAAATAGGCAAAGTCTTTTCCCTGGGGTGGAGGAGTCCAGAACTAGAGGGCAAAAGTTTAGGGTGAGAGGGGAAAGATATAAAAAGGACCTGAGGGGCAACTTTTTCACGCAGAGGGTGGTACATGTATGGAATGAGCTGCCAGAGGATGTGGTGGAGGCTGGTACAACTACAACATTTAAAAGGCATCTGGATGGGTATATGAAGAGGAAGGGTTTGGAGGGATATGGGCCGGGTGCTGGCAGGTGGGACTAATTTGGGTTGGGATATCTGGTTGGCATGGACGGATGGGACCGAAGGGTCTGTTTCCATGCTGTACATCTCTATGACTCCAATTGGTTCTGAGAAAGGGTCACCGGACCCAAAACATTAACCCTGATTTCTCTCCACAGATGCTGCCAGACCTGTTGAGCTTTTCCAGTAAAAAGTGAGGTCTGCAGATGCTGGAGATCAGAGCTGAAAATGTGTTGTTGGTTAAAGCGCAGCAGGTCAGGCAGCATCCAAGGAGCAGGAGAATCGACGTTTCGGGCATAAACCCTTCATCAGGAAGCCCTTCAACATTCCTGATGAAGGGCTTATGCCCGAAACGTCGAATTTCCTGTTCCTTGGATGCTGCCTGACCTGCTGCGCTTTAACCAGCAACACATTTTCAGCTCTGTTGAGCTTTTCCAGCAATTCCTGGTTTCTTCCTGACTTCCAGCATTTGCAGCCCTAGCCCTATGGAGGATCACTCCATAGCCAGCAGCGTCCTTGTGAACACTTCTCTGGCCTGCCTTCAGTATCAGTCTGAGAGGAGAGAAGTTGCTGTTTTATTTTCCTGGGTCCAGCTTTAAGAGGTGGAGGAGGGAGACGCTGTTATTCTATGGTTGGACCTACAGGAGATGGATGCTGATTGGGAGATGGGCTGGTGAAACCTCCAAAGGGGTGGGCGGGGATACAGCAGGAGCCAATGCTGGGCTGGAGGGAACACACAGACAGCTCCCTCTCTCTCCCAGAGAGGAGCCCGGCGCTATGGGAGGGAGCAGGGCCAGTTGTTGCCTGGCGCTGAGGCTGAACGAGGATAACGCTCGCTTCGCGTTGCTCGCCCTGTTCATCCTGCTGTACCTGGTGTCAGGGGCGGCTGTGTTCTCAGCTATCGAGCGGCCCAGGGAACTGCGAGCACAACAAGCTTGGGACAGAAAGCTGTCTAACTTCACCCGGTGTCACAACATCAGCCTCCTGGAGCTCGGCGCCTTCCTCAGGGAGTATGAGGAAGCCATTGTGACCGGGATCAGAGTGGACTCCCTGAGACCCAGATGGGATTTCACTGGAGCCTTTTACTTTGTGGGGACGGTGGTGTCTACTATAGGTCAGTATTGAAGCTCTTAACCATTTTCACAAAGGCTATGAGAGAGCACACAACTGCGTTCCCAGCTCAGCTACAGTTGAACAGAGACGCTTGTGAATCTTTTCAGAAGCATGCTCTAAAGAAATCTGTAATTGTTATAAACTCCTTTACCAATGAGGTAGCGAGACAGTTCTTGTCCCAAATTTTAATTTCTGAGCAATTTTTACAGGACAAAATTCTAAGAAGTCTGTCATTGTTATAAACTCCTTAACCAATGAGGTAGCAAAATAGTTCTGTCCCAAATTTTAATTTCTGAGCAATTTTTATAGGACAAAATTCTAAGAAGTCTGGAATTGTTATAAACTCCTTAACCAATGAGGTAGCAAAATAGTTCTGTCCCAAATTTTAATTTCTGAGCAATTTTTATAGGACAAAATTCTAAGAAGTCTGTCATTGTTATAAACTCCTTAACCAATGAGGTAGCGAGACAGTTCTTGTCCCAAATTTTAATTTCTGAGCAATTTTTATAGGACAAAATTCTAAGAAGTCTGTCATTGTTATAAACTCCTTAACCAATGAGGTAGCGAGACAGTTCTTGTCCCAAATTTTAATTTCTGAGCAATTTTTACAAGACAGAATTCTAAGAAATGTGTCATTGTTATAAATTCTTTTACCAATGAGATAGCGAGACAGTTCTTGTCCCAAATTTTAATTTCTGAGCAATTTTTACAGGACAAAATTCTAAGAAGTCTGTCATTGTTATAAACTCCTTAACCAATGAGGTAGCAAAATAGTTCTGTCCCAAATTTTAATTTCTGAGCAATTTTTACAAGACAAAATTCTAAAAGGAGTCTGGAATTGTTATGAACTCCTGAACTGATGAAGTAGCGAGACAGTTCTTGTGTTGAAATGTCCAAATTTAATTCCTAAGCTCCCCCAAGTCTGGAAGGAATCTGTAGTTGATATAAACTCCCTAGGTCTCGATTTTGACTGGGGTGGACACAGTTAAAAATCACACCACACCAGGTTATAGTCCAACAGGTTTATTTGGAAGCACTAGCTTTCAGAGCGCTGCTCCTTCATCAGGTGGGTTTGACCAACCAGTGTTGGACTGGGGTGGACAAAGTCAAATGTCACATGACACCAAGTTATAGTTGGATCAGTTTATTTAGAAACACAAGCTATCACACCGCTGCCCCTTTGTCAAGAGAAGACTTTCCCTCATGAAGGGACAACGCTCCACAAGCTGGTGATCTTAAATAAACCTGATGGACTATAACCTGGTGTCCTGTGACTTTTGTCCTTAACTGATGAGGTAATGGGACCGTTTCTTGGGTTTAAATTTCCAAATTTTAATTCCTAAGTTTTTTTTTCTTCAGAATGCAAAATTCTAAGGGGCATAGACAGGGTGGATAGGGAGAAACGTTTGCCCCCATAGTTCAAGAGTTGATAACTGTGGGTGAGGTATTACTGATTTCAGATAAGGAGTGAGGGGGAGACTTTAGAGAAGATTAGATGAAATTGATTTTCACCCAGACAGTGCAGGATCTTGCTCCCTGGTAGCTATAGAAACCGTTGAGATATTTAAGAAGTATTGAGGCGATGGGTTTGGGGCCACAGTAGACAAGACGATGGGCCAAGTGCTGGAAAATGGGGTTGGAATAAGTCTTCGAGGAGAAAGTGAGGACTGCAGATGCTGGAGATCAGAGCTGAAAATGTGTCGCTGGAAAAGCGCAGCAGGTCAGGCAGCATTCAAGGAGCAGGAGATTCGACGTTTCGGGCATGAGCCCTTCTTCAGGATTCCTCATGTCCGAAACGTCGACTCTCCTGCTCCTTGGATGCTGCCTGACCTGCTGCTACGCTTTTCCAGCAACACATTTTCAGCTTGGAATAAGTCTGTCCTGAAGAAGGGCCGCTGGACCCAAGGTATTAACTCGGTTTCTCTCTCCACTGCAGATCTGCTGAGTTTCTCCAGCAATTGCTGTTTTTGTTTCTGATTGCCAGCATCCGTGGTTGTCTGCGGTCTGGGCAGGTTTTAGTGTTGGAACAGACTTGATGGGCCAAACAGCCTTATCTGCGCTGTATGATTCTCTCCAAACCAAAGGAGTGGGCCATTCAGCCCTTTAAGCCTGCTGCCCCATCCAATAAGACCACAGTTGATTAGGTTGTGCTGTCTGCTTCCCAGCCCCGTGACGTTGTGCCTGTTTGAGACTGCTCTCCAGCTCCATCTCCAGCATATGTCCCAGACGTGGTTTTAAGGGCCCACCAGGGCCGTACTGTCCAGCAAGCTTTGAGGGTAAGGGTGGGCTGGTCAACAACGAGAGCCTTCACACCAATGTTGGACCACCTTCCCCCAGCACATTCTCACATGCACATCTGTCCACTTTCCAGTAGGAGGCATGATGACTGAATAATGCTGCAGGAAAGTGGGAGGGAGGGGGGGTTTGCTTGTTCCTGCTGAGTGCCGCACCATTTCCTGTCAATCCCTCCCCTCCCCCACCCTATTCCATTCTCATACCCCTGTAAAAATAACTCTGACACTCATTAGGTGTTGAGTTGAAAAGTTTTGATGCGGAGAGTTGGATGTCCTGTGCCACCTCTCCAAGTTGACTAGCTGAAAGAGTGCACATTGAACCTGGTTGGGCAGCACGCTCATAAACTGGGCCGTGGAGAGGGGGCATTGCTGGGCAGCACACCCATACACTGGGCAGTGGGGAGGGGGGTAACACTGGGCAGCACACCCATACACTGGGCTGTGGGGAGGGGGGTAACACCGGGCAGCACACCCATAAACTGGGCCGTGGGGAGGGCGGTAACACTGGGCAGCACACCCATACACTGGGCCGTGGGGAGGGGGGGTAACACTGGGCAGCACACCCATAAACTGGGCCGTGGGGAGGGGATAACACTGGGCAGCACACCCATACACTGGGCCGTGGGGAGGGGGGGTAACACTGGGCAGCACACCCATAAACTGGGCCGTGGGGAGGGGGGGTAACACTGGGCAGCACGCCCATAAACTGGGCCGTGGGGAGGGGGGTAACACTGGGCAGCACGCCCATAAACTGGGCCGTGGGGAGGGGGGGTAACACTGGGCAGCACGCCCATAAACTGGACCGTGGGGAGGGGGGGTAACACTGGGCAGCACGCCCATAAACTGGGCCGTGGGGAGGGGGGGTAACACTGGGCAGCACGCCCATAAACTGGGCCGTGGGGAGGGGGGGTAACACTGGGCAGCACGCCCATAAACTGGGCCGTGGGGAGGGGTGTAACACTGGGCAGCACACCCATAATCTGGCCGTGGGGAGGGGGTAACACTGGTTGTGGTCTCAACTCCACTTTCCCTGTCTGCACCCCCCTCACGATAACCCTTGATTGTTTCTCCCCTGAGCCCATCGCCCTTGGATCTATTCAATAATCCACTGAAGAGAATTCTAAACACTAATGATCTTCTCTGTCACCTTGTTTGAGTCTCTCCCAGTGTTCTTGCCACCCAAGAACGATGCGTACTCTTTCAGCTAATCCACCTGGGGAGGTGGCACAGGACATCCAACTTTCCGAACCAACTCAACATCCAATGAGTGTTGGAGTTATTTTTACAGAGCCCTGGGAATGGGACCGAGGAAAGGGATGGATAGGATATGGCATTGGACTTAGTAGGAACAACTTATCTCCCTTTCCTGCAGCATTGTTCAGTGTTTCTGCCTCCTGCTGGTCAGCCTCCACCCTGTCAAATCATAGAAGCCCTACAGTGCAGAAAGAGGCCATTTGGCCCTTCCAGTCCTCAACAATCTTCCAAAACACATCCCTCTCTGACCCACCCTAATCCTTGTAACCCTGCGTTATTCCTGATGAAGGGCTTTTGCCCGAAATGTTGATTTTCCTTCTCCTCAGATGCTGCCTGACCTGCTGTGCTTTTCCAGCATCACTCTAATCTCCAGCATCTGCAGTACCCACCTCTACCTGCATACCCTGTGGCTATCCCACCCAGCCTGCACATCCTGAACACTATGGGGCAATTTAGCACGGCCAATCCACCCTGACCTGCACATCTTTGGACTGTGGGAGGAAACCGGAGCACCCGGAAGAAACCCACGCAGACAGGGGTAGAATGTGCAGACTCCACACAGACAGCTGTCCGAGGTTGGAATCGAACCACTGAGCCACCATACCACCCCTTAAAGCAATCTCAAAGTCCCCTCAGGGCCTCATATGTTTCTGAAAGATCACTTCCTCTAAATTCCGATCGATACAGGTCCAATTCTATCATTCTTTGGAAGACAATTTCTTTCCATACCAGGAACCAGTTGAGTGAACACTCTCGAACTGCTCGTCATCGAGGTCATAGAGATGTACAGCATGGAAACAGACCCTTCGGTCCAAACCGTCCATGCCAACCTGATATCCCAACCCAATCTAGTCCCACCTGCCAGCACTTGGCCCATTTCCCTCCAAACCCTTCCTATTCATATACCCATCCAGATGTCTTTTAAATGTTGCAATTGTACCAGCCTCCACCACTTCCTCTGGCAGCTCATTCCATACACGTACCACCCTCTGTGTGCAAACGTCGCCCCGAAGGTGCCTTTTATATCTTTCCCCTCTCACCCTAAACCTATGCCCTCTACTTCTGGACTCCCCACCCTGGGGAAAAGACTTTGCCTATTCACCCTATCCATGTCCCTCATGATTTTATAAACGTCTATAAGGTCACCCCTCAGCCTCCGACGCTCCAGGGAAAACAGCCCCAGCCTGTTCAGCCTCTCCCTATAGCTCACACCCTCCAACCCTGACAACATCTTTGTAAATCTTTTCTGAATCCTTTCAAGTTAAACAACATCTTTCCGATAGGAGGGAGACCAGATCCTTTTCTGGGCAAGGAGACCAGAACCGTACGCAGTACTGCAGGTGTAGGTTCATCGTTATTGACCCACCCCGACGTTCCCCTTCCTGACTCACTTAGGATAAGATCATGGAACAGTACGGCATAGCTATTGGCCCTTCGGCCCATCATGTGTCTGCTGACGATCCTTCAGCTCTTGCCCCACAAATCCGGCCATATTGGCTGGCACGTGGTGCCACACACCTGGAGGACAATGGGTGAAAGCTTCACAAATTTGGGACAAAATAACGTTCAAGAAAATTCGCGTGAATGTTTATTTCAGGCCATTGCGTCTATTGTTCAAGATGAACCTGAACGTCCCACTGGGGATTGAAACAATGCCACATAGCAATGTCCCAGGGGAGAGCGAAAGCAGGATTGAAATCGATGGGGGGGTGGGAGGTGTATGTGAGCAGAAGTAATCTGAAAGCAAAAGGCTGTGGACATCTGAAATAGGAGTGGAAATTGCAGGAGAAACAAAAACAAAACTGCAAATGTTGGAATCCAATCCAAGGTACACCATCGGGAGGGAGGGGAACACAGCAAGGCAGGCAGCATCAGGAGGGAGAGGGACACAGCAAGGCAGGCAGCATCAGGAGGGAGGGGGAACACAGCAAGGCAGGCAGCATCAGGAGGGAGAGGAACACAGCAAGGCAGGCAGCATCAGGAGGGAGGGGGACACAGCAAGGCAGGCAGCATCAGGAGGGAAAGGGACACAGCAAGGCAGGCAGCATCAGGAGGGAGAGGGACACAGCAAGGCAGGCAGCATCAGGAGGGAGAGGGACAAAGCAAGGCAGGCAGCATCAGGAGGGAGAGGGACACAGCAAGGCAGGCAGCATCAGGAGGGAGAGGGACACAGCAAGGCAGGCAGCATCAGGAGGGAGAGGGACACAGCAAGGCAGGCAGCATCAGGAGGGAGAGCGACACAGCAAGGCAGGCAGCATCAGGAGGGAGATGGACACAGCAAGGCAGGCAGCATCAGGAGGGAGGGGGACACAGCAAGGCAGGCAGCATCAGGAGGGAGAGGAACACAGCAAGGCAGGCAGCGTCAGGAGGGGAAGGTAATGTTTCGGGTGTAACCCTTCTTCAGGACCAGGGGTGGGAGTAAGGGGAGCTGCAGATAAAGAGGGAGGGAGGGAGTTTTGTGTGGGGGGAGGAGACGAGTGGGGAGGTCGGGGTAGCTGAACATAGGTAGAGGATACGGCCTGGTTTATCAATGGGAGGGCTGAATCCGGTTGGTGGCTGGAAGGAAGGGTGTGTGGGAGGAATGGAAGGGAGTCAGGATGGGAAGGGAGGTTACTTGAAACTGGAGAACTCAATGTCGAGTCCTCTGGGCTGTCGGCTGCCCAGGCGGAAGGTGAGGTGTTGTTCCTCCAGTTTGTGATCTGGACAGCATCTGCGGAGAGAGAACCAAGGCTTCATGTTTTGACTCAGACAGGACTCTTCCTCAGAGTCAAGCAAGTCTGAAAACGTGGAGTATTGTTAGCAGCTCTCACTACTCCAGGCAGCAAGAACCTGCATAACATTGAGCAAACATTACTGAGGATGCTGGCAATCTGAAATTAAAACTGGAGAATGCTCACCAAGTCAGGCAGCATAGCAACCAGGGGAGGTTGGAGTTTTTAATCTTATCACAGAATTCCGACAGTGCAGACAGAGGTCATTTGGTCCAACAAGTCAGTGACAATCCTCTGAATAGAAACCCCACCCAGACACAGCCCCAATATGGAGTTTTTAATGTAGCTAACACACCCAGCCTATACATCCCGGGGCACAATGGGGCAATTAGCACGGTCAATCCACCCTAACCTACACATCCCTGAATACTATGGGGTAATTTAGCATGGCCAATCCACCCTAACCTACACATCCCTGAACACTATGGTGTAATTTAGCATGGCCAATCCACCCTAACCTACACATCCCTGAACACTATGGTGTAATTTAGCATGGCCAATCCACCCTAACCTACACATCCCTGAACACTATGGTGTAATTTAGCATGGCCAATCCACCCTAACCTACACATCCCTGAACACTATGGTGTAATTTAGCATGGTCAATCCATCCTAACCTACACATCCCTGAATACTATAGGGTAATTTAGCATGGCCAATCCACCCTAACCTACACATCCCTGAACACTATGGTGTAATTTAGCATGGCCAATCCACCCTAACCTACACATCCCTGAACACTATGGGGCAATTTATCATAGCCAATCCACCCTAACCTACACATCCTTGAACACTATGGGGTAATTTAGCATGGCCAATCCATCTTAATCTGCAAATCTTTGGACTGTGGGCGGAAACCCACACAGACACAGGGAGAATATGCAAACTCCATACAGACAGTCACCTGAAGGTGGGATTGATCCCGTATCCCTGGTGCTGTGAGGCAGCAGTGCTAACCACTGAGCCACTGAGGCAGAAGTGCTTCCCATTCAGCAAGATCATGGCTAATCTGACTGTGTTTTGAACTCCACTTTGCTAAAACTCGAGGCTCCCTTATCTATCAAAAATCGATTGAAATTGCCCTCAAATGATTTTGAAGACGCAACCTCCATTACCTCTTGCATTAGCGATGACCACAAACTGACAATTCTTTGAGAGATAAGATTGATGTCTTAAAGAGGAGACCTCCTATCCTTAACCTGTATTGCCTGGTTTTAGTCTCATCCACAAGAGGAAACATCCGTTGGGTATCCATCCCATCCAGTCCTCAAGGTCAACTCCAGTTAAACCCCCCCCACCCCCTTCCACCTCGCTCCTGTAGTTGGCTCAAATGCAGTGGTGAAACAGAGAAATGTGGAAAATATGGGACGGAATAGACCAATCTGCCCATCGAGCCTGCTGCGCTGTTCAATACCATCATGGCTAATCATTCAGCTCAGTCCCCTTTTCCCACGCTTTCCCCTCCCCTTTGATCCTTTTAACACTAAGAACTATATCTAACTTTGTTTTGAAAACATTCAATATTTTGGTCTCAATCTTAGAGAGTTCCACAGGCTCCCCCACTCCCTGGGTGAAGACATTTCTCCTCATCTCAGTCCAAAATGGCCTCTCCTGTATCCATAAAACCATTACCCCCTTGATTCCCGCATTCACCAGTCATCGGGAACATCCTCTCTGTGATTACCCTGTCTGGTCTTTTTGGGATTTTATAGGATGAGAGAAACAGATGTCCAATCTAAGTGGTGCAGTTGACCACACAACCATGAGGGGGCGATCCACAACCGTGTGGGCTCTTTTCCTTTCAGATGTTGAGAAGGATTCATTTGAACTCCAATAAGTTGAGGAAGACACTGATGGAAATTTCTTCTGTCTTATCAGGACCCGAGGAAGTGAATAATTAACTCTGCTTCCGTCGAACTCTTTCATTGCACAGTTATCATCAAATGTTGCCTTAATAGAAGACAGCAATTAAAATTCAGTCGGTTATCAGAGTCCTAGTACTAAGATGTGAGGATTTCAAACAAATCGACAGCTGGAGCTATAAAGCAAAAGGTTATATTGAACGTCATTAATTACCATTTCCACATAAATGTATCTGGCAGACGAGACCCATCTCTTAGAACCTTAGAATCCCTGCAGTGTGGAAACAGGCTCATCCACACCGAACCTCCGAAGAGGATCTCACCCAAACCCATTCCCATTACTCGAACATTTACTCCTAACTGATGCACCTAATTTACACATCCCCGAATACTATGGGACAATTTAAGCATGGCCAATCCACCCTAACCTACACATCTTTGGACTGTGGGAGGTAACCCTCACAGACATGGGGAGAATGTGCAAACTCCACACAGTCGCCCGAGGGTGGAATCGAACCCGGGTCCCTGGTGCTGTGAGGCAGCAGTTCTAACCACTGAGCTACCGTGCTGCCCAATTAGTGCTAATTAATATGAGGTAATTTGTCATTCCAAATACACACACCATTTGAACTGCAGGCAACACTCTCCATCGCTGTCTAACCTTATCTGTCACTCAACCCCTCATCCATTGCCATGGTTACCTGCCAGGTTATGGTCAACAGGTTTATTCGGAATCACAAGCTGAAGTGGCTTCCCCTGATGAAGGGGCAGCGCTTTGATTTCAAATAATCCTATTGGTCTCTAACCTGATGTTGTGTGACCTCTGACCTGGTCCACCCCAGTCCAACACCAGCTCCTCCACGTCATTGTTACCTGTACAATAGGATTATAGAAGGCATGGTTAGTAAGGTTGTGGGTAACACTAAAATTGGTGGCTTTGTAGACAGGGAAGAAGATTTTCTAAGATTACAAAGGGATCAAATGGGTCATTGGGTGAGGAGTAGCAGATTGAATTCAATTTGGATAAATGTGAGGTATTGCATTTTGTTACATCAAATGGGGCAGGGCTTATACAGTTAATGGTAGGGGCTTGGGTAGGGTTATGGAGCAGAGGGACCTCAGGGTACAGGTACATAATTCTTTGAAGTTTATGCCACTTATAGACAGGATGGTTAGAAAGGCACTTGGCACCCACACCTTCATTGCTAGTCCTTTGAGTGTAGGAGTTGGGACGTCATTGTTGAAGTTGTACAGGACATTGGTGAGGCCTCTTCTGGAGAACTGTGTCCAGTTCTGGTCACCCAGTTATAGGAAGAATATTATTAAACTGGAGAGGGTTCAGAAGAGATTTACCAGGATGTTGCCGGGTATGCAAGATTTGATTATAAAGAAATTCTGAATTGGCTGGGACTTCTTTCACTGGAGTGTTGACAGGTGACCTTATAGAAGTTTATAAAATAAAGAGGGGTATAGATAGAGTTAATGGTAATTGTCTTTTCCCTATATTTCAAGACTGGGGGGCACATTTTTAAGGTGAGAGGAGAGAGATTTAAAAAAGACATGAAGGGAATTTTTTTACGCAGAGGGTGGAATAAACTTCCTGAAGAAGTGGTGGATATGGGTATGGGTGCAACATTTAAAAGACTTTTGGACAAGTACATGAATAGGAAAGGTTTGGAGGGATATGGGCCAGGAGCAGGCAGGTTGAGTTTGGGATTATGTTTGGCATGCACTGGTTGGAATGAAGGGTCTGTTTCTGTTGCTATAAGACTCTGACTCTCCAATATTCTCATCTCATCTTCTGGTTGCCTCTTCCTTTGCTGACTAATCTACATCGGCTTCTGGTCCTGCAACACCTCAATTGTAATATTCTCATCCCTAGCGAGTTTTGAGAAGATTTTTTGCTCAGGTTGAAGATATAAGTTTGCTTGCTGAGCTGAAAGGTTCATTTTCAGACATTTTGTCACCATACTAAGTAATGTCATCAGTGAACCTCTGGTGAAGCACTGATGTTTAGGTTTCTATTTATGTGTTTAGGTTTCCTTGGGTTGGTGATGTCAGTTCCTGTGGTGATGTCATTTGCTGTGGTGATGTCATTTCCGGTCCTTTTTCTCGGGGGGTGGTAAATGGGATCCAAGTTGATGTGTTTGTTGATTGAGTTCCTGTTGGGGTGCCATACTTCTAGGAATTCTCGTGCATGCCTCTGTTTGGTTTGTCCGAGGATGGATGTGTTATCCCAGTCGAAGTGGTGTCCTTCCTCATCTCTGAAATGACTGCCAGACTACTCAGACCCCTTGACATCAGGGTAGCCCACAAACCCACCAACACACTAAAACAGCAGCTAATGAATTTGACATTATCCAAACAACAAGCAAAACAAATGTCATTTACAAAATACCTTGCAAGAACTGTAACAAACACTACATTGGACAAACAGACAGAAAACTAGCCACCAGGATACATGAACACCAACTAGCCACAAAACGACATACAGATAAGGAAAGACACCATTTTGACTGGGACAACGCATTCATCCTAGGACAAGCAACAGAGACACACACGAGAATTCCTAGAAGCATGGCATTCCAACTGGAACTCTATCAGCAAACACATCGACTTGGACCCCATTTCCAACCTTCTGAGGAAAAGAACAGAAAATGACATCACTGCAGGAAATGACATCACCTACCCAAGGAAACCTAAACACGCAAATAGAAAGTGGGTCATTAATACCAGTGCTTCACTGGAGGCTCACTGATGATGTTACCTAATATGGTGACGAAACGTCCGAAAACGAACCTTTCATCTCAGTGAGAAAACTTACATCCAGATTCTCATCGCTGTTTAGAGATCCATTCTGGTTGTCATGCCAACCCGTCACACCCCTGTAACCTCCTGCAGGCCTTGAAGTGCCTGTCAAAAACAGCCACCTAATTATTCTCATCCCATTTTCCAGCACTTGGCGTTGCGTTGCATTTCCTCCCGGGGTCTCTGCAAAACCACCCTCCCACCCAGTTTCACAATTCCCCAGTTTTAATGGCTCCAACATCAGTGCCTGGGTCCCGGATTCGGGAATCGAGTCTCTAAGCCTCTGCTTCACTTCTGTCAACTCTTTTAAGATGCTGTTTAGAAGCCTGAGTCTTTGATCAAATGTCTGGCCACCCTGTGCTTATATCGCACAGAATTCAGTATCAAATTTTATTTGATGGAACAAAGAATATTACAGCACAGGAACAGGCCCTTCAGCCCTTCAAGCCTGTGCCTATCCCAATCCTCTGTCTTAAACCTGTCGCCTATTTTCTGAGGATCTGTATCCCTCTCACCTTGAACTTGCGACCCCTAGTAATTGAGGTCCCCGTTCTGGGGGAAAAAAGCTTATTGCTGTCCACTCTGTCTATGCCCCTTATCTGAGTGTTCTATCTCTGGTCAGGCAAGCATGACAAATGTCTTCTTCACTATCCCAGCTACCTGTGACTCCACTTTCAAGGAGCTATGAACCTGCACTCCAAGATCTTTTTTGTTCAGAGAGAAGAAATTCCTCCTCATTTCAGTCTCAAATTGGCACCTTATTCTCAGACTGTGCCCTCTGGTCCTAGACCTCCCCCATGAGTGGGGAGTATCCCCCTGATCAATAGTTCGAGTCTTTGCCTCACTACGTTAAGCCTAGGGATGCGATTCGGTTATTAATTCAGCTGTTGGTTTGGTCATTGAGTTGGCTTCAAAGTGGAATGAGCTGAGACTATTGAGACCTCAGTGATGGAATACTTTCCCCTCGTTTCCCACCCCTTCCCCCCCCCCCCCCCAACCCCCTCCTCTGCAGGGTTTGGGATGGCTACCCCAGTGACCGTTGGCGGGAGAGTCTTCCTGATTTTCTACGGATTGGTGGGCTGCGCCGCCACCATTTTGTTCTTCAATCTCTTCCTGGAGCGGATCATCACGCTGTTGGCCTACATCCTGCGCTGGTTCCATGAGAGGAGGATGCAGAGGGCTGGCCCTTCCGGCCTCTTGGAATGCGGACGGGATTCCAGCCCCTCGGGGGAGGTGGACAGCCTGGATGACTGGAAGCCTTCCGTCTACTATGTCATGGCCATTCTAGGGGGGGCGTCGCTGGTCATCTCCTGCTGCGCGTCCGCCATGTACGCTCCCGTGGAGGGCTGGAGCTACGCCGAGTCGCTCTACTTCTGCTTCGTCACCTTCAGCACTATCGGCTTCGGCGATCTGGTGAGCAGCCAGAGGGCCACCTACGCCAACCAAACCCTCTACCGGGCGGGGAACTTCCTCCTCATCCTGGTGGGCGTCTGCTGCCTCTACTCCCTGTTCAACGTCTCCTCCATCGTCATCAAGCAGTTCCTCAACTGGATCCTGAAGAGGATGGAGTGCCGGGGCTGCTGGCGGTGCCCGGGCAAGAGAAGGGCCTGGCCTCACGGCAACGCTGTCCACCCAGTGCTGCCGAAGACCAGGCCGCACGCCGTCTCCGTGGAGACCGTGTGCGACAGCGAGACTGACGGCCGCCGGATGTCGGGCGAGATGATATCCGTCAAAGATTTCTTGGCCTCCAACAAGGTCTCCTTGGCCATAATGCAGAAGCAACTCTCCGAGACCGCCAACGGAGGCCCCAGGCAGAGCCACTCTCGGTTCAACGGCTTCTCTCGGGGTGTGGGGGCCCTGGCCATCATGAACAATAGGTTGGCAGAGACCAGTGTGGACAGGTAACTCATGGGCAGGAGGACGTATCCGCTGAGTGTTTGGTCAATGCGGCCGATTCACCTGCCCTTTACCTTTGTTACAGCAAAGGCCTGGTCGGGATTGTCCCTGACAACGCCCCATGTGGGTTGGGCTAATGGCGCATGCCTAACATTGAAGGAACAGACGAAGGAGCGAGGCCCCAGGAAGAGCGCTCACTCCCACCTCCACCAGAGGGCAGTAGTCTCCCCAACTGGGACCAGTGCACCATGGGTAAACCAGCATAGCTCTGGGTGCTTGGAGGACAATTACTGGACTCTCTTTTTCTCTCTCTCTCTCTCTCTCCCCCTCTTCTCTCTGGACAAGGCCAACAACAACCACTTGCATTCATCTAACGCCCATCAGTGCGGTCAAACGATGTACGGTGGAATCCGACACCGAGATCTCGTTAGGACGATGATGAGAAAGACCAAATCTGGTCATAGAGGAAGAGATGGAGGGAGGGAGTGGAGCGGGGAGGAGACAGTGGGGCTCTGAGTGCTCAGCGACCAGTGACAGAGGGATTAAAACCGAAAGGTCAGCAACGGACAAGCACAGAGGCCACTTCCCCGATAGAGACAGTGACCCCCGACTGATCCGGAATTCGCTTTCCAGTCTGGGAACCAGAAAAGTCTTCTAAAAGATATGCCCAGACCATGAAACGTCTCTGTAAACGTCGCTGTAAATAAATGATATTTCTGTTTGAAACGCTTGATTAATATGGTGATATCCAACTGCAAGCAATTGGAAAGTCGGTTTTTATTATTTTCTAAGGAAATATTTTCTTGTAGTGTTCACCTTTGATGTTAATCAAAGCACCACCACTGGATGATACATTGAATTATAGAAAACACAAGCTTTTCTGAACCCTTTCAGGTTTCAAAACATCCTTGTACATCTTTTTTTGAACCCTTTCAAGTTTCACAACATCCTTCCTTTAGCAAGGAGGCCAGTATTGAATGCAGTATTCCAAAGGTGGCCTAACCAATGCCCTGTACAGCTGCAATATTACGTCCCAACTCCATTCATCCCTTTGCTCTGCCATTCAATATGATTATCCAGCTCAATCCCTGTTCCTGCTTTCACCCCCATACACCTTGGTCCCTTTAGCCCTAAGAACTATATTTAACTCCTTCTTAGTAGCATTCAATGTTTTCACCTCAACCGTTTTCGATGGCAGAGAACGTCACAGACTCGTCCGCGCTTTGGAGTGAAGACACATCGCTCCATTCCGTCCTACCCCCACATCGTTACCGTCAAAACCCCTGGCTCTGGTCTCACTGCTCATTGGGAACATCCTTCCCGTGTCGTCCCTGTCTGGTCCTGTTGGAGTTTTATGGGTTTTCATGAGATTCCTCCCCCATCCCTCATTCTTCTAGACCCTCCCCACCCCCAGTGAACAAAGTCCCCCCCATCCTAGGAATCAGTCTGCTTGGAAAAAAAGAAATTGCATTTATGTAGCGCCTGCCAAAGCCTGAGGATGTCCCAAGGCACCTTACAAGATTGAGGAGCAGGCTGTTCCAAAAACAAACTTCCAATCAACGGAAATGACGAGATTTTGTGACCCGACTTGATTGTTAATTGAGAGATGATTATTGATCAGGATCTGGGTTGGGGGGAGGGAAGGGGGAGGGGGTGCTCATTTTTCCTAAAGCCATGCAGTGGAGAAGGAAGAGGAACCTCCCGGAAGAGCAAGACAAGGAGGATTTTGGTAGTGCCCTGCTCGGATTTGCTTCCTTCAAATGACCGGACCGATAGGAACATACAGGAAAAGGTAACAGTAAAATTATCATTCTCCTACCAGGCCACAGGGCTGCTCTGTCATTACAGAGAGAGAGAGAGAGAGAGATGGCTAGTGGTGGTTTTACTACCTTAGGCAAGTGGAGATGGGACGAAATGTGGAAACAGGCCATTCGGGATCTGTCCTCAAATCCATATGATGTAATCTCAGTGCAATGTGCTATTGCGCTCAGTATTAATTCTTCAGAGCCATTTGCAACAAGTCAGTGTGGAAACAGGCCATTTGGTCCAACAAGTCCATACCGACCCCCCCAAAGAGTAACCCACCCATTCCCCTACCCTATTACCGTAACTAATGCACCGAACCTGCACATCCCTGAACACTCCAGGCAATCCAACCTAACCGATACACCTTTGGACTGTGGGAGGAAACTGGAGCAAACCCACACAGACACAGGGACAATGTGCAAACTCCACACAGACAGTCACCCGAGGCAGGAATCGAACCCAGGTCCCTGGCGCTGTGAGGTAGCCGTGCTAACCACTGAGCTAGCATACCACCCTAAAGTCATGGAGACATACAACGCACAAACAGACCCTTCAGTTCATGCCGAACATAATCCCAAACTAAATTTGCCCCCCAACTCTTTTTTAAGTCTCTCTCCTCCCTCCTTAACAATCTGCCCCCTCGTCTTGAAATCTCCCACTCGAGGGGAGAGACACCTATCATTCATCTTATCTGATTTTATAAACGTCACTAAGGTCACACCTCAACCTTCTATGCTCCGGTGAATTCTCTGAAGCTCTGGTGCTAGTAATTAAAACCAAAAGATAGTTAAATCATTTCAATCAGTGTTAAGAGTAACAATTGAGTAAAGACATACCTTCATGTAAATTGTTGGAGCTTCTGAACCTGTTACAATTTTCTCCATTAACGTGGAGACAGAAGTGTTATAGTCTTCAGCAGTTAGTTCAAAGTGGGGTTGTTGGTGTTTTAAATCGAAACAGAGGGTGAATCATGTTATGAGGTTAAAGGCGTGTACTGTCCCTTTAAGAGAGAGTGAAAGTTGTTGGCAGGAAGTGTTTGCAGGCTCTTGATATGTGACTGACTAGCAGTCTCAGAGTGTACTGGCCAATTGAACGTATGTAACATTTGGCTGCTATGTTCACAACAGTTCGAATTTAACCAATCAGTGTAAATTATGCCCCAGGATACCAAAACCCAATCGAATATGAACTTTACTGATTTGACAACATCGAACCAATGAGACAATCCGACGTTTTGGGTATAAGACAAGCCGGCATTTTGGAGAGTTAGTCAGAGAGAGTGACAAACTGCCATCGAGAAAGACTGCCATTCAAAGCCTTCTATCAAAAGTACCTTTTTCACATGAAACGTCTTTGCAGCAAAAGACCGAAGATGACCCAGGGAGATCTACAGCAGAAGAAGACTGACACTGATGACGACAGCCACTGTCTGGTTTTGAAAGTTAAAGCGATGTAATTTTATTAGGGGCTTCTATTGGATCAGTATATTGTTATAGAATTGGAGGTAGATAACAGACCTTTAAGAGAAAGGGGGTGTTGAGTTGTAAAGAGTTGTTGTTTAATGTACATTTTTAGATTTAAAGAATAAAACTGCTATTTTTCTTTAAATAGTGGAATTTGGGCAGTTCTCTATCGCTCATACTTTAACAGATTACGAGGCAGGGTGAGCTTATCTGTGTGTTTGGTTTAATTAACAGAAAAGTTCACCACTGAGTCCTAACAATCAGAGATTCTGGTTGCGGGGTGGTGCTGCCTAACACAAATAGTCCTGAATTTCGGGTGGGGGAGGGGAGTCACACGCATCACACGAGGAGTTGAGTGGACATCGAGGAGAATGGACTCATTGCTGGCTGGAGCCAAAAAAAATGTTGTGATCTGATTTGATCTCCATAAGATTCTTCGGAGGCCTGACAGGAAATGGCTACGAAGTTCCCCTGGCTAAAGACCACGCTGGTGGTAGTCTCTTGGTGAGGGGGTCAGCTATTTAGGATGAAGGTAGGGGAAGGAGGAGATCTCTTTTTGAGGATTATGAAACTGTGTAATCCAGAGGGTGATGGATGCTCAGTTGTTGAGTATATTCAAGGCAGATGGATGGCATCTTGAACTGTAACGGAAAGTAGTGGATGAGGAAATAGAATGGGAACATGGAGTTGATGTGGGAGCCATCTTGGTGCAGCCTGATGGGTCTCGAATAACTCCTGCTCCAGCAGAAACAGATCAGTGGTCATCTGGATTACCGATTCAAATGCGTTGCTGGTCAAAGCACAGCAGGCCAGGCAGCATCTCAGGAATAGAGAATTCGACGTTTCGAGCATAAGCCCTTCATCAGGAATAAGAGAGAGAGACAGTCAAGCAGGCTAAGATAAAAGGTAGGGAGGAGGGACTAGGGGGAGGGGTGATGGAGGTGGGATAGGTGGAAGGAGGTCAAGGTGAGGGTGATAGGCCGGAGTGGGGTGGGGGCGGAGAGGTCAGGAAGAGGATTGCAGGTTAGGAGGGCGGTGCTGAGTTGAGGGAACCGACTGAGACAAGGTGGGGGGAGGGGAAATGAGGAAGCTGGAGAAATCTGAATTCATACCTTGTGGTTGGAGGGTTCCCAGGCGGAAGATGAGGCGCTCCTCCTCCAGCCGTCCCCTTACCACCACTCCACCATCATTCCCAAGACAGTGAAAGAAAAATAATAGACAGCTGGTATGATAGGTGATTGAAAACTTGGTTCAGAACTCTCTCTCCATTTGCACATTCTCCCCGTGTCTACTTGGGTTTCCTCTGGGTACTCCGGTTTCCTCCCACAGTCCAAAGATGTGCAGGTTTGGGTGAATTGGCCATGCTAAATTGCCCTATAGTGTTCAGGGATGTGTAAGTTAGGTGGGTTAGTCAGGGGTAACTATAGGATAAGAGGGTGGGGGAATGTGTCTGGGTGAGTTACTCTTCGGAGGGTTGGTGTGGACTTGTTGGGCTGAAGGGCCTGTTTCCACACTCTGGGGAATTCCATGGTTCAAACAGTAGCTTTTAAAAGAAAAGGCTTAAAGAATGAGAGAGAGAGTGAGGGAATAATATTGCATCCAAACCCAACCCGATCCCTGTAACCATGCATTTCCCCACCTCACCTGCACATCCCTGGACACTATGGGGCAATTTCGCATGGCTAACCCACCCTAACCTGCACAGCTTTGGATTGTGGGAGGAAACTGGAGCAAACCCACGCAGGCACGGGGAGAATGTGCAAACTCCACACAGACAGTCGCCCGAGGGTGGAATTGAGCCTGGGTCCCTGGCGCTGTGAGGCAGCAATGCTTACCACTGAGGCACCATGCTGCCCCAGGACAGCTGTCATCGAGTAAATTCTACTTGATAATTTCATAAGTGTCAACAGTATCATCCAATCCTTTCCTGATGATCGAGAGGTAACTGATAGGACAATCATTGGCTGCGCTGGATTTCTCCTGCTTTTTGTGGACATATCCACAGGTAGATGCCTGTTTGAAAGACACGATGGGCCAAATGGCCTCCTTTTGGGCTTTGTCATTCTACGAAAAGTGCCGAGGCTCCTCACAGACTTAAAATGTTCACCTTGCAGTCCGCCTTATAAAATACTTATATAACCAAGTCTCACTTGTATTAAGGTTATTTAAATGTGCATTTCCATCAGGATATTAATTCACTGACTGGGTTGGATTCAATCTCGATGAGGGTGCTCAGGGTGGATGAGCTGGTCACTGTGATTGTGGACTGACGTCAGAAACGAGCGTTGATTTGTTGAGGACAGGCACAGTCACCTTGGCATCAAGAATAAGTACCTCTCAATGTTCTCATTGTCACATCTGAAATTTAAACGAAGCTATTCAGAACCGACAGCACATTTCTACTCACCATCTTCAATTGTGCCAATCAGACTCTGAAATCAGGGAACAATTTTGTTTTTTAAGATTGCAGAAGCAATGATCCACTTTTAAACATTTATATGGGAGAATCACAGAAGGCAATCTGAAAATAGTAGCCATCTTTAAGAAACGTGCCTTTCGAGAATTTTCCATTCCCTCTTATCCTCAACAGCTCCAGATGAGTGTCATCTCATTGACACTCAGTAGCCGCAGTGTGTACCATCTACAAGATGCACTGCAGAAACTCACCAAAGATCCTCACACAACACCTTCCAAACCCACAACCACTTCCATCCAGCAGGACAAGGGACAGCAGGTACATGGGAACACCACCCCCTGCAAGTTCCCCTCCACTCACCATCCTGACTTTTGCCTTTCCTTCAGTGTCGCTGGGTCAGAATCCTGGAATTCCCTCCCTCAGGGCTTTGTGGGTCAACCCACAGCACATGGACTGCAGCGGTTCAGGAAGGCAGCTCCCCCCCACCTTCTCAAGGGGCAACTAGGGACAGGGCAATAAATGTTGGCCCAGCCAATGCCCCCACCCTCCACATCCAATGAATAAATAAGGAAAACAAATGCTACATGATTAAACCCCCTTCCCATCAACTTCATTGTGTCAAATCCTCGCCTCCACCACATCCTCTGGCAGCTCATTCCATACACGTACCACCCTCTGTGTGAAAACGTTGCCCCTTAGGTCTCTTTTATATCTTTCCCCTCACACCATCAACCTATGCCCTCTAGTTCTGGACTCCCCCACCCCAGGGAAAAGACTTTGTCTATTTACCCTATCCATGCCCCTCATGATTTTGTAAACCTCTATAAGGTCACCCCTCAGCCTCCGACACTCCGGGGAAAACAGCCCCAGCCTGTTCAGCCTCTCCCTATAGCTCAAACCCTCCAACCCTGGCAACATCCTCGGAGAAAGCGAGGACTACAGTTACTGGAGATCAGAGTCAAACAGTAGGGTGCTGGAAAAGCACAGCCAGTCAGGCAGTATCCGAGGAGCAGGAGAATCGACGATTCGAGCATAAGTTCTTCATTAGGAATGTGAGTAACTGGCCAGGCCAGCTTTTATTGCCCCATCCTTAATTGCCCAGAGAGGGGGAGTAAAGAGCCAACCCCATTGCTGTGGGTCAGGAGTCACATGTGGGCCACACCAGGTAAGGATGGCAGATTCCTTTCCTAAAGGGCATTAGTGAATAAGATGGGATTTTCCAATAATTAGCAATAGATTCATATCCTAATTCCAGGATATTTCATTGAACTCAAATTCCATAGCAGGATTTGAACCCAGGTTCCCAGAATGCTGCTAGATCTCTAGATTAAGCAGTCCAGTGATAATATCCCTTGGCTAAGTTTAATGTAGCATTGATGGTGCCAATCTGATGGGCTGAATGGCCTGTTCTAGTACAGTACAATTCTGTATAGGGAGAGGTATCCAAAGTTTGGGAGAAGATTTGTAGCTCGGGTGCTCGTTGTTGTGGTTCTGTTCGCCGAGCTGGGAATTTGTGTTGCAGACGTTTTGTCCCCTGTCTAGGTGACATCCTCAGTGCTTGGGAGCCTCCTGTGAAGCACTTCTGTGTTGTTTCCTCAGGCGTTTATAGTGGTTTGTCTCTGCCGCTTCCAGTTGTCAGTTCCAGCTGTCCGCTGCAGTGGCCGGTATATTGGGTCCAGGTCGATGTGTTTGTTGATAAAATCTGTGGATGAGTGCCATGCCTCTAGGAATTCCCTAGCTGTTCTCTGTTTGGCTTGTCCTATAATAGTAGTGTTGTCCTAGTCGAACTCATGTTGCTTGTCATCTGCATGTGTGGCATCCATAGAGTTAATGGTAGCTGTATTTTCCCCAGGATGGCGGGATTTCAAGAGTAGAGGGCACACCTTTAAGCTGAGAGGAGAAAGATTTAAAAAAGACATGATGGGCAAACTTTTTATACAGAGAGTGGTTCATATTTGGAATGAACTTCCAGAGGAAGTGATGGATACAGTTACAATTATGGTGTTTGGCTAAGTACATGAATAGGAACGATTTGGAGGGATGCGGGTCAGGAGCAGGTAAGGTGGGACTAGTTTAGTTTGGGATTCTGATTGGCATAGACTGGTTTGACCGAAGGGGTCTGTTTCCGTGCTGGGTGACTCTGTGATTCTATACGTTTAGTGGAAACGTTATTGAATATTCTGGCACCTGGTCTTACTGAAGCTTTGAGCTGTGTGATTGGAGAAAGAGTTTATAGTTTTCTTTTTCTGCTCTTTCACACCTGTCAAGTCAATAATAACCTTCCGAAATTGTTAGAAACCTATTCCAGTTTTCTGATGCCAGGTATAATTGAAGTATTTATTTACTGGGAATATATAAAGAAAATATTATTGTCGATGCCAGGTCTTGTTGAAGCATTTATTTACTGGGAATATATAAAGAAAATATTATTGTCTTTCCTTTGTTCTGAGTTAAACGCATTTGTAATCATTATATATGATCGCTTTAAATCCGTAATTGTAGGCAGAAACATGTCAACTTCATTAAAGCTTTAACAGCATTTTCTGGAGCAAGTGATTTGTTTATCCCCCCCCCACCCCGTTGCAATAAACAGAATACAGGTTCGAAACATAAGGAGAAAACTTACAAAGAAGTCATGATTTGGAGATGCCGGTGTTGGACTGAGGTGGACAAAGTTAAAAATCACACAACACCAGGTTATAGATCAACAGGTTTATTTGGAAGCACTAGCTTTCGGAGTGTTGCTCCTTCACAACCACCTGATGAAGGAAGGAGCGTCGCTCCAAAAGCTAGTGCTTCCAATTAAACCTGTTGGACTATAACCTGGTGTTGTGTGATTTTTTTTTAGCTTGGTACAAAGAAGTCATTTGTAAACTGCCTTCCGTGATCTCAGGGTGACTCCGAGTGATGTACAAAATCAACTTTTTCATTTGAAGGGTAGAGTGTGGTAAAAGTGTCAGCAAGATCCCACACACAATGAGTTGGTGGGGGGAAGTGGGAGGCTAGGGAAAGGTGCTGAAAATGCGTTGCTGGAAAAGCGCAGCAGGTCAGGCAGCATCCAAAGAGCAGGAGAATCGACGTTTCGGGCCTGAGCCCTTCTTCAGGAATGTCGACTCTCCTGCTCCTTGGATGCTGCCTGACCTGCTGCGCTTTTCCAGCAGCACATTTTCAGCTCTGATACTCCAGCATCTGCAGTCCTCACTTTCTCCGGTTCGGAAAAGGTGTCAGCCAGCGCCAGCTGAGTATTGCTGGAATGTCGTGGCCAGGAGGGTGGGGGAAGGGGAAAAGATTCTGGAGGGAGGGATCCCTGGAGGAAGTGGGGGAGAAGGTGGGTGAAGATGGAGAGATAGTGATGGGTGAAAGGTCGCTGTGGGGTGGGTGAGAGATCATGAGGAGGGGGTAGTGGAGGGTAAAGCAGAGGGGAGGTATTGTGGAATGGAGACCATCAGCAGGTACAAGAGACACTCACAAAGGGAATGGAGAGACTTGTTGAAGGATTTTAGCCACGAAACGTTGATCTTCCTGCTCCCCGGATGCTGTTGTGCTCTTCCAGCTTCACATCTATTGAATCTGTCATCCAGCATCTCCTTACTGTCACCAAAGGGAATGGATGAGGGTGATTCAGTTACATGGGAGAAAGTGAGGATTGCAGACCGGAGTCGGAAAATGTGGCGCTGGAAAAGCACAGCCGGTCAGGCAGCATCCGAGGAGCAGGAGAGTCAACGTTTCGAGTCAACTTCATTAAGAATGTTCCTGATGAAGGGCTTATGCTCGAAAGGTTGACATATATTGCATGCAATTCTGCTCTCCTTCCTATCGGAAAGATATTGTGAAACTGTTGTAGTTCTGTTCGCAGAGCTGGAAGTTTTTGCTGCAAACGTTTCGTTCCCTGGCTAGGGAACATCATCAGTGCTATTGGAGCCTCCTGTGAAGCGCTGCTTTGATGTTTCTTCCGGTATCTATAGTGGTTTGTTCTTACCGCTTCCGGGTGTCAGTTTCAGCTGTAGTGGTTTGTATGTGGGGTCCAGGTCGATGTGTCTGTTGATGGATGTTCTTGCCGCTTCCGGGTGTCAGTTTCAGCTGTAGTGGTTTGTATATGGGGTCCAGGTCTATGTGTCTGTTAATGGAGTTTGTGGATGAATGTCATGCCTCTAGGAATTCCCTGGCTGTTCTCTGTCTGGCTTGTCCTATGATGGTAGTGTTTTCCCAGTCAAATTCATGTTCCTGGTTGTCTGAGTGTATGGCTACTAGGGATAGCTGGTCGTGTCGTTTTGTGGCTAGCTGATGTTCATGGATGCGGATTATTAGCTGTCTTCCTGTTTGTCCTATATAGTGCAGTCCAAACATATAGGACAAACAGGAAGACAGCTAACAATCTGCATCCATGAACATCAGCTAGCCACAAAATGACACGACCAGCTATCCCTAGTAGCCATACACTCAGACAACCAGGAACATGAATTTGACTGGGAAAACACTACCATCATAGGACAAGCCAGACAGAGAACAGCCAGGGAATTCCTAGAGGCATGGCATTCATCCACAAACTCCATTAACAGACACATAGACCTGGACCCCATATACAAACCACTACAGCTGAAACTGACACCCGGAAACGGCAAGAACATCCATCAACAGACACATCGACCTGGACCCCACATACAAACTACTACAGCTGAAACTGACACCCGGAAGCAGCAAGAACAAACCACTATAAATATCGGAAGAAACATCAAAGCAGCGCTTCACAGGAGGTTCCAATAGCACTGATGATGTTCCCTAGCCAGGGAACGAAACGTTTGCAGCAAAAACTTCCAGCTCGGCGAACAGAACTACAACAACGGACACCCGAGCTACAAATCTTCAACCAGACTTTAAATATTGTGAAACTTGAAAGTGTTCAGAAAAGATTTACAAGGATGTTCCCAGGGTTGGAGAATCTGAGCTACAGGGAGAGGCTGAACAGGCTGGGGCTGTTTTCCCTGGAGCGTTGGAGGCTGAGGGGTGACCTTATAGAGGTTTACAAAATCATGAGGGGCATGGATAGGATAAATAGACAAAGTCTTTTCCCTGGGGTGGGGGAGTCCAGAACTAGAGAGGGCGTAGGTTTAGGGTGAGAGGGCAAAGATAAAAAAGGGACCTAAGGGGTAACTTATTCACGCAGAGGGTGGTACGTGTATGGAATGAGCTGCCAGAGGAAGTGGTGGAGGCTGGTACAATTGCAACATTTAAGAGGCATCTGGATGGGTATTTGAATAGGAAGGGTTTGGAGGGATATGGGCCGGGTGCTGGCAGGTAGGACGAGATTGGGTTGGGATATCTGGTCAGCACGGATGGGTTGGACCGAAGGGTCTGTTTCCATGCTGTACATCTCTATGACTCAATGACTCCTGCTCCTTGGATGCTGCCTGACCTGCCGTGCTTTTCTAGCACCAGACGTTTTCACTCTGATTCCTTTAAATGAATGCTTCGATTTATAAATCTGGTTTGGAATGTTTATTTTTGGTTGGCTTTTGCTAAACAGGTGTTGTGACGGAGCGAAAGAATTCTGTGGGACTGTTGGTGACTGTTGGTGACTGTTGGTGACTGGTGTTATAGAACTGGCCAGACCCCCTCAAAGTATGTTAAGAAGGAAGGCCAGACCCTAACTGAAAAGAAGGTTTAGGGGTAACTTGATAGAGGTGTACAAGATGATTAGGGGTTTAGATAGGGTTGACCATGAGAACCTTTTTCCATGTACGGAGTCAGCTGTTACAAGGGGGCATAGCTTTAAATTAAGGGGTGGTAGGTATAGGACAGATGTTAGGGGTAGATTCTTTACTCAGCGAGTCGTGAGTTCATGGAATGCCCTGCCGGTAGCAGTGGTGGACTCTCCCTCTTTATGGGCATTTAAACGGGCATTGGATAGGCATATGGAGGAAAGTGGGCTAGTGTAGGTTAGGTGGGCTTGGATCGGCGCAACATCGAGGGCCGAAGGGCCTGTACTGCGCTGTATTTTTCTATGTTCTATGTTCTATGTTCTAACTGTTTCTTATTTTAAAGGTAAGTGTAAGGTGCTGTGTTCCAGATGCAACCCAGACTGGTCAAACAACTCAACGAGAAGCAAAACACAATTTGTTCAAAAACAGTTAAAATACAACAAAAGGAAGAACTGAGAATAATTTCTGTTGGAAAACGTAACAGAGTAATAGACACAGTTAAATTACTAATTAACTGTTCCAATGTAGTAATATGCCATAAACAATTTCGCCTTTGGCTAAAGAGGATAAATTCCCACACGGATTGTCTCACATGCGGTTCTCCTATCCAGGAGGAAAGAAACATCTAAAGATGATTCAGACAGAGTGTAGCAGTTGGGAGAGATTCACTGCCCTCCAACCCTGCTGAGACCCTAGCAATAACCACCGAAAGCTAAAACTAAAAATCGTGCTTATGTGAGAGTTTGATCATCCCCTGCTGCTATTGTACCTACTTTAAAAAAAATAAAACACTAAAGGCTTCTCTAGGTTGTTCATCTTGCTCTCTGCTTATTCAACACATCGCAATCTCCTTGGAAAACATGTACCCGCACCCATTTCTGGCAGCAATTGGCCAGGAGAGAAGCCATTGTCCTTCACCATCTGCCATGTGCAGGCTCTGCCTGTGTGGGCTTCAACTGATTCAAAGAAGACAAAACCAAACCCAGTCACAGAATTCCCACAGTGTGGAAGGTGGTCATTCATCCCACACCAACGTTCTAAAGGTCATTTTATACCCATCCCTGGACACTATGGGTAATTTAGCATGGCCAATCCACCCTAACCTGCATATCCCTGGGCACTGTGGGTAATTTAGCATGGCCAACCCACCTAACCTGCATATTCCTGGGCACTATGGGTAATTTAGCATGGCCAACCCACCTAATCTGCATATCCCTGGGCACTATGGGTAATTTAGCATGGCCAACCCACCTAACATGCATATCCCTGGGCACTATGGGTAATTTAACATGGCAAACCCACCTAACTTGCATATCATGGGGCAGCACGGTGGCTCAGTGGTTAGCACTGCTGCCTCACAGTACCAGGGCCACAGGTTCGATTCCACCCTCGGGCGACTGTCTGTGTGGAACTGCACATTCTCCCCGTGTCTGCGTGGGTTTCCTCCAGGTGTGCCGGTTTCCTCCCACAGTCCAAAGATGTGCTAGTTAGGTGAATTGCCCATGCTAAATTGCCCATGGTGTTAGGCGCATCAGTCAGAGGGAAATGGGTCTGGGTGAATTACTCTTTGGAGGGTCGGTGTGGACTGGTTGGGCCGAAGGGCCTGTTTCCACACCTTTGGGAATCTAATCTAATCATCACTAGGCATTGTGGGCAATTTAGTGTGGCCAATCCATCTTCGGAGCACACAGAGGAAATCCACGTAGAGAGCATGCCAAGTCACCTGAGGTTGGGATCGAACCCGGGTCCCTGGCGCTGTGAGGCAGCAGTGCTAACCACTGAGCCACTGACAGTCACGCATTTGAAATTTATTCTTTCAAGGTGGTGGGCTGACGAAGCTCATGGCTCATCCCTAATTGCCCTTGAACTGCTTGGCCACTTCAGAGGGTGGCTAAGACTGGAGTCACGTGTAGGCCAGACCAGATAAGGATGACAGATTTCCTTCTCTAAACAATATTCGTGAACCCGTTAGGGTTTCCATGACAATCTGCTGGGAATCAGATAAATTCCAGATTTTGAAAATGGAATGTGAACCGCTGTGGTCCACAGGTCCCCATTCTCTCTCTCTATCTCTCTCTCTATCTCTCTCTCTCTCTCTCTTTCTCTCCATGAAGTCATCGAGGAAGGGTTTGCAACCAGTCAGACATGGGAACAGAAATAGACCAATCTGCACATTGAGACGGTAATAAGGATACAGTCCCTTTAACAGTAGTCATTGATAGGGATACAGTCCTTTTAACAGGAATGTGTAATAGGATTACTGTCCCTTTAAAAGGAATGTGTAATAGGGCCACAAGATTCCTGAAGAAGGGTTTATGCCCGAAATGTCGAATTTCCTGTTCCTTGGATGCTGCCTGACCTGCTGCGCTTTTCCAGCAACACATTTTCAGCTCTTTGGATGATTAGTCCAGTGACAGTACTCCTTGCAAGGCCATCTCCTTCCTTCATTGCAACTTTGAAGAGATAAATCAGCAGTAAACCCTTAAAAATGAGAGGTTTTTGAGTCCAGGAGCAGACATGTTGTGTATGGGTCTTGCACCTGGAGTACTGTGTGCAGATTTGGTCTCTTGGAATAGAATAGTAGATCCCCCACAGTGTGGAAACAGGCCCTTCGGCCCAACAGGTCCACACTGACCCTCTGAAGAGTAACCCACCCAGAACCATTCCCCTACCCTATATTTATCCCTGACTAATGCACCTAACCTACACATCCCTGAACACAATGGGCAATTTAGCACGGCCAATCCACCCTGACCTGCACATCTTTGGACTGTGGGGAGAAACTGGAGCATCCAGAGGAAACCCACGCAGACACGGGGAGAATGTACACACACCACACAGACATAGGCCCAAGGGTAGAATCAAACCCAGGTCCCTGGTGCTGTGAGGCAGCAGTGCCAATGACTGAGCCACGTGCCACCCTTCAGCTGAGGAAGGATGTTCTGGTGTTGGAGGGAGAGCAGCGATGGTTTCCCATGCCTAGGATGGCAGGACTGAGGTATGAAGGGAGACTGGATCAGGTAGGGACTGTATTATAATCAAAGGGTCTACAGCTCAGAAAAAGGCTCTTTGGCCCATTGAGTCTGTACTAGTCAAAAACAACCACTTAACTGTTCTAATCCTATCATAATCACTGGGGTTTGGAAGAATGGTGGGGGGGGGGGGGGGGGGGGAGAGGGGTGGGAGCACATAGAAATTGATTAAATTCTAACAGGACTAGGCAGGGTAAACACAGATAGGATGTTCCTGATGACCAGAAGAGTCCAGAGACAGGGAGTCACAGTCTCAGGATCCGGGGCAGGGCTGAGAGGAGGGGAAATGTCATCACCCAGAAAGAAGTCATGGCTCAAACATTGAATGTTTTCAAGAAGGAGTTACATCGAATTCTTAGGGCTATTGGGATCGAAGGGGGTGAGGGGAGGAAGCAGGAACAAGGGGGACTGAGTTGGATGATCATCCATGATTGTATTGAATGGCGGAGCAGGCTCGAAGGGCCGAATGGCCTCCTCCGACATTGCCATGTTGATGATCCATTTAGAATAACGCAGAGGGGGCATCCCTCCTGCTGTTACACATAGGGTTGGCCATTTGTGAGTAAGAGGTGAGCGCTGAACTGCAAAGTAGCAGGGTTCGTATTAAATCAGTTACTGACTGACTTTACGAGCCCCACACAGTCGGCCAGTGAGTGACCGACGATGCTGCCATGCCTGGCAAAAGTACAGCGGATCAGGCGGCATATTTCGGGCATTAGCCCTTCATCAACCGCAGCATGACGTCCCAACTCCTATACTCAACGCACTGACCAATTCCTGATGAAGGGCTTATGCCCGAGATGTTGACTCCCCTGCTCCTCTGACGCTGCCTGACCTGCTGTGCTTTTCCAGCAACACACTCTCGACTCTGATCTCACGTCCTCACTTTCTCAATAGCAGCTTAGAGTCCAGTTTGGATTTTCAAAGATGCTCAACTGAAATTTTGGAGTGAAACAGATCTTTACGTTTGGGCTGTATTTTAGCTGAGCTGCCCTCCAGAGTGAGTCATTCCAATGGAACTTAACACATTTACCAATCATTCGGAATTAGAACTTGTCACATAGAACCGTATAGCACAGTACAGGCCCTCCGGCCCTCGATGTTGTGCTGATCTTTTATCTTACTCTAAGATCAACCTAACCCTTCATTGTACTATCATCCATGTGCGTATCCAACAGTCTCTGAAATGTCCCTAATGTCTCTGACTCTACTTCCCCCGCTGGCAGTGCATTCCACACACCCACCACTCTCGCCCCTAAACCTTCCTCCAATCACCTTAAAAAAAACCCCCATTGTGATAGCCAATTCTATTCTGGGAAAACGTCTCTGGCTATCCAGTCTATCTATCCCTCTCAACATCTTGTACACCTCTATCAAGTCACCTCTCATCCTTCTTCACTCCAATGAGAAAAACCCTAGCTCCCTCAACTTTTCCTCATAAGACATGCCATCTGCACCCTCTCTAAAGCATCTACATCCTTCATATGATGAGGTGACCAGAACTGTAGAAAGGGCATTTGAGTGCCTTTGGGTCATCGAGACATGCAACATGGATCAGAGAATCCCTACAGTGTGGAAGCAACAGAGTCAACACCGTCCCTCCAAAGAGCACCCTCACCCCCCCACCACCATGGCTAACCCACCTAGCCTGCACATCCCTGGACATTATGGGGCAATTTAATATGGCCCATCCACCCTAACCGGCACATCTTTGGGGCACCTGGAGGGGAAAAACCCACGCAGACGCGGGCAGAACGTGCCAAGTCCACACTGACGGTGGCCCAAGTGGGTGAACGATGTGAGCAGCAAGTCAGAAAGTCTGAATGAGTTAAGGCGAGGCGCTGATGGGAAAGCCTTATCTTCACTCCTCAGTATTGTCTCACTGGGGACGATGAGGAAATTGGATCATTCACCCGAGTTTTGAGAAATCACACCTGATTTGCCTCGTGAGCGGAATACAGGGGGCTTTTATAAGATAATATTCTAGCTCTGCCTCTCTCTCGATGTTGGCTGGATTAACCCTGGCGTGTTCTGCTGGTGTTCTCATCATTAGCCTCCAGCTCTGATTGTTGCTTTTGAATGAGATGGCGTTGATCATTAGATCCTCCTTGAGTTTCGGCTCAGGATCATTTGCTGCGACTTTTTTCAAGTTCGACCTTGGATAAGAATTTTAGTTTTCCGTTTAAATCCCTATTTATTTTTTCTGGATCTGGTTGTGACTCAGTGTCTCCATCTATCATTCCACCCCACCCTGCCCAGCCCGCCCCCCCACCCGCCTCAGATTGGTCTCACTCCATAAGACAGGCACACAGGGTACAAACAGACATGGGAGCCAACCTGGCCATTCGGCCCCTTTGAGACTTGGTTTCATGAATGATTGGAAACAAAAACGGAAATTGCTGGGAAACTCAGTGGAGAGAAATTGTAGTTGACATGTTGGGTCCAGTGACATTTCCTCGGAACCGATGGTAGCTCGGAATAGGTTGGTATTTGTGCAGAAGACAGGATTGGGGGAGGCAGTGAGGAGTGAATGACAGCTGTGTTAACCATGCTAAATTACCCCATAGTGTCCAGGAATGTGTGGGTTAGGGTGGATTGGCCATGCTAAATTACCCATAGTGTCCAGGAATGTGTGGGTTAGGGTGGATTGGCCATGCTAAATTACCCATAGTGTCCAGGAATGTGTGGGTTAGGGTGGATTGGCCATGCTAAATTACCCATAGTGTCCAGGAATGTGTGGGTTAGGGTGGATTGGCCATGCTAAATTACCCCATAGTGTTTGGGGATGTGTAGGTTAGGGTGGATTGACCATGCTAAATTACCCCATAGTGTCCAGGGATGTGTAGGTTAGGGTGGATTGGCCATGCTAAATTACCCCATAGTGTTTGGGGATGTGTAGGTTAGGGTGGATTGACCATGCTAAATTGCCCCATAGTGTCCAGGGATGTGTGGGTTAGGGCGGATTGGCCATGCTAAATTACCCATAGTGTTCAGGGATGTGTGGGTTAGGGCGGATTGGCCATGCTAAATTACCCCGTAGTGTTTAGGGATGTGTAGGTTAGGGTGGATTGGCCATGCTAAACTGCCCCATAGTGTCCAGGGATGTGTGGGTTAGGGCGGATTGGCCATGCTAAATTGCCCCATAGTGTCCAGGGGTGTGTAGATTAGGTGTATTAGTCAGGGGTAAATGTAGAGTTGGTGGGGAATGGATCTGGGTGGGTTACTCTTCAGAGGGGTGGACTTGTTGCGTCAAGTGGCCTGTTTCCACACTGTAGGGATTCTATTCTATAATTCTGTTCTATCCCTGGTAGGAATAGAGCCCAGAGGGAGAGAGAAGAACAGTTGGACAGAGAAAGGAATGGGCAACGATCCATCTGGGAGGGTGTATAGCTGTTAATGGAGACTGTTAGCGGCTAAGAATGGGTTGTGTGTGGCAGCAGACCATGTGCTGCCTGAACTGCTGTGCTCTTCCAGCAGTACATCTGCAGTCATTGTTTTTACCATGTGATGAAAAGGCCTGGTGTGTTGGGGTTGGGGCAAGGACCTGGGAAAAGGTTCCTCAAGCCCTAACGTTGAGCTTGATATTGAGCCCTGAAGGTTATAGAGTTCCTAAGTGGAAAATGGGGCGCTGTTCTTCCAGCTTGCACTGAGCATCACTACAGCAAGCCTGAGACGGAGATATTGGTCAGGGAACAGGGTGGGGTGTTAATGGGGTAGGCAACGGGAAGCTCAGGGCTTTGTTTCGTGGATGGAACATCGGTGTTCTGTGAGACAGTCACCCAGTCTACACTAGGTTTTCCCCAGTGTAGAGAAGACCACGTTGTGAGCAACGAATACAGGAGATGGGTGAAGGGGTTGGGCAAGTGCTGCCTCACCTGGAAGGTGTGTTTGGGCCCTTGGATACTGAGGAGGGAGGAGGAAAACAGGCAAGTGACTAGCCCGAGTGTGGCCTCCATTGTCACTTTTCTCCCCCTACACTTTTAAATCACTTTTCTGTCCCTTTGACTGTCTGGTCAATCAAGGGTTTCTCTAAATCTACCTGAGAAACATTCAAAGGTCTTCCCTCTGTCGCCGCCCTGCAGGAAGATAAAATCACAAACCCATCGCCCTCTGAGGGATCGCTGCTGGAACCACAGCCTTAGATATTAGCTTCAAAGTTGGAGACAAAAGAAATCCCACAAACAGGGGAGCTCTGCCCAACGTCCTCGTCAATATTTCTCCCTCCACCAACTTCTGAAGAGAAAAGACTTCTCTGGCCATTCCCTATGTTACCTTTTATAGCAGCTTGCCCAAGGTGGACAGGCAGGAGGCTGGGAGAACACAGCAAGGCAGGCAGCATCAGGAGGGACAGGCAGGAGGCTGGGGGAACACAGCAAGGCAGGCAGTATCAGAAGGTGGAGAAGTCGACATTTCAGGTTTAACCCTTCCCCAGGACTTGAGGGTGGGTGCGGGGAGAGCTGCAGATAAAAGAGGAGGCGGGGGCAGGGTGGTGAGGTGGGGATAGGTGAAGACAGGTAGAGGGTACGGCCTGGTTGGTCGATGGGAGGAATGAATCCAGTTGGTGGCAGAGGATAGTGGGAGGGGGAAGGTTTGGGAAGGGATTTGGAGGATGGGAAGGGAGGGGGAGGGGTTGGGAAGGGAGTCGGGGGATGGGAAGGGAGAGTCAGAAATTACAACCATGCGAAGACCCAACGTCCACACAATTGATTTATTGCTGTCCCGTGCACCGAGGTACTGTGAAAGAGTTTGATTAGATTAGATTCCCTACAGTGTGGAAACAGGCCCTTCGGCCCAACAAGTCTGCACCGACCCTCCGAAGAGCAACCCACCCAGACTCATTCCTCTACATTTACCCCTGACTAATGCACCTAACACTACGGGCAATTTAGCATGGCCAATCACCTGACCCGCACATCTTTGGACTGTGGGAGGAAACCGGAGCACCCGGAGGAAACCCACGCAGACACGGGGAGAATGTGCAAACTCCACACAGAGAGTTGGCCGTGGTGGGAATTGAACCCAGGATCCTGGCGCTGTGAGGTTTGTACAGGCAGATCATACAGTACAAAGACAGCACAGAGCAAGGACTACAATGTTAAAACTTCAGAAAAGGCACATGGAGAGCGAGATCAATACTGAATTTAAAATTTGAGAGGTCCATTCAGAAGTCTGATAACTGCCAGAAAGTAGTTGTTCTTGAATCTATTGGTTTGATTTTATTTTTTCTTTTTTTTCTTTAAAATAGAGTTGGAGGGGCCCTCTGTTTATATATTTTTTTAATTAACCCCCACACTACCGCCTAACTGCGGTAGTGCTTATTTTTTCCCCAGCCCCCATGGTGTGTGTGTGCAGGTGTGAGACACAGTGAGAGACACAAGGTGCACAAATCTTTATTTAATTTTCACCACCAGGACGAAAGGAAACACCCGAGTGGCCAGTGACAAGCAGTGCCCTTCCCATCAAAGGGCAAAGCTGTGTGATCAAACAGTGAAGGGGAGGGCAGGGACTAAATCAAAATGGAGTTGGAGGGGGAAATGATGCACTCCACTCCCTGCGGCACCCACCTCTCCCTGAACAACTCCAGGGTGTTGGTGGACACCGCGTGCTCCTTCTCCAAGGACACCCGGGCCCTAACGTAACCGCGGAAGAGGGGCAGGCAGCCGGCCCTAACAACCCCCTCCACGGCACACTGCCTGGACCTGTTTATGGCCAGTTTGGCCAGGCCCAGGAGCAGTGTCAGTGGGTGGAAGGTTGGTTTGTGTGATGGACCGGGCTGTGTTCATGACTCTCTGTAGTTTGTTCCAGTCCTGGGCAGAGCAGTTGCTGCACTAAGCCGTGATGCATCCAGACAGGATGTATTCTATGGTGTATTTATAAACATCGGTAAGAGTCCCTGTGGACCTGCCGAATCACCTTACCCTCCTGAGGAAGGTAGAGACATTATTGTGCTTGCTTGATCATCATGTCCATGTGGGTGGACCAGGACAGATTGTCAGTGACCGTAAGACATAGCAGCAGAAGTTAGGCCATTCAGCCCAGTGAGTCTGCTCCACCATTCGATCATGGCTGATATATTCCTCATCCCCATTCTCCCGCCTTATCCCCGTAACCCTTGACCTCCTTGACAATCATGAACCTATCGTGGCAGCACGGTGGCACAGTGGTTAGCACTGCTGCCTCCTGGCGCCAGGGACCTGGGTTTGATTCCAGCTTCGGGCGACTGTCTGTGTGGAGTTTGCATATTCTCCCCGTGTCTGTGTGGGTTTCCTCTGGGTGCTCTGGTTTCCTCCCACAGTCCAAAGATGTGCGGGTTAGATGGATTGGTCATGCTAAATTGCCCATAAAGGGCTCCTGCCCAAAACATCGATTTTCCTGCTCCTCGGATGCTGCCTGACCTGCTGTGCTTTTCCAGCACCACTCTCTCGGCTCTGATTCCCAGCATCTACAGTCCTCAATTTCTCCTAAATCGCTCACAGTGTTAGGTGCATTAGTCAGGGGTAAATGCAGGGGTAGGGGAATAGGTCTGGGTGGGTTACTCTTCGGAGGGTCGGTGTGGACTTGTTGGGCCGAAGGGTCGGTTTCCATACTGCGGGGAATCTAATTTATCTATCTCTGTCTTAAATACACTCAATCATCACCCACCAGGGACTGCTTGTAGTCTCTGAGACAGGAGAGTAATTTGTCTGGGTTTGAGGGGACGGGGTGGGTGGTCTCCTCTGACCCTCCCATTACCTGAGCTACCCCAGAGATACCCCTGAGTCACCTCCCTTCTCATCACCCCCCATTCACCTGACCATTGGGACCTAAAACACACCAGTCGCTGTTTGCAGTGTTGTGACCCTGCTTCGGCTGCTCCATTCAGGGAGGATTCGAGGGAGAGTTATTTCAAATGAGTCTTGGGGTCTGTCTGGAATGAGGAGTTGTTTGGCTGTGTGAGGCATCACAGGCAAATTGGGGTTTGAGGACAGAATGCCTCATGTCTAGCTGTCACTGCCATCTGGTGGTGACTGCATGCCGAGCGACTGGTTAAACACTTCATTACCTTCTCTGAGATTTCCCCACTTGTCTCCCGACTTTGGCCCCTTCCCTACATGTCCCTTTTCATTCCTAACCTGCCAGATAGGGTGACGTGGGTGGCTCAGTGGTTAGCACTGCTGCCTCACTGCGGCAGGGACCCGGGTTCAATTCCAGCTTTGGGTGACTGTGTGGAGTTTGCACATTCTCCCCGTGTCTGTGTGGGTTTCCTCCGGGTGCTCCGGTTTCCTCCCACAGTCCAAAGATGTGCGGGTTAGGTGGATTGGCCATGCTAAATTGCCCATAGTCTTCAGGGATGTGCAGGTTAGGGTGGATTGGCCATACTGAATTGCCCATAGTATTCAGGGATGTGCAGGTTAGGGTGGATTGGCCATACTGAATTGCCCATAGTCTTCAGGGATGTGCAGGTTAGGGTGGATTGGCCATGCTAAATTGCCCCATGATGTGCAGACTGGGTGCATTAGTCAAGGATAAAAAAAGGGTAGAGGAATGGGTCTGGGTGAGTTACTCTTCTAAAGCTTGTTGGGCCGAAGGGCCTGTTTCCACACTGTGGGGATTCTAATTTATCAGAAAATTCAGGATGAGGTGTATGTAGTACACAGCTGGTAGAGCAACAACTTGTATGCACCTAAACATAACAAAAATATATATTTTTGTTGAACACAAACCACAAAAATAAAACAATAAAAAACTTAAATCTAAAGGTCAACTTTTAAGCAGTGCCTTTAAAGGTTAAAAGCAAGGTGGCGAAACAAATACACTTAGGATTTCTACACTGTGGAAGCAGGCCATTTATCTCACCAAGTCTAGACTGACCCTCTAAAGAGCACCCCAACTTAACCCTGCTTTCCCTATGGCTAACCCACCCAGCCTGCACACAACAGGGCAATTTAGCATGACCAACCCACCCTAACCTGCACATCTTTGGATTGTGGGAGGGAACAGGAGCAAACCCGCACAGACAGTCGCCCGAGGCTGGAATTAAAGCCGGGTCCCTGGGGCCGTGAGGCAGCAGTGCTAACTACTGAGCCACCGTGCCAGCCCAAACAGTAGTAGAAATATACCCCTAAGATGGGTTATCAGTTGCAATAAAAAGTAAAAGTTAGTTTGATCTTAGAGTAGGATAAAATGCCAGCACAACATTGAGGGCCGAAGGGCCTGTACTGTTCTATGTTCTCTTAAAAAAAAATGGGGAATTTCTGTTCTGAAGTTCAGCTTAAAAGTTGCCTTCAAAAATAATGTTTCTTCAAGAATATTTCTGGTCTGTCAGTTACAGTAGAAGCCTTACAAACATGGAATAGAGTAAATGAAAACAGAACTGCGGATGCTGGAAATCAGAAACAGAAACAAAAAGTGCCAGATAAACTGCCTGCCTCAGTAGAGAGAGCGTAGAGTTAAAATATTGAGTCCAGTGACCCTTGTTCAGTAACTGGGAAGTCGTGGTGTCTCTGCTGAAGACAGGGGGAAAACGAAGGAGTGGGCAGATAGGGACGGAGCCCAGAGAGATAGAGAGAAAATGACATTTGGAGAGACTAAAGGGATGGATGATGGATTTAGAGTTTAGACTGACATTTCATTGTCACACACTCAATTCCAGGAGTACAGTGAAAGGTGTACAATGTTGTCACATGTGGCACCATCTTAGATAGAAAGGTACCAGGGTAGAAAGTAGAAGGTAATAGAAAGAAAATAGAAAATGGAAAGAGAAACAAAGTTAAAAAGTAAGCATTACCTTCAGAGAAAAAAGTAGAATAATAAAGGAAAAAGGTAATAGTTAACATTAAAGTCCTTCTTGATATTAACTTTATTCCTTTATGTTTCTAGTTCAGGTTCAATGGTCTTTGATGAGTCCTCCACTTATCCTGCCCTCACCTGCCTGATCCTGACGTTGCTATGGACAACTGGAGTGCTCCCTCACCACTCACTCTTCCCACGCTGGGTTGTGATGCCACCACTGCTGCTGCCGCCTCTCCAATCTCCCCACAGTGCCTTTGCAACATGCCCAGGAAGGATCCACTCTCACACGCCGAGGTACTGCCACACCAGGCCGAGAGGCCACCACACTAGGCCCAGGGACCAGGCTGAGCAACTGCCACAGGCTGCAGGGTGACTAGGCCGAAAGACTGCCTTGGCAGGCCAAGAGACCAGGCTGAGAGACCAGGCTGAGAGACCACTGATTAGGTTAAGAGACCACCACATTAGGTTAAGAGACCACCACACTAGGCTGAGAGACCACCATACTAGGCTAAGAGACCACCACACTAGGCTGAGAGACCACCACACTAGGCTAAGAGACCACCACACTAGGCTGAGTGACCACCACACCACGTTAAGAGACCACTACACTAGGCTGAGAGACCACCATACTAGGCTAAGAGACCACCACACTAGGCTGAGAGACCACCACACTAGGCTAAGAGACCACCACACTAGGCTGAGTGACCACCACACCACGTTAAGAGACCACTACACTAGGCTGAGAGACCACCACACTAGGCTGAGAGACCACCACACTAGGCTGAGAGACCACCACACTAGGCCAAGAAGTCGGGCTGAGAGACCACCACACTAGGCTGAGAGACCACCACACTAGGCCAAGAAGTCGGGCTGAGAGACCGCCACACTAGGCCGAGGGACTGCCGTGTACCATTGGGAGACCGGCCCGAGGCTGGGAGTGAAGTAAAGAAACACCAAGGGAACGAGAGATGATGTGCCAGGGTGAAAGAAAAACTGGTAGTGGGGCCCATAAGTCGATGAAAGTGGGATGGCTGCCCCATCATTCTGTCAGCCACCCATGAGAAGTTTGAATTGCATCATTTAAGGAAGAAGAGCAGCCATTCGCACAGTCCCACGGAAATGTCTCTGTTGCTTCACTGCCGTCTGATATGGTCCCCTCCCTCGCTCGAGGGATTTACTCAAATCTTCCAGAAGAAAGCCCCTCAAACACCTGGGATTGACAGCTCCCAGTGGGATCAGCCTGAAGAAAGGGAGGATTAACCTCCTGACCCCTGCTCTGTGCGACCCGGGAGATAAATCACAGGGACACTAAAAACAAAACACCAACATTTTGTTTCGTCGTTATCTTTGACCACTCCTCTTTACCAGATGTCGATATATTGAAATATCAGGGAAAGGTAATAAAGCAGATTGGCTGATGGTCCAGCGTCAACCAATCAGGGAATGAGTCTTTTTTGCTTTCTGATTGGTGTAGGAATACAATGGGTCACACGGATGGATGTTTGAGGTGACCAATGGCTAGAAGTGTCATGTGATGACTCCTCCAGGAATATACTTACAGTTGGCAACTGCAATAGTATTTTCTAGGGTTGGTCAGAGATGGGTACTAAATGCTAGCATTGGCAGAGGTGATGGGTGATGGGTGATGGGTGATGGGTGATGGGCGATGGGCGATGGGTGATGGGTGATAGAGATGGGTGAAGGGTGATGGTGATGGGTGATGAGTGATGGGTGATGGAGATGGGTGATGGGTGATGGGTGATGGAGATGAGTGATGGGTGTTGGGTGATGGGCGATGGGTGATGGGTGATGGGTGATGGGTGTTGGGTGATGGGTGATGGTGATGGGTGATGAGTGATGGGTGATGGGTGATGGGTGATGGGTGATGGGCGATGGGTGATGGGCGATGGGTGTTGGGTGATGGGTGTTGGGTGATGGGTGATGGGTGATGAGTGATGTGTGATGGGTGATGGGTGATGGGCGATGGGTGTTGGGTGATGGGTGTTAGGTGATGGGTGATGGGTGATGGGTGATGGGCGATGGGTGTTGGGTGATGGGCGATGGGTGTTGGGTGATGGGTGTTGGGTGATGGGTGATGGGTGATGAGTGATGTGTGATGGGTGATGGGTGATGGGCGATGGGTGTTGGGTGATGGGTGTTAGGTGATGGGTGATGGGTGATGGGTGATGGGTGATGGAGATGGGTGATGGGTGATGGGTGATGGGCGATGGGTGTTGGGTGATGGGTGTTGGGTGATGGGTGATGGGTGATGGGTGTTGGAGATGAATGGGGGAGCTAATGCTTTAGAAATATGTAAAATTATGAAGGGAATAGATGAGATAGAAGCAGGGGGATTGTTTCCACTGGGGGGGGGGGGGTGAAGAAATAGGGGGCAGAGCCTCAAAATAAGGGGGGGAACAGATTTCGGACTGAGCTGAGGGGAAACTTCTTCCCTCAGAGGGTTGTGAACCTGTGGAATTCCCCGCCCAGTGAAGCAGTTGAGGCTTCCTCAGTGAATGTTTTTAAGGCAAAGATAGATTTTTGAACAGTCAAGGGATTAAGGGTTATGGTGAGTGGGTGTGTAAGTGGAGCTGAGTCCATGATAAAGGTCAGCCATGATCTTATTGAATGGCGGGACAGGCTCGAGGGGGCCAGACGGGCCTATTCCTGCTCCGAGTCCTTATGTTCTGATGTAAAATGTAGAAAACAGGAGTAGGCCATTTGGCCCCTCGAGCTTGCTCCACTATCCAATATGATCATGGCTTTTCACCCAGCTCTGTCCCCTGTTCCTGTTTTCATGACTCTCTGTGTGGAGTTTGCACATTCTCCCCGTGTCTGTGTGGGTTTCTTCCGGGTGCTCCGGTTTCCTCCCACAATCCAAAAATGTGCAGGTTAGGCGGATTGGCCATGCTAAATTGCCCGTAGTGTTAGGTGAAGGGGTAAATGTAGGAGTATGGGTCTGGGTGGTATACGCTTCGGTGGGTCGGTATGGACTTGTTGGGCCGAAGGGCCTGTTCCCACACTGTGAGTAATCTAATCTAACCCCCCCTTTGGCCCTGAGAGTTATATGCAACTCTTCTTGAAATGGTTCAATATTCTGACCTAAAGTTCCACAGGCCCAGCACTCTCTGGGTGAAGACATTTCTCCTCATCTCAGTCATTTGGCATACCCCATGTCCTTAGACTGTGAGCGCCTGGTCCTGGAATGAATTCAAACTCAAACACAGTTTGACTCTGATAGTTGATTTTTACCACACGAAGGAACGAGGTGGCTGAGATTCGACCAGAAGGAAAGTCCGAGATTATATAACGCGGGATTTATTTACCTTGTGAATACGAAAAGATCTAATAGATCCTGTCACAGGCAGCTTCAATTAATCACAGAGTTTACTGAACTGTATAACAAATGAAATGTTCAGGAGCAAAAGAGATTTATTGTAGTTGTCATCTATTCCTGCTCAGGATGTTGAGGATAGTCAAAGGGAGGTGGGAATAAAGGAGATGGATAAAGATAGAGAGCTACAAATGGGTGGAAGACAGAGGAGATTAAATCATAAAAGATTTCATCATGTAACAGCGAGGAGGAGTAGTAATGGACACTATCAAGAAACAAACATCTCTTATCTCTTCAGATGGTTTTTACGGTTCAGTTTGGACACAGCCTTTATTTCTTTGCAGTCATGTTAATGATTAATGGTCTAATAAGTGATTGTCCATCAGGGATTGATGAACACCATTTAACACAGTAAAACATCTTACAAGCCAGGAAGCAGACATGACTGCAAAAGTGGCTGATTGCTGTGGGTGCAGTTTGTGACCCATAACAGAACCACAGGCAGGCGGAGTCACAAAATTGTAGAGTCCTTAAAGGCAAACTCTCTTAAAGGCAAAGATACAGGGATGGATCATAAATACTGGCCTGGCCAGTGACACTCACATCCCATGAATAAGATGAAACAATATTCCTTAAGTTGCCTTTTTTGGCTGGCACATGATGACCATTTTGTTATTTATCCTCCCTTAGCCTCCAATCACTGATCTTTTTCTGCTCGTCCCCTCCTCCCTCCCAAAGACACCTCGGTTTCCCTTATTTTTAGCCAAATTTGAATTGTGTTGTTCAGGGGGTTTTCTGCTCCTGTGATAGCCAGGAGGAAACCAGCCCCCACTGTGTCAGGAAGAGTCAAGTCTGGTGCCCATCCTCCACCTCCTTGCCCCTGATTAGGAAAGGACCCTTACTTTGACCGTCCTGAGCAGAGCCTGAACTGGAGTATCACAGCATGCCCTTGACTTGCTGTGTCAGTCATTCCTGGGCAGCATGGTGGTTCAGTGGTTAGCACTGCTGCCTCACAATGCTAGGGACCTGGCTTCGAATCCACCCTCAGGCGACTGTCTGTGTAGAGTTTGCACGTTCTCCCCGTGTCTGCATGGGTTTCCTCTGGGTGCTCCGGTTTCGTCCCACAGTCCAAAGATGTGCAGGTTAGAGTGGATTGACGATGGTAAATTGCCCGTAGTGTGCAGGTTAGGGTGGATTGGCCGTGCTAAATTGTCGCACAGGGTCCAGGGATGTGCAGAATAGGTGGGTTAGCTGTGGGGAAAACTCGATGTAGAGTAAGCCTGTAACCCATAACAGGGATGGGCTGGGGGAGTGGGTCTGGTTGGGATACTCTTTGGAGGATTGGTACAGGCTTGATGGGCTGAATGGCCTCTCCTTGCACCTTACGATTAATTGGGACAAGAAGTAATGTCGACCTGGCCTCTCTGGCTGAGTGGGCAAGATCAGAACTGCTGGGGGCATGCAAGTAGGTTCAGAGAGAGAGAGTGGGCACTTTGACAGAGAGCTTGGAGATACGGCCTGGCCCTGTCACTGAGTGGAGACAGTGAGAGTTGCTCATGCTACTTTGGAGTGCTCTGTAAGTGGATGGGAGAGGTGCCGTGAGGATTCTTGGTGGTTGGCAGTGCCAGTGTCTGTGGAATGTTTGATGTGTGTGTGGTCAGTGCCTGGGGAGCATGCCCTGAGATGTTGGCGCCCCAGTTTCCAACATGGAGGCCGTCTGGAGCCAAGAGTGGATTTAGTTGACCATTTGACCGCTGCCGGTTACCCTGTCGTATTGTTTCGCCAACTAGCTCCCCTGGCGAATGTGACTGGAGGCTGAAGCGTTTAACCAGTGCTAATCCCCATCAATTGACATCTCACCGATGCCACGGTTTCTGGGAGAAACTATGAAAGATGGCAAGTGTCAGTCTTGGCATTGAGAATGGGCCTTGCCACAATTGGCACTGATTCTGCCCCACGTTAACCCCTTCCCCCCCCCCCCCCCCCCCCCCCACCCCTCCTCTGCCCAACCCATAGGAATTGGAATATTGTGCCTTTCCTGCGTTGGTGACATCAGTTCATTACTGGGACCATCTTGAGAGCGACTTGGCTCTGGATGGGCATGGATGGGTACGGTTCAAGAAGTCGCCATCTTCTCGTGCCGCTGTCAAACTGATCCCCCAGCGTGAGTGAGAGCAACACAGCTGAGAGATGGATCGCAGTGAGAGAACTACACACAAAAATGCGTCTCACACTTTCCATTTGGGTTGCAATCAGATGCCTACTGTATGGCCAACTTAGAGACATATGGCATGGAAACAGACCCTTCGGTCCAACTCGCCCGTGCTGACCAGATATCCCAACCTAATCTAGTCCCATTTGCCAGCATTTGGCCCACATCCCACCAAACCCTTCCTATTCATTTACCCATCCAGGTGCCTTTTAAATGTTGTAATTGTACCAGCCTCCACCACTTCCTCTGGCAACTCATTCCATACATGTGTCACCCTCTGTGTGAAAACGTTGCCCCTTGGGTCCCTTTTATATCTTTCCCCTCTCACTCTAAACCTATGCCCTGTGGTTTAGGACTCCTCCACCCCAGGGAAAAGAGTTTGACTATTTGTCCTATCTAATACCTCTCATGATTTTATAAACCTCTATAAGGTTGCCCCTCAACCTCCAACGCTCCATGGACAAAAGTCACAGCCTCTCCCTATAGCTCAAGCTGTCCAACCCTGGCAACATCCCAGGAAATCTTTTCTGGACCCGGTCCAGTTTAATAATATAAAGACAATAAAGCTGCAAAGTGAACACATTAATGTCAATCCAGTGAGCCCAGTAAGTCTGTGCAATAGATAGATCAGTATTAATGCACTGAGCACATTAAGGTTGAATGGCGGAGTGGACTCGATGGGCCGAATGGCCTTACTTCCACTCCCTATGTCTTATGGTCGCATTGTAAATACAACAGGGTCAACCCAGTGAAGAGAGCAGGGCCGTACAATCAATACCTCAGTGTCAAGTCCGCATCCCTTCCACCACTGCCCACACCAGACCCAACCAACGCCAAAGCCACTGATGCTCAGGTGCTATCTTTCACCACCCTCACATCTACCCAACGTAGCGGCTGATACCAGCTCCCGTGCTAGCCCCTCCCCCACCCTCCATCAGCTGCCTCCTCACCGCCCTCTGCCAGGCTCACCCTTGGGTGCCATGCTCTGGGCCCTGACAAACCCTTCTTACCCGCTCTCCTCGTCGACGCTAAACTCTCCCCTGAAGGTACGTGGAAGCACCAGAAAGAAAAATGAGAAAAGAAGATGAGAAGAGGAATAGAAAAGTGGAGGGTGTGGACAAACCCCCTGCCACAGGAGCCTGGACTCCGCCCACTCCACTGCTGCCATCTTGAACACATGAATGTGGACAGCTGCAGTTCACTACCAATGCCTCGTGGGTGAGCTCTTGAAAATATCATAATCTTCCAGGCTGTGGGACAAGTGGGAGAAAGTGGGACTTGATTGTGTAAGTTTGGCAGTATGGACTCAATGGGCAGAAGGGCCTCTTGTGTGCTGTATGATCCCATGAAACATCTATGAACTACTGACCTAGCTAGTGATGCCCATTTCCTGTGAACAAATAAAACCTGCGGAGCGTGCCGTTTGTGCTGTGACTAATTAGCTAGATCCGATAAAACTATTCCAATGTGGGTAAATGTTCCTCCTGTTCATTCTCATTACAGTAACTTAGTGTGAGGAGGTGGGAACTCATTCATGGAGATGGAATCTGTGCTGACCCTTTGTTGGAGCTGGGATCATTGGTTTGTTGCTGATGTAAGTCCTTTGGTCTCCACTGAGGCTTGACGAGTCGCGGTCTCCCCTGTGAGTTGTGCATCATCGTTCTCCCTTCAGGACCACGTTGCACAACAATATCCACACTGACAGCACTGCAATGTCGGACGGGGTGCTCTGTTTTCTGTTTCGGGGGAGATGTTAAACTCACATCTGTCCTCTCAGGTGAATTCAGAATAAGAGAGGAGACGTCCTCTTAATCAACCAACATTAACACTGTCGTGATTGGAACAAGGTCAGTCAGGTGGACTTCCCAGGTTGGGCCTGTCAGTCTGGGAGCCCTCCCTGACAGATATGAGTGTCCCCAACTGCGTCTGGAGTCCATGGGCCATGTGTATCGACTGTGGGGGATTGCACTCCCTTTTTGATTCTTTGGAAAACCCTCTATTATGTTCTCAGTTGCACTTCAGTCCCACGCTCCTGGTCTTTGGCATCCGAGGGGCAAGGGTAGGCCAGAGGATCTCTTTGTGGGTCTGCTTAGGCCTGTAATACTCAGATCCAGGCATTGGAGTGGGTTATTATGGACAACTTCTTGCCTCCTCGCGGTTCTCGAATCCCTACGTGTGGAAACAGGCCCTTCAGCCCAACTAGTCCACACTGACCCTGCGAAGAATATCCCATCCAGACCCATTCCCCAACATTTCCCCCTAACTCATGCACATAACCTACACATCCATGAACACTATGGTGCAATTCAGCATGGCCAATCCACCCTGACCTGCACATCTTTGTGACTGTGGGAGGAAACCGGAGCACCTGGAGGAAACCCACGCAGACACGGGGAGAACGTGCAAACTCCACAAAGGCAGTCACCCAAGGCTGGAATCGAACTTGGGTCCCTGACACTGTGAGGCAGCAGTGCTAACCACTGAGCCACCGTGCTGGTAATGTTTGAGCCAGGGCATTCCTGGAGAGGGAGGACACAGTGCCCACCAACACTCTCGATGCCGTTAGGGGGGAGAGATGGCCATTGCGCGGGTGGGTGGGGTAGAATGCTCTATTGCCCTCTTCCAACTCCATTTTGATTTAATCCGTACGCTGCCCCTTCATTTGTTAGGTCCCGCTTGTTCATGGTTCACTCGCCACAGGAGTGCTTTGCTGGTGGTGGAGTAAAATGTTAACACTGTGGTGTTTTTTAAAACACTGTGACACAATGCATGCACAGCAAAAATAGGACAGGAGTGTCAGAGGTCCTGATCACTCTGGGAGCACTCTGAGGGAGCTGCAGCAGTGTCGCATTCACGGGTAAACAAAGGGGGACTTGGTGATGGGATACCAGCCTTCACCGAGTTATTCCAAACGCGTTGCCAATTTTGCTGAACACCGGCGTCCATTTTCCGAGGGGGGGAAACGTGCCGAAAGGCCAGGCAGGGAAGTCTTGAGCTAATTTGTCGCACCACTACATTAATGTCTGCGTGTCAATTGCATGCTTAAGGATGGTTTGAGATCCTGAAATGTAGGGGGATAGTGTAGGGGGCAAGCTGAGAAAAGTCCACAGGTTAGCGCAACATCGAGGGCCGAAGGGCCTGTTCTGCGCTGTATTGTTCAATGTCCTATGTTCTAAATCCAACGGTTTCCTCACTGTTAAGGTGTACTTATCATATCACTGGATTCCAGTGGGTACAGGCTAATCTTCTGCTGATATGGGTTCAAATCCCACCAGGGTAAGTGGTGAAATTTGCGTTTATTTAATAAATCTGGATTTATTAAAGTTGATCTCAGTGTGGTGACCACTATCATTGATTGCTGTTCAGTAGTGACCTGCAGGGATATTGTTCATTGAATCACAGAGCGTGGAAGCAGCCCCTTCACTCCAACCAGTCCGTACCTCACATGTTCCCAAACTAAACTAGTCCCACCTGCCTGCTCCTAGCCCATATCCCTCTAAACCTTCCCTATTCACGTCCTTATCCAAATGTCTTGTAACTGTCCCCGCATTCACCACTTCCTCAGGAAGTTCATTTCACACACGAACAACTCTCTGTGTAAAAAAATTGCTCATGTCTTCTTTAAATCTTTCTCCCCTCATCTTAAAAAAGTGTCCCCAAATCTTGTAATCCCTCACCCTAGGGAAAAGACAACTACCATTAACTCTAACTATACCCCTCTTCATTTTATAAACTTCTATCAGGTCGCCTCTCAGCCTCCTACGCTCCAGGGAAAAAAAAAGTCCCAGCCTATCTTTATATCTCAAACCTTCCATAACATCCTGGTTAATCTCTTCTGAAGGTAAAAAATGAGGTCTGCAGATGCTGGAGATCACAGCTGAAAATGTGTTGCTGGTTAAAGCGCAGCAGGTCAGGCAGCATCCAAGGAATAGGAAATTCGACGTTTCGGACATAAGCCCTTCATCAGGAATGGGGAGAGCTGATGAAGGGCTTATGCCCGAAATGTCGAATTTCCTATTCCTTGGATGCTGCCTGACCTGCTGTACTTTAACCAGCAACATATTTTCAGCTGTATTCTCTTCTGAACCCTCTCCAGCTGAATAATATTCTTGCTACAACTAGGTGACCAGAACTGACACAGTATTCCAGAAGAGGCCTTACCAATGTCCTATACAACTTCACCGCGACTTATCATTAGTTTCAGTTCAGTGGTGGACAAATAATGCAATTATAACAATTGTTTGTGTTATTCAGCTTAATTGTAATTGGCCTGAAGGCACAGTGATCGACTGACTGTCCTGTAATGGACAAGTGAGGTTCAATGAGTTTGCTAAAGGGAATGCTACAATGCCTCTCTGGATTGAATAAAGTCCATAAACACTAAACCGCGACAACGTTATAATAAAAATCATCAATCCAGAGAGAAGTTAGTCAGACATGGTTTTGTTTTGGAAAAGCAGTCAGGCCCTGTGCACATTTAATTTTAGTTTGTATTGTAGAAAGAAGCAATCATGCTCTCCTGAATTACATTAAATATCCTTGGGTTAGAATTAAGTTCTGCAAACAGTTGATTTGTAGCTTTGTAGGTTTTTTGATTTCTCAAACTCAAAAATACAGAATAAAGTTAAGGAGTCACACAGTCATTCAGCATGGAAACAGGCCCTTCGGCCCAACATGTCCATGCTGATCCGGTTCCCATTTGGCCCATTTCCCTCTAAACCCTTCCTATCCATGTAGCTGTCCAAATATCTTTTTAAATGTTGTAAGAGACACTTGAACAGATTTTAATCTCTGGTTTTAATTGTATCCTGTTCCCCCATCTTTGACACACTGATTGTCCTCATGCATTGACTTCATGGCCATTTTATTAGAGATGCTAAATGTTAGCTACTTTGTAATTTCTGTTTTAAGTTTTTAGGTTGTATGCAAGGTAACATTTACTTGCACGTATGGAATGAGAAAGTGGTGGAGGCTGGTACAATTCCAACATTTAAAAGGCATCTGGATGGGTACATGAATAGGAAGGAGTTGGAGGGATATGGGCCAAGTGCTGGCAAATGGGGGACTCGAATGATTTAGGATGTCTGGTCGGCATGGACGAGTTGGGCTGAAGGGTCTGTTTCCGTGCTGCATGACTCTATGCCACATTTCATTGTTCTTGCTATTTTTAATCAATTCTGTTCTGCCGATCGTCACTATTATAAACACTATTATTAACTAGAATTCTACAAAATGCTTCACACAGAACAATGAGGCCAGATCATTCTGTTTTTAGGTTCTTGCATGAAATGACTGAAAATTGAAACGACCTTAAAGTACACTTCAGCAGAAAGTCATGGAACAACAGAAGGAAGTTACATTCAATGGAAGGGTCCATAATGTCTTAGATTAGATTACTTACAGTGTGGAAACAGGCCCTTTGGCCCAACAAGTCCACACCGACCCACAACCCACCCATACCCCTTACCTAACACTACAAGCAATTAAGCATGGCCAATTCATCTGGCCCACACATCTTTGGACTGTGGGAGGAAACCAGAGCAAACCCACGAAGACACAGGGAGAACATGCAAACTCCACACAGTCAGTCGCCTGAGTCGGGAATTGAACCCGGGTCTCAGGCGCTGTGAGGCAACAGTGCTAACCACTGTGCCACCATGCCACCCAACGGCAATGTCCTAGAGAAGCAGTTAGGAAATAGTTGACATGAATGGAAGACCATTCCTTTAAGAGATTAATCAGAAACTGATTGCGTATCAATTCAGGCAATTAGAAACTTTTTAATTCATAGAATCCCTACAGTGTGGAAACAGGCCCTTCGGCCCAACAAGTCCACGCCGACCCGTCGAAGCACAACCCACCCAGACCTATTTCCCTATATTTACCCCTGACTAATGCACCCAACCTACTCATCCCTGAACACTATGGGCAATTTAGAACGGCCAATGCATCCTAACCTGCACATCTTTGGATTGTGGGAGGGAACCCACACAAACATGGGGAGAATGTGCGAACTCTACGCAGAGAGTCGCCCAAGGCTGGAATCAAACAAGGCAATTTATGGGTGGCACGGTGGCACAATGGTTAGCACTGCTGCCTCACAGCGCCAGAGGCCCGGGTTCAATTCCCACCTCAGGTGACTGACTGTGTGGAATTTGCACATTCTCCCCGTGTCTGCGTGGGTTTCCTCCCACAGTCCAAAAATGTGCAGGTTAGGTGAATTGGCCATGCTAAATTGCCCGTAATGTTAGGTGAAGGGGTAAATGTAGGGGAATGGGTCTGGGTGGGTTGCGCTGCGACGGGTCGGTGTGGACTTGTTGGGCTGAAGGGCCTGTTTCCACACTGTAAGTAATTAAATCTAAAAGTAATCTAATCTTACAAAATTTCCTGGCGCTGTGAGGCAGCAGGGCTAACCACAGTGCCGCCTTAATTCATTCATGGGATGACTAGCTGGGCCCAGCATTTATTGCCGGTCCCGAGCTAGCCTGGAGAAAGTGGTGGTATGCTGCCTTCTTGAACCGTTGCTGTTTTTAAAGAGTTTTTCTTAAAAGAAGACTTACCTTGGAGCAGCTGAGAGCTGGGGCAGAGGGGGTTGGAGGCACGGAATAGAGTGGGGATGGTTGTTATTGGACTGGGGTTGGGTGCAGGCACTCAGACCGTGTTTGAGAATCTCTGCATTGATCTACTTTGCAATGTAATGTTCATCTGTAATCTATTTATCTGACTGGAATGTTTATCCTTTTAATTCTCATTTCCTAGCTTTAAACTATGAATCACCGTAACATTATTTTAAATTTCTCTTTTTTGTGTCTAAGATTTGTCCCTAGGTACTTAGTACCTAAGGTGGTGCCAATGAGAGGCGGCATTGTGAACTTTACACCGTACTCCTGCCCTTGAGTACATGTGACAATGACACCTAATTCCAATTCTCACTCCATGTGCTGTAGATTGACCCACAATGCCTTTAGGGAGGGGGATTCCAGGATTTTGACCCAGTGACAGTGAAGGAACGGCGATATATTTCCACAGTGCTTGAAGAGCCTGGGTGTCCCTAGAGAAGGAACACGCGGTGCCCACCAACACCCTGGAGTTGTTCAGGGAGAGGTGGGCGCCGCAGAGAGTGGAGTGCAATATTTCCCCCTTCAACTCTATTTTGATTTAACCCCTGCCCTCCCCTTCACTGTTTGATCACACAGCATTGCCCTTTGATGTGAAGGGCACTGCTTGTCACTGGCCACTCGGGTGTTTCCTCTCTTCCTGGTGGTGGAAATTGAATAAAGATTTGTCCATCTGTTGCCATTCACTGTGTCTCACACTCGCGCACACACACACACACACACACCATGGGTGCTGGGGAAAATATAAACGCTACCACAGTTAGGCGGTAGTGTGGGGGTGAAGGAAAGGAAATATATATATATTTCCTTAGTGCTTGATGTGGAGGTGGTGATTAGATTACTTACAGTGTGGAAACAGGCCCAACAAGTCCACACCGACCCTCTGAAGAGCAGCCCACCCACACCTAACACTACAGGCAATTTAGCATGGCCAATTCACCTAACCTGCACATTTTTGGACTGTGGGAGGAAATCAGAGCACCTGGAGGAAACCACACAGACAACGTACAATCTTTACACAGACAGTTGCCCGAGGCAGGAATTGAACCCAGGTCTCTAGCACTGTGAGGCAGCAGTGCTAACCACTGTGCCACTGTACATCAGTTGCCTGTGTCCTTCTAGGTGGTAGAGATTAGGAAGGTGCTGTGTCAGGAGCCTTACTGTGTTGCCAGAGTGCGCCTTGCAGACGGCGTCTACTGCTGCTGTGTTTCTGTGGTAGAGGATAGCAAACGTCGAAAGAGGTGCCAATTAAATGGGGTTACTTTATGCCCAATGGAACAACAATCGATTCTCAGAACTCTCATCCATTTTGTATCTAACCTGTTAAGAGGTTTGCTCACTTTAGTGTGTTTCCCAGTGAGTGACTGCTGTTTATAAGCAATCTGAAGTGTTTGCTTATATTCTAGTTTACGGGAAGCACTGGAAGATCGTGTGCTGTCAGAATTAAGACTCTGCTGGTTAGATACAAGCCTGAATCCGCCCAGTTGTAAAGCAATAACAGATTTGAAATGGAACATGCTGGGAGGAATGAATGAATCAGCTTCTATGACTCTTGTTTGGACGCTGTAGTTGTGAGGTAGCTAGAAGCCCCTTGAAGATGCTCAATATCTCTGACAGCTCTAAGAAGGAGCTGGGTGATGTATAACCCGTTCCAGATTATCCTCAGTGGAACATTGAAAATGAACAGAATTGAAGCATGATGATGAACTGATGTGTTTCCATGACGTATATCCTCTCCAGCCTCTTGCAGTAACTTTGTACTTAACTAAAACACATTTAACAATTTCTTTTTTAAAAGGATCCAATTTCATCTCTCCTCTCTCTCTTAAAGGCACTCGTTCTTGCTGAGAGCTTTTTGCAGTTCTGAATCACCCTGTCTAGTACCTAACGTGAACATCTTTCAGCTCTGTCGTAATTGACCGTGAGTGAGCTGGCTCCATCACCACGTATTGCCCATCTCTGGGAAAGGAGGTGGGGATTTGCCTGGTGCAGCTTTGGAGTGTGGGTCGACCCACAATGCCCTTAGTCGGGGGGCTGGGTGGGAATTCCAGAATTTTGACCCAGCGACACTGAAGGAACGGAAATATATTTCCAAGTCAGGGTGGTGAGAGTAGTCAGGGCGTGGGCCTGCAGCAGTAGTGGACTTGCCAACTTTAAGGCGTTTAAATGATCATTGGATAAACATATGGATGAGAATGGAACAGTGTAGGTTAGATGGGTTTCACAGGTCGGTGCAACATCGAGGGCCGAAGGGCCTGTACTGCGTTGTAATGTTCCATGTTCTATGCAAGTAGCTTGGAGGGGAACTTGCATGGTGATGTTCCTATGTATCTGCTGACCTTATCTTTCTAGAGGGGAGACGATGGCCTCGTGGTATTATGGCTGGCCTGTTGACCCACGTAATGCTTTGGGGACTTGGATACAAATACTGCCACGGCAGGCGGTGGAATTAGGATTCAATAAAAATCTGGGATTAAGAGTCTAATGTTGACCAGTTGTTGGGGGAAAGCCCTATCCAGTTCACTAACATCCTTTAGGGAAAGAAACTGCCAACCTTACTTGGTCTGGCTTACATGTGACTCCAGACCCACAGCCATTTGATTGACTCTTAACTGCCCTCTGGGCAATTAGGGATGGGCGGTTAATGCTGGCCTAGCCAGTGGTGCCCTCATCCAATGAATAAATAAAAGAATAATTTTCCAAAAAAAACACACTATAGTTTACATCCAAGTTGCTTAGCCTAGACATGCAGGTGATTAATATTAGATTACTCACAGTGTGGAAACAGGCCCTTCGGCCCTACAAGTCCACACTGACCCGCAACCCACCCATACCCCTACATTAACCCCTTATCTAACACTACAGGCAATTTAGCATGGCCAATTCACCTGACCCTCACATCTTTGGACTGTGGGAGGAAACCCATGCAGACACGGGGAGAATATGCAAACTCCACACAGTCGCCTGAGGCAGGAATTGAACCCAGGTCTCTGGTGCTGTGAGGTAGCAGTGCTAACCACTGTGCCACCGTGCCACCCATGGTATTGATACCAGGACCTGTAATAAAAAAATCTGTGGTACCCTCAGGCATATGTTACTCATGTCTCATGACATACAAAAGCTAACATATAGATCACCTCATCAGGAACAAATACCCCACTGAAGGTAAAGAGCCCTTCTCTGCATCAACAGTAGATCATAGGAGTCAAGTAGACCTTGGTTATCAGTGGTGGCCATTAATGTCTCCCAGCTTCCAGCTCTCCCATCAGAGGGGAGGCCATTCCGATATAATCCTTGAGAACTCGCTCTGATAGCAAGTATATCAGAGAGGAATAGGAACGAATGTGCCAACAAGCCCAAAATTGAAGATCAAGTCTTTGTTCTGAAGAACTTTGGACATATAATGTATAAAGTGTGGCCATCAGTTTATTTCCTCATTGAGCTCAGTGAGGAGATAATTATACATCTGGGGTGTTCTTTCTCCGCTGGGAGAAAGTGAGGACTGCAGATGCTGGAGATCACAGTCGAGAATCCGGCGCTGGAAAAGCATGGCAGGTCAGGCAGCATCCAAGGAGCAGGAGAGTCGACATTTCTGGCATCAGCCCTTCATCGGGAATGAGCTCTGAGGAGCCCATCTGGCCCGGAATGTGGAGCAGTGGGAAGCTAGGGGTTCACTCACTGTTGGCCCTGGAAGGTGCATCAGTAACTTGGCCAAACAGTTCGATTGTCCACGTGTAAACCTTCGCGATGGTAGGCAGTACCAGCAAGAGGGTCTCCTTGTTAACCAGACCATGTCCAAACCACTGTGGTACTTTTCCCAGAAGTATGACTTCATCAGGTGGGTATCCAAGGCCTAGTCCTTAGTGACAAGAACAGGAGACGCTCTCTCTTTCTCTCTGTCTGTCTGTCTGTCTCTCTCTCTTATCTCTCTCTCTTGCTCGCTTGCTCTCTTTTTCTCTGTCTCTTTCTCTCTCTCTCTTTCCGTCTGCCTGTCTCTCTCTCTCTCTCTCTCTCCATCTGTCTCTGTCTCTTTCTCTTTCTCTGTCTCTCTCTTTCTCTGTCTCTCTCTGTCTCTTTCTCTGTCTCTCTGTTTCTCTCTCTCTCTCTCTCTACCTCTCTCTCTCTCTCTCTGTCTCTCCCCCCCACCCCACCCACCTCTCTCTCTCAGAGGTCTGTGATTTCTTAGGAGTAGGCCCGTCTGTCCCCTCCAGCCTGCCCTGCCATTCAATAAAATCATGGCTGATCTTTATCATGGTCTCAGCTCCACTTACACACCCACTCACCATAACCCTTAATCCCTTGACTGTTCAAAAATCTATCTTTGCCTTAAAAACATTCACTGAGGAAGCCTCAACTACATCACTGGGCAGGGAATTCCACAGATTCACAACCCTCTGGGGGAAGAAGTTCCCCCTCAGCTCAGTCCGAAATCTGCTCCCCCTTATTTTGAGACTGTGCCCCTAGTTTAGTTTCACCCTCCAGTGGGAACAATTCCCCTGTTTCCATCGTCATTTTATATGTTCCTATAAGATCCCACCCCCCTCCTCCTCATTCTGCTAAATTCCAATGAATCCCAGTCTCTCCTTATAAGCCAACACTCCCAACTCTGGGACCAACACAGTGAACCTCCTCTGCTTCCTCTCCAGGGCCAGCCCATCCTTTCACAAGTGAGGAGATCAAAACTGTACACAGTACTCCAGGTGTGGCCTTAAAAGCACCCTATACAGCTGCAGCCTAACCTCCCTGTATTTAAATTCCATCCTTTGCACAACAAAGGACAATATTCCCAGGTAAATAGTGCTGTGAAGAAGGCACATGGCGTACTGGCTTTTATTGGTAGAGAAATTGAGTTCCGGAGTCCTGAGGTCATGTTGCAGTTGTATAAGACTCTGGTGCGGCCGCATCTGGAGTATTGTGTGCAGTTTTGGTTGCCATCCTATAGGAAGGATGTGGAGGCACTGGAACGAGTGCAGAGGAGGTTTACCAGGATGTTGCCTGGCATGGTAGGAAGATCGTATGAGGAAAGGCTGAGGCACTTGGGGCTGTTTTCATTGGAGAAAAGAAGGTTTAGGGGTGACTTGATAGAGGTGTACAAGATGATTAGTGGTTTAGATAGGGTAGACAATGAGAACTTTTTTCCACGTATGGAGTCAGATATTATGAGGGGGCATAGCTTTAAATTAAGGGGTGGTAGGTATAGGACAGATGTTAGGGGTAGATTCTTTACTCAGCAAGTCGTGAGTTCATGGAATGCCCTGCCAGTTGCAGTGGTGGACTCTCCCTCTTTATGGGCATTTAAACGGGCATTGGATAGGCATATGGAGGATAGTGGGCTAGTGTAGGTTAGGTGGGCTTGGGTCGGCGCAACATCGAGGGCCAGAGGGTCTGTACTGCGCTGTATTTTTCTTTGTTCTATTCTGTTTGCCTTCTTAATGACTGGCTACACTTGCAAGCCAAACCTTTGAAATTCCTGCACAAGGACACACCACCGATGCACCACGGGGTCCCATTTCAAGATAGTTGTTTGGATAAGCAGAAAGTGGGCAGTGGGACTGGAATTGGGAATTCTGTTCTGGTGTAGATCCCATAAATTCAGGGCGAGGTCTGGAAGGAGACAGGCCAAGAATGAGAAGCTCGTGAGATCAGCGTTTTAACACGTTGGTGACTTCACCAATTGTGTTTGCCTGAGACTCTGGACCCCTCAGGGTATATGCACCAGAGAGTGGTCACCATGAATAAAAGTAAAACACTCATAGAGTCCCCTACGACCACTAGGCCAGGCCAGGCAAAGACCACCACACCAGGATGTCACTAGGCCAAGACCACCACATGGGGCTGGAAGCCTCCTCGTCACTAGGCCCAAGCTTGGAGTGCAGAAGGAGGCCATATGGCCTATCCAGTCCACACCAACCCTTCGAAGAGGAGCATCCCATCAAGGCCACTACCCTATTCCCTGCATTTCCCATGGCTACCCCACCTAACTTGCACATCCCTGGACACTATGGGTAATTTAGCACAGCCAGTCTTTGGATTGTGGGAGGAAACCCACGCAGACACAGGGAGAATGTGCTAACTCCACGCAGACAGTTGCCTGAGGCAGGAATCGAACCCGGGCCCCTGGCGCTGTGAGGCAGCAGTGCTAACCACTGCACCACCATGCCGCGTGGGGTCCTGAGACAAATGCAGGGTATGCTGGAGCAACTCAACAGGTCTGGCAGCCCACTGTGGAGAGAGAAAACATTTGACGTGAAATGTATATTGTAAGTGTCACTGTAAGTGTAGGTTTGGTCAGGCATCATAGAGTGACATATATCAAGGAATTGAATGGTGTTGGTCTTTATAAAGTGTTGAATTTGAACCAGTTATGAAAGGGACTTCTACAAATCATATGATTCATGTTATACCTTTCAAAAGAAATCTGTTGCTCTTCTCCTAAAAGGATTTGTTCAGATGATGACGCCAAAGACATGCTTCATTCTCTCTCTTGTTGTGATGGCATAGTTTCAGAGGAGGTTGGTGCTCCAGGGAAGGTTGTTGGAGTCCAAGGTCTTTTTAAGGTAACTGTTTTATTCATTCTTTATGTCCTTAGACTTAATTCACAGTCTACACTGTTGTAACGCCCTGCAGCATCTCTTCACCATCATGTAATCTCTCATTGCATGGCTGTGCTGGCTTACTCATCAAGTATTAACCCATTAATCCACCTCATTGACATTATACAACATTTATATCCTCCCACATTGGAGGATATAAATCTCTATCAGTGTTAAAGGGAAATGGTTTCACTTGCACTCTCCGATAGACTGTTGTCTAGCTCCTCCGAGTCAGAGCCATACATCACAGAAACAGACCCTTCAATCCAACCCGTCCATGCCAACCAAATTTCCCAAGCTAATCTAGTCACATCTATCTGCGTTTGGCCCATATCCCTCTCCACCTTTCCTATTCATGTAACTGTCCAAATATCTTTTAAAATGTTGTAACTGTACCTGCGTCTGCAAAATCAAGATGGCGGTGTATTAACAACACAGGAGCCTGGAACTCATACACTCCATCTGCTTTTTACCTTTTATCCTTCCTCTGCTTTCTTTAAAAAATAGTTATTTCCATTTATCATCTTACCTGTTTTAATGTGTTCAGTGGAAGGTTCTTCTCCTGGCTCGGGCCTAGTGATGAAGAGGCTTCCCAGCCCCATGTAGTGGTCTCAGCCTAGCGAAGTCCCAGTGTGGCAGCCTCGTTCTGGATGGCCAGTCTCGGCCTGGCATGGCAGTCTCGGCTTGTCCTGGAATCCCAGCCTGGCGTGGTGGTCTCGGCATGGTGTGGTGGTCTTGGCTTGGCCTGGAATCCCAGCCTGGTGTGGTGGTCATGACATGGCAAGGTGGTCTCGGCCTGGCATGGTGGTCTCGGCGTAGTGAGGTGGTCTCAGCCTGACATAGAGGCCTTGGCCTGGCATGGTGGTCTCAGCCTGGCAAGGAGGTCTTAGCCGGGCGAGGAGGTCTCGGTTTGGCCTGGAAGTCCCGGCCTGGTGTGGTGCTCTCAGCATAGCGTAGTGCTCTCGGTCTGGTGTGGTGGTCTTGGCTTGACCTGGAGGTCCCGACCTGGCCTAGTGGTACTGGCCTGGTCTGGAGGTCCCAGCCTGGTCTTGAGGTCCCAGCCTGGCCTAGTGGTACTGGCCTGGTCTGGAGTACTTGGCCTGGCCTTGAATAAAATTAGACCCTTTTATCAAATAAGGAGATTAAATTGTCCACAGTGCTCTCCCCCAGGGTTGGGGATGGGGGAAGAGAGTGGTGTTACCTGCTGTGGGGGAAGGGGTGAGGTAGAAGAAAGAGACGATATTTAAACTCAAAACCCAACCAACGATAACATCACACTAACTGGGCACAATGCATTCTCAATCTTGTGAGATGTACCTGCCCATCAATACTTTAAAGGAGTGATATAAAGTAAATAATCCAGCTAATGTATGTTGCGGAGTTTGTTGATGTTTCAGGTCTCACTATCAGTGATGTTTAACTTCATAAAAAGAAGCCATGACTTGAGGCCACCCTGTCTTTATTTTTTTACAGGAGCCAGAGTTTATTTTATGTTACTTTGTCTGTAAGCAGTCATACAAATCATAGAGATGTACAGCACGGAAACAGTTCAATCCAACCCATCCATGCCGACCAGATATCCCAACCTAATCTAGTCCCACCTGCCAGCACCCGGCCCATATCCCTCCTAACCCTTCCTGTTCATATACCCATCCAGATGCCTTTTAATTGTACCAGCCTCCATCACTTCCTCTGGCAGCTCATTCCATACACACACCACCCTCTGTGTGAAAAAGTTGCCCCTCAGGTCCCTTTTAAATCTTTTCCATCTCACCTTAAACCTTTACCCTCTAGTCCTGGACTCCCTCACCCCAGGGAAAAGAACTTGTCTATTTATCCTATCCACATCCCTCATGATTTTATAAACCTCCGTAAGGTCAAGCCTCAGCCTCCGATGCTCCAGGGAAAACAGCCCCAGTCTATTCAGCCTCTCGGTATAGTTCAAACCCTCCAACCCTGGCAACTTCCTTGTAAATCTTTTCTGAATCTTTTCAAGTTTCACAACATCCTTCCGATAGTTGGGGTGATGAGAATTGAATGCAGTATTCCAAAAGTGGCCGCATCAATTTCAGCGGAGGCTGAACCAAAAGGCCACCTACCTTCACTGTTTCTGGATGGAATGTCTCTTGTTATAAAGCCCAGGATCCCATCAACCCTCTGTGCACTTTCTCCACGTGTCGTATTCGCGGTACACATAGGAATTCTTAAAGGCAATCGTTTGAAGATTTTATGTAGCCATTTCCTTTTTAAGATCTCGCTTATCATTAAGGTCAATATTATCTCTTGTGTGGTACTGAAGCAGCGCAGTGGCACAGTGGTCAGCACTGCTGCCTCACAGCGCCAGGGACCTGGGTTCAATTCCCACCTCAGGCGACTGTGCGGAGTTTGCACGTTCTCCCCGTGGGTCCCCTCCGGGTGCTCCGGTTTCCTCCCACAGTCCAAAGATGTGCGGGCCAGGTGAATTGGCCATGCTCAATTGCCCGTAGTGTTAGGTAAGGGGTACATGTAGGGGTATGGGTGGGTTGCGCTTTGGTGGGTCGGTGTGGACTTGTTGGGCCGAAGGGCCTGTTTCCACACTGTAAGTAATCTAATCTAATCTAAATTAACAAAAAAAACCCAAAGGAACGCACCGATCTGAAACATTCCAATATGTCACAAGCTCATCAAACAACTCTTCTTTGAGAAATGAATACTTATCTTCTAAGCTAGTCAAAAAGCAACGTTAGTATTATTAATCAGTCAATGTTGTTGCTTGGGCTAATGTTGGCTCATTCAGGTCATGATCAGAGTGGTGCTGGAAAAGCACAGCAGGTCAGGCAGCATCCGAGGAGCAGGAAAATCGACGTTTCGGGCAGGAGCCCTTCATCAGGAATCAGACACACACCCGAAACGTTGATTCTCCTGCTCCTCAGATGCTGCCTGACCTGCCGTGCTTTTCCAGCAACACTCTAATCTTGACTCAGCATCTGCAGTCCTCACTTTTGCCTCATTCAGGTAATGGTTGCAGGATCCATTCTGGTCATGTCATGTCCTACAAGCGATGGGATTGAGATTCCAATTTGTTCTCCCATACGTGGGCTCAGCTGATCAGAAACGATTTAAAGTCTGGTTGAAGATTTGTAGCTCGGGTGTCCGTTGTTGTGGTTCTGTTCGCCGAGCTGGAAGTTTTTGCTGCAAACGTTTCGTTCCCTGGCTAGGGAACATCATCAGTGCTATTGGAGCCTCCTGTGAAGCGCTGCTTTGATGTTTCTTCCGGTATTTATAGTGGTTTGTTCTTGCCGCTTCCGGGTGTCAGTTTCAGCTGTAGTGGTTTGTATATGGGGTCCAGGTCTATGTTAACAGACATATTAACAGACACATCGACCTGGACCCCACATACAAACTACTACAGCTGAAACTGACACCCGGAAGCGGCAAGAACAAACCACTATAAATACCGGAAGAAACAGCAAAGCAGCGCTTCACAGGAGGCTCCAATAGCACTGATGATGTTCCCTAGCCAGGGAACGAAACGTTTGCAGCAAAAACTTCCAGCTCGGCGAACAGAACCACAGAAACGATTTACCAGGATGTTGCCAGGTATGGAAGGCTTGGGTTAGAAGGAGAGACTGGGACTTTTTCACTGGAGCGTAGGAGGTGGAGAGGTGACCTTACGGAATCATGAGAGGCATTGAAAAGGTGAATGGCTGGTCTCTTTTCTGTCCAGTGGGGGATTTCAAGATGAGGGGGCATATTTTTAATGTGAGAGGAAAAAGATTTTAAAAAGGCACAAGGGACAACTTTTTTACACACAGGGTGATTCCTGTGTGGAATGAGCTCCCTGTTGGATCAGGGTACAGTTACAACATTTAAAAGACATTTGGATAAGAATTGAATTGAATTGAATTTATTGTCACGTGTACCGAGGCACAGTGAAAAGCTTTGTTTTGCGAGCAATACAGGCAGATCACAGAGTTAAGTAGCATAGATTAGTAAATAATAGGGAAACAGCAGCAAAAACAAAAACACAGGTACAGACGAGTGCTAGGAGTTTGTGAGTCCATTCAGTATCTAACAACAGTAGGGTAGAAACTGTTTCAAAACCGCTGGTGCGTGCGTTCAGGCTTCTGTACCTTCTCCGCGATGGTAGAGGTTGTAGAAAAACATTGCCAGGGTGGGATGGATCTTTGAGAATGCTGGCGGCCTTTCCTTGACAGCGGGCCTGGTAGATGGATTCTATAGATGGGAGGTTGGCCTTTGTGATTGTCCGGACTGAGTTCACCACTCTCTGTAACCATCTCCCATCTTGAATGGTACAGTTGCCATACCAGGTAGTGATACACCCAGACAGAATGCTCTCGATGATGCACCTATAAAAGTTGGCAAGGGTATTCGCCGTCATGCCAAATTTCCTCAGCTGCCTGAGGGAGAAGGGACATTGTTGGGCCTTTGTAACTAGTGCATCCACATGAAGAGTCCAGGAAAGCTTGTTGTGGGTGACCACTCCCAGGAGCTTGACACTCTCCACTTGTTCCACCTCTGTGCTGTTAATGTGTAGGGGGGTATGAGTAACATCCTGCTGAAAGTCAATGATGAGTTCCTTGATTTTATCGGCATTGAGAGCTCGGTTGTTCTCAGTGCACCATTTTTCTAGGTCTTCCACCTCCTGTCTGTAATCTGTTTTGTTGCCATCTGAGATTCAACCGATTATAGTGTTGTCATCAGTGAACTTGTAAATGGCATTAGTCTGGTATTTGGCGACGCAGTCATGGGTATACAGTGAGTACAGTAAGTACATGACTAGGAAAGGTTTGGAGGGATATGGGCCAGGAGCAGGCAGGTGGGACTAGCTTAGTTTGGGATTATGGTCGGCATGGAGTGGTTGGGCCGAAGGGTCTGTTTCCACTGTGTGTGGACCAAACTGTGGAGGACCCTGGCTCCTGGACTGGACTTTGAAATGAGTGACTTTAGGGGCCTGAGGCTTTCTGAATCAGCAGGTTATAGCGTCTGACCTTAAACAGGACCAGCATCAGAACGAGTTGACAGCTATCTGTTACGACACAGCGGTGCATCCCTCTGCTAATTCAACCAAACACCCAGAAAAAACTCGCCTCACCTTGTAACCTATTATAATATGAGTGACGGAGAACTCCTCAATTCCACTATTGAAAGGAAATAACATCAATGTTTTTAAACTCTAAAAGTGAAAATTAAACAACAATTATTCGCAAATCTAAGCCTCCCCCCTTTTCTCTTAACTGCTTACCATCTGCCTCGAACTCTATAACAATATGCTGTTCCAATAAGCCACTTATTAAAATTACATCAACTTAATTTTAAAACCACACAGTTGCTGTCTTCTTCAGTGTCTTCACTCTTCTGGCTGGTGATCTCCCTGGGTCGTCTTCTTTCTTTTTACTGCGAGTGTGTTCCACATGAAGAGATACCTTCAATAGAGAGTTTTTTCTAATTGTTTTGAGAGTAAGATGGTACCTCTCCATGAGTTTCTCTCTCTGTACGGCAGGTGCTCCCTGAGCAATTTTCCAAAATGTTCACATTTTATACCCCCCAACATTGGTTCAATGTTGGCCAAGCAACAAATTCAAACTTGATTGGGTTTTAATATCCTAGGGACATAATTTAAACTTAAAACATGTGGTGCTGGGAAAAGCACAGCCAGTCAGGTAGCATCCAAGGAGCAGGAGAGTCAACCTTTTGAGCATAAGCCCATCATCAGGAATGGGGGGGGGGGAGGGGGTGCCAAGGGGGCTGAGAGATAAATGGGAGGGGGGGGGCGGGGTTGGGGGAAAGGTAGCTAAGAGTGAGATCAGAGGTGGTGGGGTGATGATGATAGGTCAGAGAGAAGAGTGGAGCGGATAGGTGGGAAGGAAGGTGGACAGGTAGGACAGATCAAGAGGGTGGTGCTGAGTTGGAGGGTTGGATCTGGGATAAGGTGGAGGACTGCAGATGCTGGAGATCAGAGCTGAAAATGTGTTGCTGGAAAAGCGCAGCAGGTCAGGCAGCATCCAAGAAGCAGGAGAATCGACATTCCTGAAGAAGGGCTCATGCCCGAAACGTCAATTCTCCTGCTCCTTGGATGCTGCCTGACCTGCTGTGCTTTAATAGCAAGACTATTTAGACCCTTGGATGGTAAGCAGGGAGCTCCTTTAAGGTCACCTTGTGATTAAGAAAACACCGTTTTAGGGCAATTCATTGCAGAGCCACTGTGGATACACATCAGAAGAAAAATGGGAATTTCCTGAGCCCCAGGGATGAAATAAGATGCTACATTAATGTAATCGGCCCTGGAATCTTGTAAGAGGTTAATATGTTTCTCAGCAGTTGCACACAATGTCCTAACGTTCTTTTGCACTGTGATCCATTTGGACAAGAGAGAGCTAAACTATTTTGAACAATTCAAGAGATTAGTCATACAGAGGGGCCTTTTGTATTTACCTGGCACGTCATAGAGTTTCTGAGGTGACACGTATTTTCCAGGAAACTGTATCTGCTCGGAAGCAACAAGACAGAATAACTGCCTGTCAGCGCTGCACATTAGCTCTCAACCAGAGATGAAAGAAATTGTTGCCATATGGATTTGTACGAAGTGATTTGCATCACATCTGAGACCACAGCTTAGGCTGGTTTCGAACAAGACCTGATGAAAACCATAAATTGAGGTCTTGCAAATGTGGAACTTATGAGAAAAACAAGCTTGTTAAAAAAAGCTGTTGAGCAATTTCCATTTGGTGCACCCTAGAACCACAGTCAGTAGCAGACCACCACAGCTGTTCACATGTTGCGTCGTCTGCTCTTCATTAAACACCACTGAATTCGGAATTCAGTTTTAATTTCTGTTTTGTGGTATTCTTACTTTGAGTCACTCAGATAACTGAATGACCCAGACTTTACTGAAAGTTTAACTTGAGAAACGATATCAGGATTGGATTACACACGTCTCATGCTTAAAAGTAAAGCTGCTATAGTCTCAAAGCTACTCTCCTGTTTGAGAGAGAGGGTTGATGGGACTGATATAATACTGCTCTCTTTAACTGGCTTCAAGATACATCATAAACAAGATTTGGAGATGCCGGTGTTGGACTGGGGTGTACACAGTTAAAAATCACACAACACCAGGTTATAGTCCAACAGGTTTAATTGGAAGCACACTAGTTTTCTGAGTGACGCTCCTTCATCAGGTGATTGTGGAGGGCTCATTCGTACCACAGAATTTATAGCAAACATTTGCAGTGTGATGTAACTGAAATTATACATTGAAAAATTGATTGTCTGTTAAGCCTTTCATCTGTTAGAATACAGTGATACGTTATAAACAATGAAGTCTTTGGTAGTACAGTCACTGTTGTAATGTAGGTAGCAAGTGACCCAATTTACACACAGTAAGCCCCCACAAGGCGTGTGCGATGATCAGATTAATAAAAGGTTGAGGGAGAAATATTGCTGCCTCTTCTTTGAATTGTGTCGTAGGATCTTCAACATCGTCTGAGAGGGTAGTTGGTTGTTTCGCTTATGCAGAGCTTCCCCCCCGCATTGCACTGGGTGTGTGTTTAGTGTTTAACTAGGACTTAACTTCTCTACCATTTAACTTGGGCTTAATCTCTCCACTGTTTACCTAGGGCTTATCATCTGGGAAGACTGTTTAGACCCTTAGATGGTGAGCAGGGAGGAGGTAAGGGGCAGGCTTTGGCACCTTTCGTGGTTACATGGGAAGGTACCGTGAGAAGGGGAGGGAAGGCAAGGGGAACAGATTTCTCTGAACCTTATCCCTCAACCACAGACTAATCTGGTGATTATTTCAACGCTGCTCCTGGGTGTGTGGCGATAAAGTTGGCGAACATGGCCAGACTTGTTGGCGACGGAGGACATGCAGATTTCCTGGGTTGTGGAAAGGACAGTGCCTTGCAGATCCTTGATTCCCAGTTCCTGGGAGGATCACAATAGCTGCTCTCCTGCAGTTCTGCCCCATTGACTGGAGGTGGTGGTGTTTTCAATAAATTGACACACCGACACGTTGTCCCTGTTTTTAAGCGACTCTTACACTGTACGACTTTAACCCTCAAAGCAGGAGGATTGGTTAGCTGGGACGGCTGGCTTGCAATAGAGAGTGGCAGGGGTTCAATTCCTGCTTCAGCTCAATTTACTGTGAAATTGGAAATAGAATTAGGTTTATTGTCCCATGTACTCAAGGACAGGAGTACAGGGGAAAGTTTACAATGTCGCCCCTCACGGCGCCATCTTAGTTACAGAATGAGTTACATCTCCTTCTCAACCTTGTCCAAGGTGTGGTGACCCTCAGATTAAACCACCAGCAGTCGTCTCTCTCTCCCTCTGCAACGAGACAGCCAGTCCTGCAAGAGAAATCGCTGGAGAAACTCAGCAGCTCTGGCAGTATCTGTAATGAGGAAAACAGAGTTCACGTTTCCAGTCCCTTCATTAGAAACCTTTGCACTCTGCTGACTTTGCCCAGTCTAAATGGGGAAGTGATGGCCTAGTGGTATGATTATAGCACTATTGCTCCAGAGATCCAGCTAATGGTCTGGGGACTTGGGTTCAAATCCCACCCTGGTGGCATTTGAATTGCATAATAATCTAGTTTTAAGAGTTGAATGATAACCATGAAATGATTGGAGGGGAACGCATCTGGGTCACTAATGTCTCTTAGGGAAGGAAACTGCCATCCTTACCTGTAGGTTAGATTACTTACAGTGTGGAAACAGGCCCTTCGGCCCAACAAGTCCACACCGACCCACCAAAGCGCAACCCACCCATATCCCTACATGTACCCCTTACCTAACACTACGGGCAATTTAGCATGGCCAATTCACCTGACCCGCACATCTTTGGACTGTGGGAGGAAACCGGAGCACCCGGAGGAAACCCACGCAGACACGGGGAGAACGTGCAAACTCCACACAGTCAGTCGCCTGAGTCGGGAATTGAACCCGGGTCTCAGGTGCTGTGAGGTAGCAGTGCTAACCACTGTGCCACCATACCTGGTCTGACCTACGTGTGACTCCACACCCACAGCAATGGGGTTGATTCTTAACTGCCCTCTGGGCAATTAGGGATGGGCTGGTCTCGTCTGTGATGCCTTTTAAATGTTGTAATTTACAATAAGTTAAGGTGAGAGGGGAAAGATTTAAAAGGGACCTGAGGGGCAACTTTTTCACACAGAGGGTGGTGCGTGTATGGAACGAACTGCCAGAGGAAGTGGTGGAGGCTGATATAATACAACATTTAAAAGGCATCTGGGTGGGTATATGATTAGGAAGGGTTTGGAGGGATATGGGCCAGGGGCTGGCAAATGGGACTAGATCGGTTTAGGGAACCTAGTTGACATGGATGTGTTGGGCCGAAGGGTCTGTTTCCATGCTGTATGACTCTAAAGGGGCTGAATGGCTTCCTCCCGCTCCTCTCTCCTCAGGCGTTTGCACACTCCATCCTTTGCTCCACGTCGGCATCCAACCTACTTTGATATAGCGCCTTTAGCAGGTGCAACGGGAGGACAGGCAGGCAGAGTTTTCCATTCCAGAGCTTGGGGCTGGAAATGCCCCTTGCCTCACCCCACCCTGACCCCGCCCACCAAACATGGGGGATGAGGGCGATGTGGGAACTCAGGTATGAGCAGGAGGGCCAGAAACTGTGGCTCAGTGGTTATCATTGCTGCCTCACGCGTCCCAGGTTCGATTCCACCCTTGGGCGACTGTCTATGTAGAGTTTGCACATTCTCCCTGTGTCTGCGTGTGTTTCCTCCGGGTGCTCCGGTTTCCTCCCACAGTCCAAAGACGTGCAGGTCAGGGTGGATTGGCCATGCTAAATTGTCCCATAGTGTTCAGGAATGTGTAGGTTAGTCAGGGGAAATGCAGGTTTACAGGGATTGGGTTGGATTGCTCTTCAGAGGGTCAGTGTGGACTTGGTGGGCCGAATGGTCTGCTTCCACACTGTAGGGATTCTGCGAGAGGAGGGTGAGTCTGGCTTTACTCACTCACCCTCACAATTGGGAGCAATATCTCCAAACTCCGACTGCTCTTGCCCTAACAAAACTGTCTGGGTCCTTATAGGTGAAAGTGAGGACTGCAAATGCTGGAAGTCAGAGTCCAGAGTGTGGTGCTGGAAAAGCACAGCAGGTCAGGTAGCATCCGAGGAGCAGGAGAGTTGATATTTCGGGTATAAGCCCTTCATCAGGACTCTGAGTCCTTATAGCCCCACAACTGGGCAAAATCAGTCTGTTGCCCCACTCTCCCAACATCTCTTTGCATTCCTACAAAGCATCTCAATGTCGAAGGCGCTATATAAATCTGATTAAGCAGTGTTTGAAAAAACAAACGGAAGGAACTATTTCCCCTTGCATGGTAATTGGAGGAGTTGGATTTACAATCAGCTCCTAATGGACTATAGGAGATTTTTGCTTAAGTACAGCTGTTTGGATATGCAATGTCCGAAGGCAACAAAAAGCAGTTTGAAGCCAAATCCATTAAAGAGAAATTTAGATTAGATTCCCTACGGTGTGGAAACAGGCCCAACCAGTCCACACCGACCCTCTGAAGAGTAACCCACCCAGAACCATTTCCCTCTAACTAACGCACCTAACACTATGGACAATTTAGCACGGCCAATCCACCTTAACCTGCTCATCGTTGGACTGTGGGAGGACACCGGGAGAATGTGCAAACACCACACAGGCAGTTGCCCGAGGCTGGAATCAAACCTGGGACCCTGGATGCTGTGAGGTAGCAGTGCTAACCACTGAGCCAATGGATGTATGGGGAAAGGGAAAAGCGATGGGGAAAAGTCTGGTCCTTGTTGTGATGGTATAGATCTAATAGGTTGAATGGCCTCCTTATGTCCTTTAAAGTTCTACTATTCCAAATGTTTTTTTTTATTCATTCACAGGATGAAGCATTGCTAGCTCGGCCCAGCTTTTATTGCCCATCCTTAATTACTCAGGGGGCAGTTTAAGAGTCCACCAATATCTTGGAGGGGCAACTTTTTCACACAGAGGGTGGTGTGTGTATGGACTGAGCTGCCAGAGGAAGTGGTGGAGGCTGGTACAATGACAACATTTAAAAGACATTTGGATGGGTCTATGAATAGGAGGGGTGTGGGACAAAACTAATTTAGGATATCTGGTCGGCATGAATGATTGGGCTGAAGGGTCTGCTCCCCATGCTAGACATCTGTCTTGCCTCAGCAGGATTCAAACCCAGGTCATTACCTGAGTCTCTGGATTAATAACCTGGTGATAATACCACTAGTCCATCATCTCCACTGAAGCCACTGAGCATCCAGCAGAGAAACCACCAGAAAACTAAAAGTTTCAAAAAACCTTTTCAGTCAATAATAGGAGAAACAAGCTTTTAATATAAAATAAAACAATGAGAGCGATAAAAGCCCACAAGCAGCAAAGGAAATAACGATAAATCACGTCGCTGTGAAGAGAGAGGGATTACCAGACACCCAAAGCAGATTTAATCTCTTAGCAAAAGGGACAACAAAGTTTCGTTTCCCTTGAAGAGTTCGGCCGAGTAGCAGCACTGAGGCTTCTATCAGTGAGGTAACAATTTTCTGAATGCAATTCATATTCGACTGCTCTCTGAAATGGCCAAACAACAAGAGCAGTTAGGGATCAGCAACAAATCCTTGCCTTGTCAGTGGGACGCACACCCCCCCTCAAAAGGACTATTTTTAAAAACAATCAAATGATGATTTACTCATGCAGCGGAGAATGACCCTTGTGGACTCAGATCCAGCTGAGAGTTACTTCAGTCGGGTCTTGGTTGGTCAAGTCATGGCAGCGTCCGAGGAGCAGGAAATGCTGCCTGACCGGCTGTGCTTTTCCAGCACCACTCTAATCTAGACTCGGATTTCCAGCATCTGCAGGCCTCACCTTTGCCTCTTGGTTGGTCAGCTCGGTTGGTTGGACAGCCGGTTAGTGATGCTAACAGTCTGGGTTTCAACTCCTGTGTTGGCTGAGGTTCCCAGGAAGGGTCTATCTTGTAATCTCCTCACCCCACCTGAGGTGTGGTGACCGTCAGGTTAAATTGCCAGCTCTGGTGACGGGCTGGGAAAAGGGTGAACTTTACTTTGATCTAGATTGCGAACCCCACGTTAGGACAGTGAGTTCCGTGTTATAGTCATTCAGCAGGCAAACAGACCCTTCAGACCCGCAGGTTCCCTCTCACCTTAGACCCATGCTCTCTAGTTTTAGACTCCCCCATTCTGGGTAAGTTGCCTATTTACCCTATCCACACCCCTCATGATTTTATAAATCTCTATAAGGTCACCCCTCAGCCTCTGAAGCTCCAAGGAAAACAGCCCCAGCCTCTAGTTATAACTCAGACCTTCCAGTCTCAGTAACATCCTTGTAAGTCTTCCTTTGCATTCTTTCCAGTTTAATAACGTCTTTCCCATGGCAGGGAAATGCACACAAGTGCTCCAAACATACATCTTCCTGATGAAGGGCCTTTGCTCGAAACATCGATTTTCCTGCCCCTCGGATGCTGCCTGACCTGCTGTGCTTTTCCAGCACCTAATCTAACGTAGACTCTGATTTCCAGCATCTGCAGTCCTCACTTTTGCCGAGTCCAAACGTGGCCTCATCAATGTGCTATACAACTGTAACATGATGTCTCGACTCCTGCACTCAGTGCTCTGACTGACGAAGGCAAGTGTGCCTTCACCTGTCTACCTGCTTCCCGCGTTATGTCCCAAGTCTGATACTGCTGGATTACAGAGACGTGGGTCGGGAAAACACAAGACTCAATAAGATGTCAACTTGACTTGAGCACTTTGTGAATGGGTGTGTGGTTTACCTCCTCCCGAGATTCAAGTTTCCCCACTCCCCACAACCTCCCATTGTCCCTTGTTAAACTTCACAAATGTTGGGCCTTTCTGTGATCTGCACACCTCCCCTCTCTCCCCTGCTCTCTGTGAGCCACCTTCTGACTCTAATTCCTCGCTGATATTCCCTGATTTTCTTGCCTCTGACTCACCGGTGACAAAGCCGTTGCCTCAGTCTGTGCGTGTCTCTCTTACAGACGTGGCTTGAGACAGAATATTTATTAAAATGCTGTGGGATTGCTTGCTCACATGACATGACAAACGCTGCAGGCAACAACTTAATTGTTTGATTTTTCCAACACTTCGAGAATGTAATAATTCTCAATAACTCAAGTGGGATAATTCTTCATGAACTTTGACTGACCTCACAAATTAGACTCAGAAAGTGCCTGGCAGCTGGGGCTCAGTTTAAATTACATGTTACACAACTATTCACCTACCTGAGAATTATATAGCGGTTAATCCATGCTGTAGATGTTTAAAAAATACATTTGCCTTTATGGGTCAGTGGATGGCACCATGGCACAGTGGTTAGCACTGCTGCCTCACAGTGCCAGAGACCAGAGTTCAATTCCTGACTCCCATGACTGTCTGCGTGGAGTGTGCACATTCTCCCTGTGTCAGCGTGGGTTTCCTCCCACAGTCCAAAGATGTGTGGGTCAGGTGAATTGGCAGGTCGGTGTGGACTTGTTGGGCTGAAGGGCCTGTTTCCACACTGTAATCTCGTTATTGTGACCACAGGAAGATGCCTACAGCCTGTTCCTATTTTACGTTTCGATTGTTTTATTACGTTTTCCATTTGCTTGTTTGTTGACTGCCTGCACGCTGGAAGATTCCGTTCTGTTACCTGTTTGCTCTGCTATCTCTCTGATAGCTCTGCCTGTCACACATTCTCTTCAGCAGCCTCCTCTCTCGCAGAGATAAAGTTAAAAATCACACAACACTGGGTTATAATCCAGCTGGTTTATTTGGCAGCACTAGCTTTCCAACCGCTGCTCCTTCAGCACGGTGGCTCAGTGGTTAGCACTGCTGCCTCACAGCGTCAGGGACCTGGGTTCAATTCCACGCTTGGGTGACTATCTGTATGGAGTTTACACATTCTCCCTCTGTCTGTGTGGGTTTCCTCTGGGTGCTGCAGTTTCCTCCCACAATCCAAAGTCGTGTAGGCCAGGTGCTAAGCAACCCCAGGGACGTGTAGGATAAATGTCAGGGGTAAATGTAGGGGAATGGGTCTGGGCGGGTTACTCTTCAGAGGGTCGGTGTGGACTTATTGGGCCGAATGGTCTGTTTTCCATGCTGTAGGGAATCTAATCTCAAAGGTGGTGCTGATGAAGGAGCAGCGTGCTGAAATCTAGTGCTTCCAAATAAACCTGTTGGGCAATAACTCATTGGAGTTTTTAACTTTGTCCACCCCAGTCCAACACCTGCACCTCCAAATCATGACTCTCGCTGAGAGTACAGCGCGACGGGAAAATGTAGCCTCACAGAACCCCCAGGGAGCAATGAAGGTAATCCCTGCATTTAGATGGTGCCTTTCGGGTGTAGTTTCAAAAGTGATGGAAGTAATGCAGTTCACTGACTCAGGGATCCAACAGTGCTTCTCAATGACCATCTGTTTTCACTGGTGTCGGTTCAGGGATAAATATTGTCCACGGCATTGCAGTCCCCTGCTCTCCATCAAATTATCCGACGGCACATTTCATATCCACTCGAGACGACATCTTGGATCTTCCTTCTTGCAAAACAGAATTCTGCAGCGCTCTCAGTTATACACCAGGGGGCAAGAGTGGGGACTACCTGGTTTATTGTCTTGAAGCTCCTAGTGGGACTTGAACCCTCCGCCTCAGAGATGGGAAAGTTTGCTCCAGACCTCAGAAGTTGCCTGAGACAAGCTATTGGATCCAAAACGGAGATCGCATACCTCAGGAGGGGCTGGGGCAATAGTGATATTGAAACTAAGGCACCCCACTGTGGTCCGGGTCTGCACAGCATTGAATCTTAGTTCAACGATGCAATCCTTGGTCAAACAGTCTTCACAGATTGAGCTGCCATAAGGTTTTGGGGTTCTGTCCTGTGCTGGTCTCCTGGTCTGCACTCTTATTGCACAACATACAGTCTTACCCAAGAGGAGCTGCTGCCTGTGGGAGGTGATGGCCTAGTGGTATTTTTTTATTATTTCAAAAATATACTTTATTCATAAAATAATTTGATACACTGTACATTAGGTAATGCCATACATATTTCCACATTTACATACACAGCTCAGAATTATGATTATTACATACAGGTCTGTGCATTTCTCGCTCCTACGCCCATATATTGGGCTGAGGCATCAGCAGAGCAATTAACCTAGGGAGCCACATCATAGCTTGTTGACACAAGTTCAAGCCCCATCATGGGAGTAAGAATCTAAACATGATCCTTATGGGGGGAAGCCCACCTTTAAGTCAGGATATAATTGTCTGGCCTGCATATGATTGACCCTCAACTGCCCTCTGGGCAATAAATGTTAGGCCTAGCCACTGTCACCCATGGGATTGCTGAGGTCAGTGTTACATCATCTTCTATGTCATCAGGTCATTAACATACATGTTCCCATTTGACTGACTTACGGGAAACATCACCCAACATGAACATCTCTCTTCGAATATGATTATCGAGTTTGTAGGTGGTATCACGTGGTGTCCAACATTGGCACAATGGGCAGCCAACAACACCCACCCTCTGCCAGCCCGTGACCAGCCAATCCCATTGGATGATTAGACAATGCCAATCAGAAAACATTTACCAGGATGTTGCCGGGAAAAGACAGGGTTTAAGTTGGAGGGACATGCTGGATAGACTGGGACTTTGTTACCATGGAGTGCAGGAGGTTGATAGTGACCTTATAATGGTTTATAAAATCATGAGCAATATAGCTAAGGTGAATGGCAGGTGTCTTATCTCTAGGGAGGGGCATTTGAAGACTAGGGAGCACAGTTTGAAGGTGAGAGGAGACATGAGGGGTAGCTTTGGTTTACACAAGTGAGTGGTTCATGTGCGGAATCAGCCATGGGAAATGCAGGGTGACAGGGATTGGTGATGCCCTTAAGAGGGTCAGTGTGGACTTGATGGGCCAAATGGCCTGCATCCACATTGTAGGGCTTATATGATTCTTCCCAGAGGGTGGTAGAGACATGGAATATGGTGGGAACAGGTGCTCTTGCAACTTTTAAGAAGCATCTGGGTGAGCATTTAAAATCCCAGGCCAGAGAAGGCTACGGACACAGTAAATGGGATTGGGGGCAGCTTAGTGTTTGCTGGGTCAGCATAGACATGGTGGGCCGAAGGGCCTGATTGTATTGCTAGTGTGCGGCTCTACGACTTTCTGACATTACAACAGAGTCCACGCTTCAGAAGGCACAAGTTCAAGGAAAAACACTTGACTCTAAAGTGGTTCAAGTCATTTGGTAGTGTAAGGCGCTACGCAAATATAAAGTCCGACTGAAAAAGAACACCCAGTTTTTACAAGCGACTCGGTGACTTTTCTCTGCAGCGTCCTGGAGGTTCAGTCTTTATCCGTCCCCTCCCTCAGAGATGGTGTTCTGTTCTCATTCAGCACTGTGTGGACAGGGGCACGTTTTTAATGGAGGTTAGACCAAATCCACCAAGTACCGATGCTAAGGCCATTAAAGGAAGCAACTCCACCGTAACATCGTGTTCCCCGATCGCTCCGAATGCTCAGAATTCTGGCTTGTGCAGAGTGCCTCAAATGCTGTCCTCACTGTAAACAAATCCCTCTGACTGTTTACATTGAGTGTAAGCTGTGCCATGTCAGCACCAAGGGTTTGATATATTCTTATATGTTTTGTCATGTTGGAGGATAAATTGCACAGTAACTGAGTTAGCCCAAGACAGGAGCAGCCCGGGTCGATATTCATTAGAGTTCAGAAGAACAAGAGGCGATTGCATCGAAAGATATAAGATCTTATGGAGATTGGAGTGCACGGAGATTGGGACCTGATGCCTCCTGTGGGGGGAAGACTCAAATGAGGACAGATATTGTGTGGCTAAGAGACTAGAACGTCTTTATCTCTCAAATCATAATCCCTACAGTGTGGAGGCAGGTTGTCAGTCCATTGAGGCTGCATTGACCCTCTGGAGAGCATCCCACCCACACCTACACCATCCCTGTAACCCTGCATTTCCCATGGCCAATCCACCCTCGTCTGCACATCCCTGGGCAATATGGGGTAATTTAGCATGGCCAATCCACCCTAACCCACACATCCTTGGACATTGTGGGCAATTTAGCCTGACCAATCCACACTTGCCCACATATCCTTGGACGATGTGGGCAATTTAGTATGGCCAATCCACCCTAACCTGCATATCCCTGGACACTATGGGCAATTTAGCATGGCCAAACCACGCTAACCCACACATCCCTGGACACTATGGGCAATTTAGAATGGCCAATCCACCCTAACGTACACATCCCTGAACACAAGGGTAATTTAGCATGTCCAATCCACACTAACCCAAATATCCATGGACACTGTGGGCAATTTAGCATGGTCAATCCACATTAACCCACACAATCCCTGGGCACTGTGGGCAATTTAGCATATCCCATCCACGCTAACCCATACATCCCTGGACACTACGGGACAATTTAGCATGGCCAATTCGCCCTAACCTGCACATCCCTGGGCGCTATGGGACAATTTAGCATGGCCAATCCACCCTAACCTACACATCCCTGTACGCTATGGGACAATTTAGCATAGCCAATCCACCCTAACCTACACATCCCTGAACACTATGGGACAATTTAGCATGGCCAATCCACCCTAACCTACACATCCCTGTACACGTTGGGACAATTTAGCATGGCCAATCCACCCTAACCTACACATCCCTGTACACTATGGGACAATTTAGCATGGCCAATTCACCCGAACCTACACATCCCTGGGTACTATGGGACAATTTAGCATGGCCAATCCACCCTAACCTACACATCCCTGAACACTATGGGGTAATTTAGCATGGCCAATCCACCCAACCTACACATCCCTGAACACTATGGGACAATTTAGCATGGCCAATCCACCCTAACCTACACATCCCTGAACACTATGGGACAATTTAGCATGGCCAATCCACCCTAACCTACACATCCCTGGGCACTATGGGACAATTTAGCATGGCCAATCCACCCTAACCTACACATCCCTGAACACTATGGGACAATTTAGCATGGCCAATCCACCCTAACCTACACATCCCTGAACACTATGGGACAATTTAGCATGGCCAATCCACCCTAACCTACACATCCCTGAACACTATGGGACAACTTAGCATGGCCAATCTACCCTAACCTACACATCCTTGAACACTATGGGGTAATTTAGCATGGCCAATCCACCCTAACCTACACATCCCTGAACTCTATGGGGTAATTTAGCATGGCCAATCTACCCTAACCTACTCCCTGAACACTATGGGGTAATTTAGCATGGCCAATCCACCCTAACCTGCACATCTCTGGGCACTATGGGACAATTTAGCATGGCCAATCCACCCTAACCTACACATCCCTGGGCACTATGGGACAATTTAGCATGGCCAATCCACCCTAACCTACACATCCCTGGGCACTATGGGACAATTTAGCATGGCTAATCCACCCTAACCTACACATCCCTGGGCACTATGGGACAATTTAGCATGGCCAGTCCACCCTAACCTACTCATCCCTGGGCACTATGGGACAATTTAGCATGGCCAATCCACCTTATCCTACACATCCCTGGGCACTATGGGACAATTGAGCATGGCCAATCCACCCTAACCTACACATCCCTGAACACTATGGGACAATTTAGCATGGCTAATCCAGCTAGCCTATACATCTTTGGACTATGGGCGGTAACCGGAGCACCCGGAGGAAACCCATGCAGACACGGGGAGAATGTGCAAACTCCACACAGTCGCCTGAGGGTGGAAATGAACCCATGTCCCTGGCGCAGTGAGGCAGCAGTGCTAACCATTGAGCCCCGTTAGCATCTGAAAATCTCTTCCCAAAAAGGGAGCAGAGGCTAGATCTCTGATAGATTTTTAGTAGACAAAGACTCAAGGGTGATAGGAGGTGCAAAGTGGCATTGACACCACAAACAGATCAGTCTAATCTCATAAAAGGTGTACTCCTGCTTCTTTGTGCTAGGCCCTATGTTTCTAAATAATTCAGTGGTTACAAGAGCAGGTCAGAGGCTGGGAATCCTGCAGTGAGTAACTCCCCCCAAACCCTGTCCACCATCTATAAGGCATAAGTCAGGAGTGTGAGGGAATATCCCCTAGTTGCCTGGATGGGGGCAGCTCCAACAACACTCAAGAAGCTTGACACCATCCAGGACAAAGCAGCTCCCGCTCGACTAGCATCACATCCACAAGCATCCCCTCCCTCCACCACCGAAGCTCAGTAGCAGCAGTGTGTACCCCATCTACAAGATGCACTGCGGAAATTCACCAGAGATCCTCAGACACCACCTTCCAAACCCACCACCACTTGCCTCTTGAAGGACAAGGGCAGAAGATACATGGGAACACCACCTCCCCCAAGTTCTCCTCCGAGCCACCCACCATCCTGACTTGGCAATACATCGCCATTCCTTCGGTGTCGCTGGGTCAGTCCTGGAATTCCCTCCTAAGGTCAACCCACAGCACACGGACTGCAGCGGTTCAAGAAGGCAGCTCACCCTGACCTTCTCAAGGGGGCAACTAGGGTCAGGCAATAAATGCTGGGCCCAGCCAATGACACCCACATCCTAGAAATGAATAAATAAAATATCGCTATTAAACAAAACCACATAGATGTGAAAATTCTGACTGTCAATGGAATGGTCTGATGGTTGTTCTTGGTGTCTGGAGCGTGTCCAGCAGAGATTCACATGGATGATCCCTGGAATGGTTGGTCTAACATACGAGGAATGGCTGAGGATCCTGGGATTGTATTCATTGGAGGTTAGAAGATTAAGGGGAGACTTAATAGAAACTTACAAGATGATATATGGCTTGGAAAGGGTGGACGCTAGGAAATTGTTTCCGTTAGGCGAGGAGACTAGGACCCGTGGACACAGCCTTAGAATTAGAGGGGGTCAATTCAGAACAGAAATGCGGAGACATTTCTTCAGCCAGAGAGTGGTGGACCTGTGGAATTCATTGTCACAGAGTGCAGTGGAGGCCGGGACGCTAAATGTCTTCAAGGCAGAGATTGATAGATTCTTGATGTCACGAGGAATTAAGGGCTACGGGGAGAATGCGGGTAAGTTGAGTTGAAATGCCCATCAGCCATGATTGAATGGCAGAGTGGACTCGATGGGCCGAATGGCCTTACTTCCACTCCTATGTCTTATGGTCTTATGGTGTGTGACGAGATGTGCCTTTAAGAAGGGGTTATTCCATTCTGTTTCTCTTGACGAGAGGCATCATTGACCTGGTGCTGAGGTTTCTGTCCCACGGAAAGCAGCTTTAGTTTTTCTTTAAAAGGTAGGCCAAAGCAGCGTGAGTAGGTGGAGTCAGACTCATACAGACCCTGGCTTTTAGGTTTTGCTTTCAGTTGTTGAAGTGATGGGTTTTTTTGTGGTTAGTGTTGAAGCTGCTAGATACAGCTCTCTCTCTGTTGCTCGATTCATTCTGTCGGTGTTCCTCCTCCTGGAGAGAGCAAGCGAGGGACATCTGTTTTTGCTGAATTTGCCTTTGACGAGGGTGTGTCTATGGGATGCTGCTATTTTAGAACAATTGAAGTTAAATAACACATTATTTTGTGACGTACTTTGACTTATGCCATTTCTTCTCTCTCTGTTTACATTTGAACTGTGGTGTAAGAATAAATTGTGTTTTGCTTAAAGTCGTGCACTTTGATCACTCAAAGCACATCTGGAACACAGGCCTTACACTTGCCTCTAAGTAAGATAAAAGTTAGCATCGAAGCTATCCCCTTTTGAGGGGGTTTGGTGTGGTCCGTAACAACTGAGAGACATGGAAGCCATCTAATGCTGCTAATCTTGATGGCTGACCATTGATGAACACGCAGTTACAATAAGCAAACTGGTAATCCATCTCCTGCCCTGTACTGCAATGAGATTAGAGTTCAACCAGAACAAGGCCTTTCTACTATTGTACACGTGGTGCAGTGGTAGTGTCCCTATCTCTGGGTCAGAAGGTCCTGCTTCCTCCAGAGGTATGTCATAACATCAATGAACAGCTTGGTTCTATATCTAGCAATATCACAGACAGAACACGCTACAACAAAAGCAAACCACAAGGTGGGCTGGAAATCAAAGCTTGAAAGAGCTGAGAAATTGATTGTTATTTTTTGGGAGGACTTAAGTTTTGAACAGCTGCAGAACAAAAAAGATTCATTTCAAGCTTCGTGCATATACCTGGAGCAGTTTCTTTATAACAAGGTCACTGACAGGTCATACAGCACGGAAACAGACCCCTCAGTCCAACCGGTCCATACTCCGAAACCAAACCAGTCCCACCAGCCTGCTCCTGGCCTATCTCCCTCCAAACCTTTCCCATTCATGTATTTATCCAAAAGTCTTTTATAATTGTTGCGACTGCACCCCTTCTACTGGAAGTACATTCTACATGCAAACCACTCTCTGTGTAAAAACATAAATTGCCCCTCATGTCTTTTTATAATCTTTTTCTTCTCACTTTAAAAATGTGCCCCCCCCAGTCTTGAAAACCCCCATCCTAGAGAAAAGACAACTCCCATTATCTCTATCTATATCCTTCTTCATTTTATAAACTTCTATAACGTAGCCTCTCAACCTCTTATACTCCAGTCAGAAAAGCCCCAGCCCAACCAGCCTTTTTTTTATAATTCAGTTATTCCGTTAATTTTTCCAATAATGTTATTCCAATTCCTTCTTTCTTTTGTTGTATTTTAACCAAAGTGGATGAAAAAAGTGTGTTTTGCTTTGAATCCAGTAGTTTGACTAATCGAATTGCATCTGGAATGCAACACCTTATATTTACCTGTAAAATATGATAAAGGTAGGGTGTCAGCCAGCTTCTGGATATTTTGAGGGGGTTTGGTCTGGTCCCTAATAGTTGGGAACAGGCAAACCTGATGCCTCATACTTCCTCAAAGATACTTCCCTTGGGGTCATAGTGTCATAGAATCATACAGCACGGAAACGGACCCCTTAGTCCAACTTGTACATGCCGACCAGGTATTAGATTACTTACAGTGTGGAAACAGGCCCGTCGGCCCAACAAGTCCACACCGACCCGCCGAAGCGCAACCCACCCATTCCCCCTACATTTACCTAACACTGTGGGCAATTTAGCATGGCCAATTCACCTAACCTGCACTGTGGGAGGAAACCGGAGCATCCGGAGGAAACCCACGCAGACACGGGAAGAACGTGCAAACTCCACACAGTCAGTCGCCTGAGTCGGGAACTGAACCTGGGTCTCTGGCGCTGTGAGGCAGCAGTGCTAACCACTGTGCCGCCCCCAAGCCAGTTTTGTTTGCCAGCACCCAGCCCATATCCCTCCAAACCCTTCCTATTCATATACCCATCTAAGATGCCTTTTAAATGCTGTAATTGTACCAGCCTCCACCACTTCCTCTGGCAGCTCGTTCCATACTCGTACCACCCTCTGCATGAAAACATTGCTCCTTAGGTCTCTTTTATATCTTTCCCCTCTCACCCTAAACCTATGCCCTCTAGTTCTGGACTCCCACACCCCAAGGGAAATACCTTGTCTATTTACCCTATCCATGCCCCTCATGGTTTTATAAACCTCTATAAGGTCACCCCTCAGCCTCCAACACTCCAGGGAAAACAGCCCCAGCCTATTCAGCCTCTCCCTGTAGCTCAAACCCTCCAACCCTGGCAACATCCTTGGTAAATCTTTTCTGAACCCTTTCAAATTTCACCAGCATCCTTCCTATAGCAAGGAGACCAGAACTGAACGTAGTATTCCAAAAGTGGCTGACTCAATATGGCGAAAGTGAGGACTGCAGGTGCTGGAGATCAGAGTCGATGGTGCGGTGCTGGAAAAGCACAGCAGGTCAGGCAGCGTCCGAGGAGCAGGAGAATCGACGTTTTGGGAAGAAGCCCTTCATCAGAAAATGTCCTGTACAGATGCACCGTGATTTCCCAACTCCTATACTCAATGCACTGCCCAATAAACGTGAACATATCAAATGCCGTCCTCACTATCCTATCTACCTGCACTGTCAAGGTGGTATTAAGATGGTGAATCCTATTTAATCCTTTGCATGGCCTTGCCATTGACATCTACATCCCACGAAAGAATGGTGTCCAGAGACTATTGTATATATTGTGATATACAAATTGTGTTTTGTTGGGGTGGGATGGGGATTGGGACGGAGGGTCCTTTCTCTGACTATCTCCGCTCATGTTCCCAGCCCCTGCACTCCTGAGAAGCTCTGGAGTTTCCTATCTGCGATCGCAGAAACCTGCACAGTCTTGTTTAGACATCAGCAAAAACCATTATTGTCACGGCTGGCTTTAAAAGCTTGAGTGCACTTTGGAGAAGAGTCAATAAAGCGAGCGGGCGACTGTCCTAACAGGGCCGGAATCCAACATGCCTGCACACATAAAGCACCTCTCACTCAGCTGTCAGGGACCTGCTAAACAACATTTCATCACCCTGTATCAGGCTGTATTGCACGGAAGAGTTTACACTCTGTAAAGCAGGGTTGTGTGATGGATGCACAGACGTTGTAGATGATGGATTCACAATTACTTAAAGCATGCACCGTCCTGTGTACATATTGCAGGAGTGTTTTGCATCAGGTTCAGGGTTGTCTATACTGCCATAATAAATACTGGGGACTTTCTGTAACATTTACTGGAATGCTTTCCAATGGGAACAGCATTCCTCCATATAAATTGGATTGCTCCACAAAGTAAGGAAGTGTATTTTACCGAATCAGCCCCCTATCTCCCAGCAGCTCCTTCACTTTGTTCCTCTTTGTCTATCACTGGCGAGGACAGCATTTACTGTCCGTCCCTAACTGCCCTTCGACTAAGTGGCAAGGCCTGTGTTTGCCACCCATCTCTACTTGCCCTCGAACTGGGTGGCAAGGTCTGCATTTATTACCAGTCCCCAATTGCCCCTTGAACTGGGTGGCAAGGCCTGTATTTGCCTATCAGTAGGCCGAAGATGGGGAAGGGCCCCAGGTACATGAGGGCAAATCTCTGACTAAAAGCTTCTGGGGACATCTGATTAGATTAGATTAGATTACTTACAGTGTGGAAACAGGCCCTTCGGCCCAACAAGTCCACACCGACCCGCCGAAACGCAACTCACCCATACCCCTACATTTACCCCTTTACCTAACACTACGGGCAATTTAGCATGGCCAATTCACCTGACCCGCACATCTTTGGACTGTGGGAGGAAACCGGAGCACCCGGAGGAAACCCACGCAGACACGGGGAGAATGTGTGAATCTGCATTCAGGTAATTGTGTCGTGTTTTAAGCCTCAGAGAAATGACACCAGTTTCTTTGTCAGAACAAGAACTTTATTGAAGCATTTTGTAGTCTCTAGTGTGTTAACACCTAAATGTGGGCAGAAAAATTTAGCAGAGGAATATGTATAAGATGCTCAAGGGGTCCCTCTAGTGGCACTGTGATAGTGTCTCTGCCCCTGGGTCAGGAGGTCTGGGTTCAAGTATTGGAGCAATAAGTTCAGAGAACCCTAGATGTCCAGGACCAACTCAGGACTGGATGAGGGGAAAAAAAAGGAAGGGTTTTAACAAGTCCAAAAGAGCAATTTAGCTGCGGTCCGAGAGGAAGTGCAGGTGGGAACTTACTAAGTTGAGAGTGTGGCGCTGGAAAAGCACAGCAGGTCAGGCAACATCCGAGGAGCAGGAGAGTCGACGTTTCGGGCAAGAGCCCTTCATCATTTCCTTGCCCAAAACGTCGATTCTCCTGCTCCTCTGACGCTGCCTGACCTGCTGTGCTTTTCCAGCGCCACACTCTCGACTCTTTTCTCCAGCATCTGCAGTCCTCCTGTGAATGTGAAAAGGCAATTAGAAGGGGTCATGATAACGGACTTCCGAACAGGATTAGGGAGAATCCGAAAGTGTTTTATAAAAACATTAAAGGGAAGAGGTTAACCAGGGAAAGAGTGGGGCCCATTAGGGACCAATCTACGGATGAATATTCAGGATATTGGAGGGGGGAGTGTTGAATGAATACTTCACTTCCGTCTTCCTCTGGAAGAGGTGAACATAGGTACAGAAGTTTAGATTTAGATTCCCTACAGTGTGGAAACAGGCCCTTCGGCCCAACAAGTCCATGCTGATACGCCGAAGAGTCACCCACCCAGACCCATTTCCCTCTGACTAATGCACCGAACACTACGGACAATTTAGCATGGCCAATTCACCTGACCTGCACATCTTTGGACTGTGGGAGGAATCCCAAGCAGACACGGGGAGAACGTGCAAACTCCACACAGTCACCCGATGCTGGAATTGAACCAGGGACCCTGGTGCTGAGAGGCATCAGTGCTAACCACTGAGCCACCGTGCCGCCCCTAAGGTTCTTGATTGGTGAGGAGATCAACAGCTATCTATCTCTGTCCTAAATGGATGCAATGATTTGCCCTCCACAGGCCTCTGTGGCAATCAGGCTCACACATTGATCACCCTCCTCCTCATCTCAGTTCTAAAGGGGTGTCCCTTCACTGACACTGTACCTTCATGTCTTGGCATCTCTTACAAGTGGAAACATTTTCTCCACATCCACTCTGTCCAGGCCTCTAAGTATGCTGTGAGTTTCAATCAGATACCCACTCCCCCCAATCCCAACCAACATCCTTCTAAATTCTGAGTACAATCCCAAAGTCCTCAACCATTCCTCATATGCCAAGCCCTTCAACTCTGGGATCATTCTTGTAAATCTACTCTGGAAGCCCTCCGATGCCAGCACAGAAAATTCATGTATAAACTAAATCGTTATGGTCCCAATGTGCATCCCTGCAGAACGTCACTACTCATTGGCTACCAACCTGAAAAAGATCCTTTTTATCTCTGGTCTCTGCTTTCTCCCTGATAGCCTTTCCTGCACCTTACCGCCAACACCAGAGATTCTTATCCTATTTAGTAACCTCCCGTGTGGCACTTTGTCAAAAGCCGTCTGGAAATCCAAATAGATCACGTCCACTGGCTCTCCTTTGTCTAACTTGCTCATTACCTCCTCAAATAATTCTAACTGATCTGTCAGGCATGACCTCCCCTTGATGAAGCCATGCTGAGGAAAGGGACAGGAGGAACCTGCACAGCTTATCATGGGCAGTGGGGAGGTATTGGAGGCTCTGACAGACTTGAACACAGACAAATTCCCTGGCCCAGATGACTTGTATTCCAGGATGCTGTGGGAGGTGCGGCAGGAAGTTGCAGGGGCTCTGACACACATTTTAACTCTCCTCTGACCACGGGGGAGGTGGGGGGGAGGAAGTAGCGTGGAGTGCCAGAGTACTGGAGGATTTTCAAAATAAATAAAGCTGGTTGTGTTAGCCATGGGAAATGCAGCAATACAAGGCAAGGTTAGGGGGATGGGTCGAGGTGGGTTGTCGCTTGGATGGTTAGCGTAGACTTGTTGGTCTGAATGTTTCCACACTGTAGGATTCTATGACGGCTAATGTGGTTCTATCTTTTAAGAGGGGTTGTAGAGATGAACCAAGAAATTACAGACTGATGAGTAGGTGGCTCAGTGCTAGTAGTGACACTAGTACTAGTAGTACTCAGTACTGGTAGTAGGCGGCACTACTACCTCACAGCGTCAGGGACCCAGGTTCGATTCCAGCTTTGGGTGACTGTCCGTGTGAAGTTTGCACATTCTGCGCAAGTTTGCTCCTGGTTTCCTCCCACAATCCAAAGATGTGCAGGTTAGGCTGGATTGGCCATGGGAAATTGCCCCATAGTGTCCAGGGAAATGTAGGTGAGGTGCATTAATGATGGGAAATATAGGATGGGGGGATGGGTCTGGATGGGATACTCTCTGGAGGATCAGTGTGGACTTGTTGGGCCAAATGGCCTGTTTCCACACTGTAGGGATTCGGTCGTGTCTCCACGTTAGTGGCTAGGGAAACTATTGGAGAAAATTCTGAGGAACAAATGAATATCCTCTTGGAAAGACATGGGTTAATTCGGGATAGTCAGCATGGCTTTGTTAGAGGAAGGTCATGCCTAATAAATCTGTCAGTTTTTTTGTGAAAGTGATCAAGTTTGTCGATGAGGGAAGTTCAGTTGATGTCATTTATACGGACTTTAGCAAAGCCTTCGACATGGGAGACCGACTGAGAAGATTAGAGCACGTGCAATTCAGGGAAACCTGGTGAGGTGGATCAGAAACTGACTTAGTAATAGGCCACAACGGGTCGGGATAGAAGGCTGTTTGAGTGACTGCAGGCAGGTGTCCAGCGGCATACCTCAAGGGATCAACATTGGGACCCTTACTATTATAAATGATATTGGTGAAAATGTTGGGGGGGGGGGAGGGGGAATGTTAAACAAGTTTGCAGTCAACACCAAGATTGGTAACGTGGCTAATAGTGGAGAAGATGGTTGTAGGTTGTGGGAAGATATCGATGGGTTAGTCAGATTGGCAGATGAATGACAGATGGAATTTAACCCTGATAGGTGCACTTCGGAAGAAGAATCAATGTGCGTGAGTTTTGAGAAGATTTGTTGCTCAGGTTGAGGTTCTGGATGTAGGTTTACTCACTGAGCTGGAAGATTCATTTTCAGATGTTTCGTCACCATACTCGGTAACATCTTCAGTGAGCTTCCAGACGAAGAACTGCTGATGATTCCTGCTTTCTATTTATATGTTTGGGTTTCTTTGGGTTGGTGATGTCATTTCCTATGGTGACATCATTTCCTGTTCTTTTCCTCAGGGGGTGGTAGATGGGATCCAAGTTGATGTGTTTGTTGATAAAGTTCTGGTTGGAATGCCATGCTTCTAGGAATTCTCATGTGTGTCTCTGTTTGGCTTGTCCTAGGATGGATGTGTTGTCCCAGTCGAAGTGGTGTCCTTCCTTATCTGTATGTAAGGATACTAGTGAGAGGGGTTGTTTTGTGGCTAGTTGGTGTTCATGTATCCTGGTGGCTAGTTTTTTTTGAAGAAACAATATGAAGCATTATTTAATGAACAGCAGGACATTGGGTAGCTGAGAGGAACAGAGGTAATTAGGGCAATTATTCACAGAGCCCTGAATTAGGCAGAGCATGCGAACAGGATAGTCAGGAAGGCATCTGGGACACTTGCTTTCATCTGTCGTGGCTTGGAGTATAAGAGCAAGGAGGTAATGTTGGAGTTGTACAGAGTGCTGGTCAGGAAACAGCGGGAGTAACTGTGTGCAGTTCTGATCACCTCACCCAGGGAGGATGTATTAGCATTGGAGGGGGATGCAGAGGAGGTTCACCAGAATGTTTGCCTTGGATGGAGCAACTGAGCAGGGAGAAGGTGAGCTCTGCAGACACTGGAGATCAGAGTCGAGAGTGTGTTGCTGGAAAAGCACAGCAGGTCAGGCAGCATCCGAGGAGCAGGAGAGTCGATGTTTTGGGCCAGAGCCCTTCACCACGAAAGCCCTTCATTCCTGATGAAGGACTCTGGCCTGAAACGTCGACTCTCCTGTTCCTCGGATGCTGCCTGATCTGCTGTGCTTTTAACTTAGAGCAATTGAGCTACAAGGAGAGACTAGGTAGGCTTGGATTGTTATCTCTTGGGCAGAGAAGACTGAGAGGGGACCTAATTGAGGTGTTTAAGATTATGAGGGGAATGGGCAGGGTGATTAGAGAGTAGCTGTTCCCCCTGGTTAAGGGGTCAATCAGGAGGCCGTATAGATTAGATTAGATTAGATTACTTAAAGTGTGGAAACAAGCCCTTCGGCCCAACAAGTCCACACCGACCCGCCAAAGCGCAACCCACCCATACCCCTACATTTGCCCCTTACCTAACACTACGGGCAATTTAGCATGGCCAATTCACCTGACCCGCACATCTTTGGACTGTGGGAGGAAACCGGAGCACCCAGAGGAAGCCCACGCAGACACGGGGAGAACGTGCAAACTCCACACAGTTATAGGTTTAGGATAAGGGGCAGGAGATTCACAGGGGATTTGGGGGAAAAGATCTCTTGACTCAGCGGGTAGTGGGAATCTGGAATGTAGTTCCTGGGAACCTTACAACCTTTAGAATATGTTTGGATGAGCACTTCAACTATCATAACATTCAACGATATGGGACAAATGCAGGAAATTGGGATGAGTGCATCTTTAGTGGTAGTTATTGTCGGTGCAGACTCGATGGGCCGAAGGGCCTTTTCTGCACTGTGTGAATCTATGAATCTAAGTCCCACCTGCTCCAAAGGTATGCCATAACATCTCTGACCAGGGTGATTGGAAACATAGGTGAAGTGGTCATTTTATAAGGTGCTCAAGGGGTCGCTCTCGTGGTGTAGTGAGAATGTCCCGACCCTTGGACCAAGTGGCCTAGCTTTGAGTCTCATTTGATTAGATTAGATTAGATTAGATTGCCTACAGAGTGGAAACAGGCCCTTCAGCCCAACCAGTCCACACCGACCCTCTGACGAGTAACCCACCCAGACCCATTTCCCTCTGACTAATGCACCTAACACTATTTGCTTCAGAGTTAAGGAATAACATCTCTGAACAGGTTGATTGGGAAACATAGGTTACATTAAACATAATAGTGTGCTCTACGGGATTCGTGGCATTGTGGTAGTGTCCTTACCACTAGGCCCACCTTAGTACAGGTGTTCATGACATCCCTGAGCAGTTTGTTTGGGAAAATTATCTTCTCCAGGGGATTGACAAAGTGGACATGGAGAGGGCACTTGCTAATGTGGGGCAATTGAGAATGAGAGGTCAGGCTTTGGATAAGGGGTAGATTTAAAACAGAGATAAGGAGAAATTACAGCTCTCAAAGGGTCATGAATCTGTGGAATTCACTCCCCCCGCCCCCCCTCCAGAGAGCTGGGGCATTGAGTAAATCTAAAGAGGAGACGGACAGGTTTTTCATTCGTGATGGGTTAGTGAGTTATGGAGAGCTGAGAGGTGGAGTTGAGGCAGAGGTGGGATCAGTCATGATGGTGTTAAATGGCGGAACAGGCTCAAGGGGCTGAATGGCCTCTTCCTGCACCTAGCTCGTAGGTTCTTATGTAACTACCTGAGGGTAAAAAAATGAGGTCTGCAGATGCTGGAGATCACAGCTGAAAATGTGTTGCTGGTTAAAACACAGCAGGTTAGGCAGCATCCAAGGAACAGGAAATTCGACGTTTCAGGCATAAGCCCTTCATCAGGAATGAGTAACTACCTGAGACCTAATAGAACAAGATGGTGGATATACATGAATTGAGCAAATTGGCTGTGGATTGTTTGCATTAATCAGTGTGACTTTATGGAGTGTGACGAACTGAAATAAATCTCTTGTCAAAAGTATCAGACTCTGTTGAGGTCCAGTTGTTTTCCAGTATTACAAGTTTATTGTTTATTTTCAACTCCTCTTTGTGAGTAACCACACAGCCAGGCTAGACTAACAGCACGCGAGTTAACCTCATCCATAATCAAACATGGAACAATGGATTCCTCCAGAGTTGGCCAGCTGGGGCCAATTTGTAATGCCCGGGGGGGGGGGGGGGTGGGGCCTGCACTTGAGGCTGTCTGCAGAGCTCTAACTCCAGACAAGCATCTACTTGCTCCAAGCCAGGAGCAAAATTGGCATCATTTCACAAGTTCAATGAAATTACTTCTTTCTGCATTTTTTCCCATGCAGACTGCAGTTTGCCTTCATTGCTCACTCACAATCATAGAGATATACAGCACGGAAACAGACCCTTCAATCCAACCCGTCCATCCCAACCCAATCTAGTCCCCATTTGCCAGCACCTGTCCCTATCCCTCTAAACCCTTCCTATTCATATACCCAAGCAGATGCCTTTTAAATGTTGCAATTGTACCAGCCTCCACCACTTCCTCTAGCAGCTCATTCCATACACGTACCACCCTCTGTGTGGAAAACGTTGCCCCTCAGGTCCCTTTTATGTCCTTCCCCTCTCACCCTAAACCTATGCCCTCTAGTTCTGGACTTCCTCAACCCCAGGGAATAGACCTTGTCTATTCCCCCTATCCATGCCCCTCATGATTTTGTAAACCTCTATAAGGTCACCCCTCAGCCTCCGATGGTCCAGGGAAAACAGCCCCAGCCTGTTCAGCCTCTCCCTCAAGCTCAAACCCTCACCATTGAGTGTAGGAGTTGGCAAGACATGTTGAGGTTGTACAGGACATTAGTGAGACCTCTTCTGGAATATTGTATCCAGTTCCGGTTTTCCAAGTTATCGGAAGGATATTATTAAGCTGGAGAGGGTTCAGAAGAGATTTACCAGGATGTTACTGGGAATGGAAGGTTTGAATTATAAGGAGAGGCTGGATAGGCTGAGACTGTTTTCCCTAGAGTGTAGGAGATTGAGAGGTGACTTTTAGAGGTGTATAAAATGACAAGGGGTCTTTATGGGCGGCACGGTGGCACAGTGGTTAGCACTGCTGCCTCACAGCGCCTGTAGACCCGGGTTCAATTCCCGACTCAGGCGACTGACTGTGTGGAGTTTGCACGTTCTCCCCGTGTCTGCGTGGGTTTCCTCCGGGTGCTCCGGTTTCCTCCCACAGTCCAAAGATGTGCGGGTCAGGTGAATTGGCCAAGCTAAATTGCCCGTAGTGTTAGGTAAGGGGTAAATGTGGGGGTGTGGGTGGGTTGCGCTTCGGCGGGTCGGTGTGGACTTGTTGGGCCGAAGGGCCTGTTTCCACACTGTAAGTCTAATCTAAATAAGATTAATGGTGGTTGTCTTTTCCCTTGGGTGGGGGATTTCAAGACAAAAGTGAGAAGAGAGAGATTTAAAAAAGACATGAGGGGCAAATGTTTTACACAGAGGGTGGTTGGCATATGGAATGAACTTCCTGAGGAAGTGGTGGATGTGGGTACAGTTCCAATGTTTAAAAGACATTTGGATAAGTACATGAATAGGAAAGGTTTGGAGGGAGATGGGGGTTGAGAGTGTGGTGCTGGAAAAGTGCAGCCGGTCAGACAGCATCCGAGGAGCAGGGGAAACAACGTTTTGGGCAAAAGCCCTGATTCCCGATGAAGGGCTCATGCCCGAAACGTCGATTCTCCTGCTCCTCGGATGCTGCCTGACCTGCTGTGCTTTTCCAGCACCACACTCTCAACTCTGATCTCCAGCATCTGCAATCCTCACTCTCTCCTGGGAGGGATATGGAGCTGGAGCAGGCAGGTGGGACTATTTTAAGTTGGGACTATGATCGGTGTGGACTGGTGGGCCACAGGATCTGTTTCTGTGCTGGATGACTCTACGACTCTATAAAAGCTGTTGGGTTATATCTTGCCAAGTTCATAGAATTGCAGAAAGAGGCCGTTCGACCTATCTGCTTTCATTGGTTCTGACCGTTTGGTGCCAAACTCCTACATTTTCCCCAAATCCCTGCACACCATTTCTATCCAAATAATGCGCCTCTTCAATGTCTCAGTTGGACTTGCCCCCCCACATTCCAAGACAACGCATTCCAGACCCTCATCACACATTAAATAAAAATGTTCTTGTCTCGCATTGCCCTTGCTTTGTTTGCAGATTACTTTAATTCTACGCTCCCTCTCGTTCAGGTTCCTTTTAAGAGCCTGGACAGGTACTCCCCATTTCCTCTGCCCAGCCTGAAAATCTTTTGAAAACCTGTCAGTTTGCAGAATTAGCACAAACCACTCCAAGTGAAACTTCGAACAGAGTCCTGCGGAGTTTCTGGAACATTCTGCCAGTATCAAATCTGAAGTAAGGCAACAAACGTGTCTGGAGTGCAAGTCAGATATTCAATTTGAAAACTGCAATTATTCTAAGTATAGAACGTAACGTCGGTGGAATTTGTCTTCAGGAGTGTTTTTGTAAATCAAATTTTCAAGCACTTAAAAAGAACCCTACTGGGTGTCAGTATATAAATTATTTTGTCTTAACGAGCATAACATATTGGCTATATCAGCAAGCCGGGCAGCATTGGCAGGAGGAAAAACAATTTAGTTCGATAACATTTTGTGTAAACTCTTTAAAAACAATCATATAAAATTTTAGTCGTCTATCTTGCCACCTTCTTATGTTTATTGGTGTCAATTGCTCTCTGATGATGCTCTTTTGTTGCAAAGACACAATACCTGTTATCAAAACAAAATAAGGAAGCAATTATCTACTAGGATATATCAATTAATCTGTTTCTGCTGGGAATTAAAAACGATAACTTGTGCCCTTCACAATGTCAGGATGTCTCAAAAACAACTTGCAGCCAATACAGTGTTTCCGAAGTGTATTTCCAGGCGCAGGAAACATGGCATTGCAAGGTCCTAGAAATAGCAATGAAGTGATGGGCAAAACCAAATTTTGTTTGCCTCGAAAGTGCTTGGTTGTTTGGGGCGGCACGGTGGCTCAGTGGTTGGCACTGCTGCCTCACAGTGCCAGGGACCCGGGTTTGATTCCAAACTTGGGCAGCTGTCTGTATAGAGTTTGCACATTCTCCCTGTGTCTCTTCCCACAGTTCAAAGATGTGTAGGTTATGGTGGATTGGCCATGCTAAATTACCCCATAGTGTCCAGGGATGTGTAGGTTAGGGTGGATTGGCCATGCTAAATTACCCCATAGTGTTCAGGGATGTGCAGGTTAGGGTGGATTGGCCATGCTAAATTACCCCATAGTGTTCAGGGATGTGCAGGTTATGGTGGATTGGCCATGCTAAATTACCCCATAGTGTTCAGTGATGTGTAGGTTAGGGTGAATTGGCCATGCTAAATTACCCCATAGTGTCCAGGGATGTGCAGGTTAGGGTGGATTGACCATGCTAAATTACCCCATAGTGTTCAGGGATGTGCAGGTTAGGGTGGATTGGCCATGCTAAATTACCCCATAATGTTCAGGGATGTGCAGGTTAGGGTGGATTGACCATGCTAAATTGTCCCATAGTGTCCAATGATGTGTAGGTTAGGGTGGATTGGCCATGCTAAATTACCCCATAGTGTTCAGGGATGTGCAGGTTAGGGTGGATTGACCATGCTAAATTGCCCCATAGTGTCCAATGATGTGTAGGTTAGGGTGGATTGGCCATGCTAAATTGTTCCATCGTGTCCAGGGATGTGCAGGTTAGGGTGGCTGGCAGTGCTAAATTACCCCATAGTGCCCAGGGATGTGCAGGCTAGGTGGGTTAGCCATTCCTAGGTGGGAATGCAGGGTCACAGGGATCAGCTGAGGGATCTGGGTGGGATGTTCTTTCGACAGTTGGTGGAGACTTGATAGGTCAAATGATTCTGCAATGATGGAGTTCTGACAGTGTATGACAAATGGCCTGTTGAGTGAGATGTGAGCTGGGGATTGACTCAGCCTGAATGAAGGACAAGCAGACGAGGAGAGATGAAGGAGCAAACCTTAATTGAGAAGTTGCTGCCCCAGAGCTGGTCGTGTTCCATGTTCCCCTCTCTGTGCAATGTGTTCTTGACCAGCCGATACCCCCTCTCAAATATATCAAGGAGATAGCCTGGACCCTAACCTTTATCTTATTTAAAGGCAAGCGTAAGGTGCTGTGTTCTAGATGTACTTCAATTGGTTGCATTACACAGCTTTAAGCAAAACACGTTTTATTCTTACCTTCTAATTAAAATACAACAAAAGAAAAAAGATTGGAATAACTTTACTCTATTGGAAAACTTAGCAGAACAATAGATTATTTAACAACCAAACAGTAATTGTTCCAACTTAGTAACATCCTATGGCCAAGGCAGTAAAACACATTCCTGATGAAGGGCTAATGCCAGAAATGTTGATTCTCCTGCTCCTGAGAGGCTGCCTGAGCTGCTGTGCTTTTGCAGCGCCACACTGTTTGACTCTGACTCCCCAGCATTTGCAGTCCTCACTTTCTCCCAGTAAAAGAGATTGTCTCACATGTGTTTCTGGCAGCAGAAGAGAACATAAAAGAGAGAGAGAAAGAGAGAGAGAGGAGGAGAGAAACAGCTTCTACACCCCCAGCTTCAAACCCCCAGCACCTGCTGAAAGTTAAACTCAAACTCTGGTTATGTGGGGGCCTGACCCCACCCCTTCAGGATGCTTCTATTGTTCCAACTTAAGAAAAAGCTTAAAGCGTCACAAACTGTTTATATTATTGACTTGGAACATACTGCTCAGCACTCCATCTCAACCTCTCTTCATAAAAAGATCTGAAGGAAATACACTTCTGTAAACCATAATATTGTCACAAATGTCAAGTGGAAACAAGGTATTTCATTCACATAAACTTTAAAGCAACACCAAAATTCTCCTGGGAGCAGTGATTGTGCTGGGAAATAAAAGACTTATATTTATGTAGAGATTTTCACAACCACCAGATGTTTTAAAGGCTTTACACAATAGTTTTGAATAATTGTGAGTTAGCAATGGAGCCTGTTAACTGGATGGCTGGTCAAAGTTACACTTGTCATACTCCCGGGGAAACGATGCCCAGTAGCATTGTCATTAGACTGCTAACCCAAGTGATGCTCTGGGGACCTGGGTTCAAACCCAGCCATGACAGGTGGTGGAATTAGAATTCAATAAAAATATGGGACTAAGAGTCTAATGTTGACCATGAATCTGTTGTTAATAGATTAAATTAGATTAGATTCCCTACAGAGTGGAAACAAGCCCTTTGGCCCAACCTCCTCCCACAGTCCAAAGATGTGCGGGTCAGGTGAATTGGCCATGCTAAATTGCCCGTAGTGTTAGGTAAGGGGTAAATGTAGGGGTATGGGTGGGTTTCGCTTCGGCGGGTCGGTGTGGACTTGTTGGGCCGAAGGGCCTGTTTCCACACTGTAAGTAATCTAATCTAATCTAATACGGGCTCCTCAACAACACGTTAAGCAAGCAAAGACATTGGTGAGGCCTCTTCTGGAAGACTGTGTCCATTTCTGGTCACCAAGTTGTAGGACGGACATCATTACACTAGACAGGGTTCTAAAGAGATTTCCCAGGATGTTTCCAAGTTTAGAAGGATTGAGTTACAAAGCAAGGCTGGATAGGCTCTGACTGTTCGCACCGAAGTGTAGGAGGTTGTGGGATGACCTTGTAGAAGTTTATTAAATCATGGCAGGCAGAGGTCGGGTGAATGGCAGGTGTCTGTTCCCTAGGGTGGGGGATTTCAAGAATCTAGAGCACATTTCTAAGGTGAAAGGAGAGAGATTTACAAAAGACATGAGTCATAGAATCATAGTTTAGATTAGAGTGGTGCTGGAAAAGCACAGCAGGTCAGGCAGCATCCGAGGAGCAGGAAAATCGACATTTCGGGCAAAAGCCCTTCATCAAGGGCTTTTGCCCGAAATGTCGATTTTCCTGCTCCTCAGATGCTGCCTGACCTGCTGTGCTTTTCCAGCACCACTCTAATCTAAACTCTGGTTTCCAGCATCTGCAGTCCTCACTTTTGCCTCATAGAGGCGTGCAGCAAGGAAACAGATCCTTCGGTCCAACTCGTCCATGCTGATCAGATATCCCAATCCAATCTAATCCTATGTGCCAGCACTTGCCCCGTATCCCTCTAAACCCTTCCTATTCATATACCCACCCTGTTAAATGCTGTAATTGTACCAGCCTCCACCACTTCCTCTGGCAGCTCATTCCATACACGCACCACCCTCTTCATGAAAAAGTTGCCCCTTAGGTCCCTTTTAAAATTTTCCCCTCTCACCTTAAACCCAGGCCCTCGAGTTCTGGACTCCCCCACCCCAAGGAAAGGACCTTGTCTATTTATCCTATCCATGCCCCTCATGATTTTACAAACCTCTGTAAGGTCACTCCTCAGCCTCCCACGCTCCAGGGAAAACAGCCCCAGCTGGTCCAGCCTCTCCCTATAGCTCAAACCCTCCAACCTTGGCAACATCCTTGTAAATCTTTTCCAAACCCTTTCAAGTTTCACAACATCCTTCCGATAGGAAGGAGAGCAGAGTTGCATGTAATATTCCAAAAGTGGCCTAACCAATGTCCTGTACAGCCTCAATACTCTGACCAATAAAGGAAAGCATATCAAACACCTTCTTCACTATCCTATCTACCTGTGACTCCAGGAGCTATGAACCTGCACTCCAAGGTCTCTTTGTTCAGCAACACTCCCTAGGACCTTACCATTAAGTGTATAAGTCCTGCCCTGATTTGCCTTTCCAAAATATAGCACCTCACATTTATCTAGATTAAAATTTTTGACACAGAGTGTGGTTTGTGTGTGGAATGAGCTTGCAGAGAAAGTGACGGATGTGGACACAGTTACAACATTTAAAAGACATTTGGTTCTGTCCATGACTAAGAAAGGTTTGGAGGGATATGGGCCAGGAGCAGGCAGGTGGGACTAGTTTAGTTTGGGAAACAAGGTTGGCATGGACTGGTTGGGCCGAAGGGACTGTTACTCCACAAAAGAGTCCCTGTAATTTGACAATTCTCAACAACTCGGGACAGAGAAGCAGTGAGATCTCAGACCTGGAACTGGATAAGAAATAAAAGGAGTTGAAAGCCTTGGCAGAAGGCAGAGATTTGCCAAGTGTTTAGATTAGATTACTTACAGTATGGAAACAGGCCCTTCGGCCCAACAAGTCCACACCGACCCGCCGAAGTGTATACCACCCACACCCATACTTCTACATTTACCCCTTCACCTAACACTATGGGCAATTTAGCTTGGTCAATTCACCTAACCTGCACATCCGTGGACTGTGGGAGGAAACCGGAGCACCTGGAGGAAACCCACGCAGACACGGGGAGAATGTGCAAACTCCACACAGAGGAGGCGGGCCGGTTTTGACTCCCATTTAATCTTGGCCTAGCTCTCCTGGCCTGTGGTCCAGGAACTCAGTCGAACTGATTTCGACCTAAACCTGTGATGAACAGGCTTCGGTGCCAGAATGGAAATAGAATATCACAGTGGCCGAAGCCAGCAGTCTCAGGTTCCAAAAAGGTGAACTTAAGACGCTCGGTGAATTGAAAGATGAGGGTGGCACGGTGGCACAGTGGTTAGCACTGCTGCCTTACAGCGCCAGGGACCTGGGTTCAATTCCCGCCTCAGGCGACTGACTGTGTGGAGTTTGCATGCTCTCCCCGTGTCTGCGTGGGTTTCCTCCGGGTGCTCCGGTTTCCTCCCACAGTCCAAAGATGTGCGGGTCAGGTGAATTGGCCATGCTAAATTGCCCGTAGTGTTAGGTAAGGGGTATGGGTGGGTTGCGCTTCGGCAGGTCAGTGTGGACTTGTTGGGCCGAAGGGCCTGTTTCCACACTGTAAGTAATCTAATCTAATTGATGAATAATTGAATTGTATCCGAGCTTTGGTACACTGGAAGATTGTGCTGGTATTTCAACAACCCGACGGATAAAACACATAATGAGTCCAGTAATCGGGCCTGCATTGGAGCTAACCAGCTCAAAGCCATGTCTTTTCTATGCAATTTCCTTATGAAAACGAACGCTGCATCTGCCTCCTCTCTCAGACGCTAAGTTCCAGGTCACTGCTCTCTCCCTGAAATCATTTGTTCTCTCTCCTCTTTTTCACTTGAGACTGCGGCACCGATGTTCCTGCCAGTGGAAGCAGTCCCGTCTTACCTCCTCAATTGAAACCATTCAGGATTTTGAACATCACGGTTCAATCCGCAGCCTCTCCACACTCCTTCATCCCCGGGAAACCTGCTCTGCTTCCTCTCCAAAGGCTTGACGTCGTTCACGAAGGGGTAGTCACAACAAACTGCCGCGTTGCTCCAAGCCTGGCCAGGAACTCATACAGCTTCCCGCTGACAGGAATCAAAGGGCCTCAGGGAAATGCTGGCCCGTTGATTTTGGGAGGAAGGGAGTGGGTGGGATTCATGCTGCCTGGGTGGGTAGATGGAGTGGGGGACTTGCAGGGACTAGACAAACACACTTCAGCAGGAAGTGCCATTTTACATGCTTTGTTTTACCTGGAGAGGGAGCCGACTGACCCAGAAACACATAAAGGAGGAGAGGGGGGGTGTCACAGAGTCCAATGTGTGTGCAGCCAGGGTGCTTAGAATTGTGTTCATATATATGTGTTCATGTGTCTTCATGTATGTGTGTTTTCATGTATGTGTGTTCATGTGTTGTATTCAGACATTCATGCATGTCTGATCATGTGCATTCATGCATGTGTGGTCATGCGTACATACGTATGTTCATGGATTGTGTTCATGTATGTGTGTTCACACATGTGTGTATATGCATTGTGTGTTCATGTCTTGTGTGTTCATGTCTTGTTGTTCATGCATGTGTGTTCATGCATTGTGTGTGCATGTCTTGTGTGTTCATGTCTTGTGTGTTCATGCATGTTCATGCATTGTGTGTCCATGCATTGTGTGTTCATGTCTTGTGTGTTCATGCATGTGTGTTCATTTATGTGTGTTCATGCACTGTATGTTCATGTTTTCTGTGTTCATGTATTGTGTGCTCATGTATGTTCATGCTTGTGTGTTCATATCTTGTGTGTTCATGTCTTGTGTGTTCATGCATGTTCATGCATTGTGTGTCCATGCATTGTGTGTTCATGTCTTGTGTGTTCATGTATGTGTGTTCATGTATGTAGGTTCTGTTCATGTATTTAGGTTCATGTATGTGTGTTCATGTATTGTGTTTGCGTAAGCACATTCATACATGTGTGTTCATGTATGTGTGCTCATAACTGTGTTCATTCATTTGTGTTCATGTATTATGTCTTCATGCATCGTGTTCATGTATTCATGTATGTGCGTTCACGTATCATGTCCATGTATGTGCATTCATGTACATGTGCTCATGTATCATGTTCATGTATGTGTGTTTGTGTATTGTGTTCAGGTGTTCATGTATGCATGTGTGTTTGAATGTTCATGGAACTAGCTCAGGAGTGAGTCTGTCCCAATTGTTCTGTTGTATTTTATGCCTCCCCCTCACCTTTCACACCCCAGCATTACCGCTGCCCTGCTCTCCACAGCCTGTACCAAATTGATACCAACTTAAACCCCTCCACATTGTGACAATAACCAGACCTGAGGAGTTGGGGCTAGAGAGGATACCTCTCCTCAGTAGTTTGTCATCGTTGAACCTCATCCCGGCCGGAGGGAGGGTGGAGGGCAGTGTGGGGAACTCCTTGGAGTTGGGGTGATGTTCTCTGGCTCTGCCACCAGGAGGCCACCTTGAGCTCCCTGGGAGCTAACTGGAGAATCCCAGTCAGCCTCTGCCACTAGGCCTTGAAAGCACCGATTGGTTACTCCGCACTGTGGGCAACACCCAATCTGGAAAATGGGCCAATGGCGGTTCACGCTGATGGGTGATTGGCTACCTGACTTGCTGGCACAACCGTGACCTCCAACCTCAGTCCTAGTGGAGCTGAAGGACTGAGCTCCAAAGTTAATTACAGCTGCACACACTATAGGGATGGCCTTGTTATTTTTAACCAAAAGAGAGAAGTGGGAGGGAAATAGAGGAAGTAAAAGAGAAAGCCAAGCACCCTAACAGGGTGGGGTATCTCCTGCTCTTCACCACTGGATGGAAACAAACGTTTCCACATGGTGGCGGATTGTAAGGTGACCGTCTGTCAAAACTGCAAACAGGAAGGCCACCCGACCAAGGAATGTAAGGAGGCCAAGAACTGCAATCTGTGCGGAGAGGCGGGACACATGTACAAGGCCTGCCCAAGACGAGGAGCCGCCACCTACGCACAGATGGCCGGAGGTGGCAACACGAGCCGTGGACCGACTAAGACCAGCAAGGTACCACAAAACAGCACGGGAACGGTGGCTGGAGGCACCCAGAAGGAAGAGCAGGCTGTAGGGGAGCAGACGGCAGACAGCGGGGAGATACAGCAGCCGATCCAAGCTCCTTCAAGACAGACAGAGGAAATGGAAGAGGAGGGAACAAAGGAGGCAGAGGATTGGATTACGGTCAAAAGCAGGAAGAGGAAACCTCACCAGGCTCCCAAAGCCCCCAGCGAAGGGGGAAGCGACACCTACACAACGAGGATACAGGCAGCTCTTCCGACGGTGAGGACGGGAGCAAGGAGGGACATCACCAGAGGAAGAGACAGAGTGCTGCAGGGAAAAAGGAGGGCAGCACCGCCCAAACAGGAAAAGACGATCCCTCTGAGGGGATGGGTAAAGACCACCCCCCACCCGGTGAGAACCACGAGGTGCCCACCGGCCCACAGCTCCAGGTAACTGGGAGCAGTGGTCCTGTGACAGCCTCACTGTCAGATGGAGAACTGGACGGTGCGGACCCTGGGCCCGACCCGAAGATACCAGAGCGGGGAAATGGCCCCAGCGTGGAGCCGGACAGCTACCTCAGCCCTGGGAGGGTCCAGCTGTTTGCCATCACCATAGGGATGCACACAGCTACCCCAGAGAGGCAAGACCAGCAGCAAACAGACACTGGTAACCTCGTAAACTGTTAAAATGGGGATAAAAATTGCCAGCATCAATGTGTGTAGCATCAAATTGGCTACGCGATGTGTTGCTACGATGGCCTTCCTGGCCAGCGTTAAAGCCGACCTCCTGTTTCTAAAGGAGTGTGGGATACCGCACCTCAGCAGCTACAGGAGATGGTCGAGCTTGTGGGCCCATGGGCCGTAAGTTTGGTCGGGGGGCAACAATAGCCGTGCCTCCGGCCTGGGTATCCTGTTACGAGGAGGTAACTTCACCATCTCCGAGGTTAAGGAGGTGGTGGGCGGGCGCCTCCTCGTCGCCGACGTTATGTACAGGAATGCTCCCCTGAGACTGATCAATGTGTACGCCCCAGTGGGTAAGAGTGAACGGTTGGCTGTCCTGCAGCAGCATCCACTGTTGCTGGCTACGTCCAGGCCGGTCATTCTGGCCGGAGACTTCAACTGTATCATTGATGCAGATGGACAATCCGACGGGAGGGACAGTAAACTGGACGCCACGTCCAGAGCCCTGATGGACGCGGTAAAAGATGCCAAGCTGCACGACGTCTTCAGCACCCCTGCAGATGGAACGCAGCGTAGATACACCTGGTCACAGGCAGACGGGTCTATCCGCTCAAGGATAGATTACCTGTTTGTGTCCCAAACGCTCTCGGTCAGATTCACCGACGTCAAGCCAGTGTTCTTCTCTGACCACTGCCTCCTGCTGGCCGACTGTCACCTACAGGACGAGCAGCGGGCGGGTAAGGGAACGTGGAAGCTGAACACAAAGCTGTTGACCCTGGGAAACATTGAGGACCTCAAGAGGGACTACGCAGGTTGGAGAACCGTGAAGACCCTCTTTGAGTCCCCAGCGGACTGGTGGGAAACAGTAAAAGGGAACATCAAGAGGTTCTTCATCCTCAAAGGTGTTCAGGAGGGAAGAGAGAGGGGGGGAAAACTATCCAGCTCCAGGAAAGTATGCAGAACCTGTTCCTGCTGCAGACGATGGGGGTCGATGTCACGGAGGACCTCAAGGAGGTGAAGGGTCAGCAAGCCTCGCTCTTTGCCTCGGAGGCCTCCAAGATAATCTTCCGGTCCAGGGTCCGCTCGGTGGAGCAGGACGAGACGTGCTCAGGTTTCTTCTTCCAGAAGGTGCACAAAGAGAGCTCTGTGCTCAGCAGCCTGAAGGAAGAAGATGGCTCAATAACGTCATCTCAGGCTGACGTCATGAGGATCAGCAAATCCTTCTATGCCAGTCTGTATGACGCGAAGCCGACCGACAGCGCGGCCTCCCAGTCGTTCCTGTCCTCTATCGCAAAGGCCTTAGACGACAGAACACGCGAGAGGCTGGGCCAGCCGCTATCTCTGGACGAGCTGACCAAGGCCCTCGAGTCCTTCGAAAAGAATAAAACTCCCGGAAGCGACGGCTTACCGGTCGAGCTCTATTCCGCTCTGTGGGAGTTGATTGGCCAGGACCTGCTGGAGGTGTATGTCAGTACGCTTCGGGCAGGTACCATGAGTGAATCCATGAGGAAAGGCATCATCACCCTCAGCTACAAGCGGAAGGTGGAGAGGGAGGAACTCAAAAATTGGAGACCAATCACACTGTTGAATGCGGATTACAAAATTCTGTCAAAGGTAATCGCCAACCGGGTCAGGTCTGCTCTGGGGTCGGTGATTCACCCTGACCAAACCTATGCTGTGCCGGGCAGGAAGATCGCTGAGAGTCTCGCACTCCTCAGGGATACGATCGCCTACGTGCAGGACAGAGGGTTGGACACCTCCCTGATCAGCCTGGACCAGGAGAAAGCCTTTGACAGGATATCACACAGGTATATGAGAGATGTTCTCTCCAAAATGGGCGTTGGGGAGGGAATCTGCAATTGGATCAGACTGCTCGACACCAACATTGTCAGTGCAGTCTCAATCAATGGGTGGGAATCAGATAGCTTCCCAGTCAGATCTGGAGTCAGGCAGGGCTGCCCTCTCTCTCCTGCCTTGTTTGTGTGCTGCATAGAGCCATTTGCCGAGTCCATCAGGAAGGATGCGAGCCTGAGAGGGGTGACTATTCCTGGCAGCGGGGGCCTGCAGGTTAAGGCCTCCCTGTACATGGATGACGTCGCCGTTTTCTGCTCGGATCCGCTGTCCGTGCGCAGACTCCTGTGCATATGTGACCAGTTTGAACGGGCCTCGGGGGCCAAGGTAAACCGAGGCAAGAGCGAGGCCATGCTCTTCGGGAACTGGGCCGGCCAATCCTCGATCCCCTTCACCGTCAGGACCAACCACCTGAAGGTGCTGGGTATTTGATTTGGGGGTGCTGGGCCGTGCGCCAAGTCTTGGGAGGAGCGTATATCAGCAAAGTGAGGCAGAAACTGGGCAGATGGAAGCTACAGTCGCTCTCCATCACGGGAAAAAACCTGGTCATCAGGTGTGAGGCACTGTCATTGCTGTTGTACGTGGCACAGGTCTGGCCTATTCCCAGAACCTGCGCCGCTGCAGTCACCCGGGCCATCTTCCAGTTTATATGGAGATCAAAGATGGGCCGGGTCCGAAGGGACTCGACGTATAAACATCTGGGCAACGGGGGAAAAAAACACACCCAATGCCACCCTCACCCTGATGGCCACCTTTGTGTGTGGCTGCATCAAGCTGTGCGTGGATCCCCGGTACGCAAACACCAAGTGTCACTACGTACTGAGGTTCTACCTGTCCCCGGTGTTGTGATGGATGGGCCTGGCCTCGCTGCCGCAGAACGCTCCGAGTAGTTGGACCATTCCGTATCACCTGTCCTTCATGGAGAAGGTTATGAAGAAAAACACCTTTGACCACAAGTCCATCAGGAAGTGGTCAGCACGTAGTGTCCTCAAAACCCTTCGGGAAAAGGAGAGGGCGGATCCTATTGAGCGGTTCCCTGTCCAGACTGTCAAAGCCATTTGGCAGAATGCCTCATCACCAGAACTTTCCAACAAGCACCAAGACATGGCTTGGCTGGTGGTGAGAAGGGCTCTGCCTGTGAGATCCTTTGTGCAGGCCCGGACTCTCAGCCACACCGCACGCTGCCCTCGAAGTGGCTGCGGGGGGGAAGAGACTGTCACACACCTCCTTCTGGAATGTGCCTATGCAGAGGAAGTCTGGAGAGGAATGCAGTAGTATTTGTTGAGGTTCGTCCTGGGACTCTGTGCTCTACGGCCTGTTCCCCGGGACACACATTGAGACGAACATCAACTGCGCCTGGAGGATCATCAACTCGGTGAAGGACGCTCTCTGGGCGGTCCGAAACCTGTTGATCTTCCAGCTGAAGGAGTTGACCCTGACTGAGTGTTGCAGACTGGCACATTCCAAGGTCCAGGACTACGTGTTGAGGGACGCGCTGAAGCTTGGGGCAACTGCCACCAAGGCATGGTGGGGAAAGACCACCGTGTAACATCTACCTGCCTAAAGAAGATCAGGGGGCCCATGCAGTCATTTGGGCTCCATCTAAATATATAGATATATGATTGATAAATGTACAGACCTGTATATACAAATGATAAATTCTGATCTCTGTGAGCAAAGAAATGGAATGTTTACGTATGTATGGCATGACCAACTGTACAGACCATCAAAATATTTTATGAATAAAGTATATTTTTGAAATTAAAAAAACATTTCCATGGGTGAGAAGCTAGGGGCAAGCTTACTTTCCCGTCGCTCTGTTTATAGACATTCAGGTATCTAGAGGGGAGAGGGTCCAAAGAGTTACAATGTGAGAAACATGCTCATGTGTAAGCCCTTCAGATCATTCCACCATCTCGTGCAATGATAGCCCATCGTTAAAGCTTAAATATATTCGGCAGTGGGCCATCCACAAACCTCCAGGGTAGAGACTCCTAGCCCTTTGACTGAAGAAATTTCTCCTCATCCCAGACCCAAATCCTGAGATATTCGCTCTTCCATTCTGGCTTCCCAGTTCATGAAAAATAGTTCGGTGTTCACTGTGCCAAACCCTGTCAGAAACTAGTTATATGTCTCACTGTGACCGGTTACTCCAGAGAGTTCTGAACTAATTTATTCAACCTCTGGTTTGCAGGAGCTGATTGAGAGAATCTTCGTTATACCACCCCCCCAATTGCCAGAATATGGAACTAGGGAAAGCCAAAACTGTGGACACCACTCCAGACGTACACTCAACAAAACCCTGTTTAGCTCTAACAGAAAAAACCCTTTGCCCCTGTACTCCAAATGCCATTACAATAAAGACCAATGTGCTATTTACCTTTCAAAGTTGCTGACTGTGCTGCACGCTAACTTACTGTGACAGAAATTGCAGGAGATACTCAGCATCTGGGAGAGAGAGAAACAGAGTCCACAGTTCTGAAGCAGACTGGATTCGGAGTGTTAACTCTGTTTCCCTCTCCGCAGATGCTGCCAGACCTGCTGGGTTTGTCCAGCATTTCATCTCCTTGTTTCAGATTTCCAGCAGCTGCCGTTTTTTTTCCCCTGTTTTATCTTACACCATTTCTCTGTGTTCCTTCAACATGTGGAGTCAATTCCAAGATGGCGGAGGAGTGGGACGCTTCAGCTGGAGCTCATCAGCTCTGTCCATTCTTTTTTTGTCTTTTGTGTATTTTGTCTCTCTTCTTTTTTCTTGGCAAACTCCCAGGGGACTTGGGCTACTGGCCTCAGCGCAGACATGGTGTGGCACTCGTTCGGCCTGGTGTGGATTTCCAGCCTGGTGTGGCGGTCTTTTGGTCTGGGGTAACACTCTTTCGACATGGTGTGGACTTCTGGCCTGGTATGGTGGACTTCTGGCCTGGTGTGGTGGACCTCCGGCCTGGTGTGGTGGACCTCCGGCCTGATGTGGTGGACCTCCGGCCTGGTGCGATGGACCTCCCAACCAACCCAAGCACCCCGTGGCTCAACACTTTAACTCCCCCTCCCACTCCACCAAGGACATGCAGGTCCTTGGACTCCTCCATCGCCAGACCATAGCAACACGACGGCTGGAGGAAGAGCACCTCATCTTCCGCCTAGGAACCCTCCAACCACGAGGGATGAACTCAGATTTCTCCAGTTTCCTCATTTCCCCTCCACCCCCCCCCCTTGTCTTAGTCCCAACCCTTGAACTCAGCCCCGCCCTCCTAACCTGCAATCTTCTTCCTGACCTCTCCGCCCCCACCCCCACTCCGGCCTCTCACCCTCACCTTGACCTCCTTCCACCTATCGCATCTCCATCGCCCCTCCCCCAAGTCCCTCCTCCCTACCTTTTATCTTAGCCTGCTGGACACACTTTCCTCATTCCTGAAGATTCTCCTGCTCCTTGGATGCTGCCTGACCTGCTGCACTTTTCCAGCAACACATTTTCAGCTCTGATCTCCAGCATCTGCAGTCCTCACTTTCTCCATGGCGGACCTCTGGCCTGGTGTGATGGACCTCCGTCCTGGTATGGCAGACATCCGGCCTGGTGTGGACTTTCGGCCTCGAGGTGATTCCAGAGTGGTCTCCTGGCTTCAAGAGCCTCAAGGTGAAGCCTGATGTGGTCTGAAGTCAAGGCCCAGTGCGGACTTGAGGCTAGGCCCCAGTGTAGACTGGGTTAGAAGGACTGTCATTCTGAACTAATAACTTGATCTGTAATGCTGGACCTTTTATTTCATTAATCTTCTCATTTTTGCCATAAGAACATGTAATAGAGAATCTGCACCTAGCTACTTTGTACCTAAGATGGTGCCACAAATGGTGACTTGTAAGTTTTTCCCTGTGAGAATGTGTGACAATTAAACAAATTCAATTCTATTTAATTCCCTGTGAGCATCAACATTTACATGTTTCGCACCTTTTTAAAAGAGAATCTGTTTTTCCATTCTTCTCAAAGTGAGTCACTTCAATTAACCTCACACTGTCTCTGACCTCAGCAGGATTAGTTTTTGTGAATGCTTGCGGCTGATATTATCAGAAAGAGTATTTTGACGTCCTTCCTCTGCTGCCCAGACTGTTCATTGTCCCGAGTGTAGTTGTTTTTCACCTTTCTTTCTTTCTTGCCTCTGTCTTTTTCCCTCCCCCCCCCTTCTCTCCATGGGGCAGAACTTAATGCCATCTCTTGAGCTTTGTATACAAGAGCAGGATATAATTGTGGCTGATCTTATGTCACCTCAACTCCACTCTCCTGGAACCCTCTAACCCATTACTACAGGGAGGTCATAGGGTCATAGAGATGTACAGCGCGGAAACAGACCCTTTGGTCCAACCCGTCCATGCCGACCCAATCTAGTCCCACCTGCCAGCACCCGGCCCATATCCCTCCAAACCCTTCCTTATTCATATACCCATCCAGGAGGTGGTGGCCTAATGGAATTATCACTAGACTATTAATTCAGAGATAAAAAGTATAGTGCTGGAAAAGCACAGGAGGTCAGGCAGCATCCGAGGAGCAGGAGGGTCGATGTTTCGGGCATAAGCCCTTCAGCAGGAATGACGATGAAGGGCCAATGCCCGAAACGTCGATTCTCCTGCTCCTCGGATGCTGCCTGACCTGCTGCGCTTTTCCAGCGCCACACTCTTCGACTCTGACCTCCAACATCTGCAGCCCTCACGTTCTCCTATTAATTCAGAGACCCAGCTAATGGGTCTCTGGGCGCCTAGGTTCGAATCCTGTCACGGGAATTGAATCCAATAAAAATCTGGAATTAAGAGTCTAATGATGACCAATTATGTGGGGGAGAAAAGCCATCTTTAGGGAAGGAAATCTGCCATCCTTACCTGGTCTGGCCTACATGTGACTCCAAACCCACAGAGATGGACAATAAATGCTGGCCTAACCAATGATGCCTAAAAATGAATGAAAGAAAACTTAAAATCTCCTCCCCGCAGTTTTACTGGCATCCCCCAGGCTCAGGGACAGTGGATTTCTCAAAATGACAGACCGTTGAGAGGAATAATTCCTCCTCATTTCTGTTTTGATTCTGTCATAGAGTCACACAGACACTTCGGCCCAACCGAACTAAACTGGTCCCACCTGCCTGCTCCTGGACCAAATCCTCCAAACCTTTTCTGTTCATGTAATGTCTTTTAAGCATTGAAATTGTACCCACATCCACCATTTAAAACCATTTCATAGAGATTACTTACAGTGTGGAAACAGGCCCTTCGGCCCAACAAGTCCACACCGACCCGCCAAAGCGCAACCCACCCATACCCTACATTTACCCCTTACCTAACACTACGGGCAATTCAGCATGACCAATTCACCTGACCCGCACATCTTTGTGACTGTGGGAGGAAACCGGAGCACCCGAAGGAAACCCACACAGACACGGGGAGAACGTGCAAACTCCACAGTCAGTCGCCTGAGGCGGGAATTGAACTCGGGTCTCTGGCGCTGTGAGGCAGCAGTGCTAACCACCGTGCCGCCCACTATTTATTTATGAGGAATAAATTGTTTTATAGGGCCAGTGAGTGACAAATAGTGACCCCAACACTCTCCTGCCTGCTCGCTGATTAAACAAGGTAAAGTTGCCACTGACCCTCTCTCTTATTACAGAGAGAGAGAGAGAGAGAGAGAGAGAGAGAGGACCGATGGTGGTTTAACCTGAGGGTCATCATGCCTGAGGAAAGGGTGAGAAGGAGAGTCTTTCATGGTAACCTCAGCCGTGGTGAGAATTAAACTCATGTTGCTGGCCCCATTGTGCATTGCAAGCTCGCCATCCAGCCAACTGAGCTAACCAATCCCGCATCTCTTCGGGGATGTGGTCCGCCCACACGGGGAACACAAACTCCCACTGGATTGGTCGCAGGTCCCTGAAAGAGTGGTCCCTCAGCAACAGGAAAGGAGAAGGGGTGGGCAACCTATTGAAAGGCACCACTAAGCCCACGCCCCACTTTCTCCCCTACATCTCACCACTCCTCGCTCTCTGCTGGGGGGTCTCCCACTCGACCTCCCTGCAGCCACCCCAATACATAGACGAGGGAATCCAGGAAGGGAGACAGGATTCCATGTTCAGCAGCAGCCATCAGTTCGGATTCCGGATGCTTCTTACGGAATCTTACTGTTTCTTCCGGATGTTTCTTCCAATGAACTGCATGATCAGTACCTCATCATTGGATTGTGCAGCTTTCTAGATTCAATATCAATTCAAAAAAATGTCAAATCTGACTTTTTGTTACTTTATTTTCCTTTCTTTTTTTGCTTTTCCTTTCAGCTTTCATTCCTTCTTTTCCTTCTTTCCCTTCTTTCCTTCCCTTTTCCTGCTCTCTTTCCTTTCCCTTATCCCAGTGCTATACCAAGAGACAGCTGCATTGCCAGATGTCCTCTCTTACGGGTGTCAAGTTACCCTGAGGCAGCTCAGGTGGATGTAAAAGAGCTGACCGCTCGATTTTAAAGTCGACCAATAGATTTCTTCCCTGTGCCCTGGTCAATATTTATCTCCAGTCAACAGAATGAAGACGGATTATCTGGTCAGTGGAGAGAAATCAGTTAACATTTCCAGTCTGCTGACCCATCCTTAGAACCCTTCGTCTTGGATTTTTCCAACAATTTCTGTTTTTGTTTCTGGTTTACAGCAGTTCTTTCAGTTTTTGCGCATATTTAGATCTTGCTTTGTACAAATTGGTTGCTATATTACTCAGCAGTAACAGCACATCAAAAATGAACTTTCTTTCTTGAGGTACACTTTGAGATACCCAATTGTTCTTTATCAATGCAACTCTTTCCTTTCTTGTTAGATAATGGATATTGGGGCATTCACATCTCCTTGAGGCATTTTAAAAAATTCATTCACAAGATATACTCGTCACGGGCTGGGCCTGTATTTATTGCCCGTCTCGAATTACCCAGATGACGGTTAAGAGTCAACCGCATTGCTGTGGGTCTGGAGTCACACATAGGCCAGACCAGGTAAGGATGGCCGTTTCCTTCCCTAAAGGGGATTAGTGACCCAGGTGGGATCTTTTGACAATCGATTTGTGGCCATCGTCTTCCCATGATTCAACCTTTCAATGAACCGTATACCTGAACCCCTGGGTCTCTCTGTCCGACAACACTACCCAGAGCCCCATCATTAACTGTATAAATCCTGCCCAGGTTTAGTTTTCCATGCACGGCACGGTGGCACAGTGGTTAGCACTGCTGCCTCACAGCGCCAGAGACCCGGGTTCAATTCCCGACTCAGGCGACTGACTGTGTGGAGTTTGCACATTCTCCCCGTGTCTGCGTGGGTTTGCTCCAAGTGCTCCGGTTTCCTCCGACAGTCCAAAGATGTGCGGGTCAGGTGAATTGGCCATGCTAAATTGCCTGTAGTGTTAGATAAGGGGTAAATGTAGGGATATGGGTGGGTTGCGCTTCGGCGGGTCGGTGTGGACTGGTTGGGCCGAAGGGCCTGTTCCACACTGTAAGTAATCTAAAATGTCGCATTTATTTAAATTAAACTCCATCTGCCACTCCTCAGCCCATTGTCCCAATTGATCAAGACCCCTTTGCAAACTTAGATAACCTTCTTCTCTGTCCACCATATCACCAATTGTGGTGTCATCCACAGGCTTATTAACCAAGCTGCCTAAATACTCATCCGAAATAACGGGCCCAGCACTGATCCCTGCAGAACACTGCTGGTCACGGGTCTCCAGTCTGACAAACAACCCTCCATCAAGTCTGCTTCACCAGGTCTGATAATCTTCAACTCTGCCTTTCTCCCATAATCCTTGTTTCCCTTCCTGATTAAAAATCTCTCTATCTCAGCCTTGGATATACTTAATGACCCAGTCTTAACACCCTTTTGTAATTTCAGATTTACATTGAATTCAAATTCCACCATCTGCCGTGGCAGGATTTGAACCCAGGTCCCCAGAATATTACCTGAGGCTCTGGATTTAAAAAAAAAATCCAGAAATAATATCACTAAGCTGCTGCCTCCTTGCATTTGCTGCACTGATTGCCACGCCCTTTGGCCTTGCTGAAAAGACAGGCTCGATGCCAAAGCTATTTTGACTTGCGCTCATCAGGACCAATGCAAGAATGCCAAATCTCAACAATCACAGCGATCATTGCTACAGGAGAAAAGGGTGCTGATCAGTTGGTATATTGACTCGAACTAGCTGAGGCATCATCATGCAGAAAGCAAGAGTGGACTATAGCTCCCCCCTCCCCCCGTAAGCCCCCAGGTAACTCAAGAAAGGATGCATTGCTTGACCATATACCTTTAGTTTGCAGAGAACGGTTCCTGATATATAAATGTTCCAGTGAACCTTAATGAGCTTAAATTCCTTATTAGTGCAGTTTTACTCTGGGTCATTCTGTAAATGTTACCCAATCACAGAATCGCATCTGACATTTTGTTTCGGGCAGATGGCCGAAAGCAAACACCGTTAAGATATACAAGTGGCAGTAGGCCATTCAGCCCGTCGACTGCTCTGCCATCAATGAGCTTGTGGCTGATCTGATCATCCTTGAGTCCAACCTGTATATTTCAGGTTGTATATTTCATATAAATCTTATATTTCAGTCAAGTTGCCTTAGTCTTCTCAAAGCTCAGTGAATACAAGCTCGGCCTGTCCTTTCCTCTTCAGCCTGGCCAATGCTTCTGTTCCCTTCCTTAAACAAGGTGACTGATACCGGACACAGTCCTGCAGGTAAGGCCTCACCAGTGTCCCATCCAGCTGAAACTTAACCTTCAGCCTCCCCCACAATAAATGATTACATTCCATGAGCTTTTCCAATGGCTTAAGACCATTAAGGAGCAGGCCATTTGGCCCATCATAGAGTTGTACAGTGCGGAAACAGACTCTTCGGTCCAACTCATCTATGCCGACCAAGTTTCTTAAATTGAAGTAGTCCCATTTGCCAGCAGTTGGCCCACACCCTTCCAAATCTTTCCTATTCATGTACCTGTGCAAATGCCTTATAAATGTTGGAACGGTACCAGCATCTACCACTTCCTCTGGTAACTCATTCCACACGTGGACCATCTTCTGTGTGAAAACGTTGCCTCTGAAGCCCCTTTTTAATCTTTCCCCTCTCACCTTAAAATTCTGCCTTCTAGTTTTGACCTCCCCCATCCCAGGGGGGGAGAAAAAAAACCCTTTGCTATTCACCTGATCTATACCCCTCATGATTTTATAAATCTCAATAGGGTCCTGTGAAAGTAGTCCCAGCCCATCCAGTCTCTCCCTATAACTCAAACCCTCCATTCCCAGCAACATCCTGGTAACTCCTTTCTGATTCGTCTCCAATTCAGAGCAGAGCGGGGCAATCAGAACAGAACACAGTACTCTGAAAGTGATCTCATCAATGTCCAGTACAACCTCAACATGATATCCCAACTTCTATACTCAAAAGTCTGAGTAAGAAAAGCAAGCATCTTCTTAACCACTCTGTCTTCCCATGATTCAACTTTCAATGAACTGTATACCTGAACCCCTGGGTCTCTCTATCCGACAACACTACCCAAAGCCCCATCATTAACTGTATAAATCCTGCCCAGGTCTAGTTTTCCATGGGCGGCACGGTGGCACAGTGGTTAGCACTGCTGCCTCACAGTTATTGTAAATAAGTGGGCGGCACGGTGGCACAGTGGTTAGCACTGCTGCCTCACAGCGCCAGAGACCCGGGTTCAATTCCCGACTCAGGCGACTGACTGTGTGGAGTTTGCACGTTCTCCCCATGTCTGCGTGGGTTTCCTCCAAGAGCTCCAGTTTCCTCCGACAGTCCAAAGATGTGCGGGTCAGGTGAATTGGCCATGCTAAATTGCCTGTAGTGTTAGATAAGGGGTAAATGTAGGGATATGGGTGGGTTGCGCTTCGGCGGGTCGGTGTGGACTGGTTGGGCCGAAGGGCCTGTTCCACACTGTAAGTAATCTAAAATGTCGCATTTATTTAAATTAAACTCCATCTGCCACTCCTCAGCCCATTGTCCCAATTGATCAAGACCCCTTTGCAAACTTAGATAACCTTCTTCTCTGTCCACCATATCATCAATTGTGGTGTCATCCACAGGCTTATTAACCAAGCTGCCTAAATACTCATCCGAAATAACGGGCCCAGCACTGATCCCTGCAGAACACTGCTGGTCACGGGTCTCCAGTCTGACAAACAACCCTCCATCAAGTCTGCTTCACCAGGTCTGATAATCTTCAACTCTGCCTTTCTCCCATAATCCTTGTTTCCCTTCCTGATTAAAAATCTCTCTATCTCAGCCTTGGATACACTTAATGACCCAGTCTTAACTGCCCGTGGAAGTAAAGAATGCTCCAGTTTCACTCCCCCCGAGAGACAAAATTCCGCTTCATCTCTGGGTGACTCCTTATTCTGAAATAAAGCCCTTTGGTCCTAGTCTCTCCCACATGGGAAAATAATCCCTTCACATTTATTTTGTCAAATTGTCTAGCGATCTTCTATGTTTCAATAGTGCCACCTGTCATTGTTAGGTTAGTTCATAGAATCCCTACAGAATGGAAAAAGGCCATTCAGCCCATTGAGTCCAACCAACTCTCTGAAGAGTGTCCTACCCAGTCCCAGCACCTTACATATTATCACGGCTTATCCACTCCCTGGACAGTATGGCCAATCCACCCTGACCTGCGCATCTTTGGGACTGTGGGAGGAAACCGGAGCACCCGCAGGAAACCCACGCAGACACGGGGAGAACGTGCAAACTCCACACAGTCAGTCGCCCGAGGCTGGAATCGACTTCTAACCTCCGCTGGAGAAAATGATTTTTGTTTTGTGTCAAGTGTTACCACAAAAAGTTACAGATAGTCGCCCAAAGTTGGGTCCCTAGTGCCGTGGGACAGCAGTGCTCATCACTGAGCCACTGATTGGCCATGCTACATTGCCCAGTCGTGTCCAGGGATGTAGTCGCCATGGGAAATGTGGGTGCCAGCCCCCTTTTGCCCTATAATTTCTTCTGCCCTTCATCCTCATGTGGATCTTCTGTTTTATGCTCCATGTCACCCTTCCCCTTTCTTCACTCAGTGTTACATCTCAGCAAACCTATCAATTTGGACACCATCCACCACCCTCTGAGGAGAAGAGCAGGAAATGACATCACCAACACAGGAAATGGCATCACCAAACACAGGAAATTGGCATCACCAACCCAAGAAACCTAAACACATAAATAGAAGGCAGGTCATAACACCAGTGCTTCATCGGAGGCTCACTGATGATGGTGGAGGAAAAAGTGAGGACTGCAGATGCTGGAGATCAGAGCTGAAAATGTGTTGCTGGAAAAGCGCAGCAGGTCAGGCAGCATCCAAAGAACAGGAGATTCTCCTATTCCTTGGATGCTGCCTGACCTGCTGCGCTTTTCCAGCAACACATTTTCAGCTTCATCACTGATGATGGTAGCTAGTATGGTGACGAAACATCTGAAAATGAACCTTCCAGCTCAGCGAGCAAACTTACATCCAGAACCTCAACCTGAGCTACAAATCAGAACTCGCTAATCTCTAACGTTACCCAGCTCTGAACAACCTGAAGGGCTAACTATGACCATCTCAACTGCCAGACTGGCCGAATTATTTCCAGCTTTCTCTGTCGAATTTTCAAAACTCAAGTTTGCCATCACTCGCCTCCTGATGTCAAATCTACGCAGCAGTGTTTGCTTAAGACTATCCTCAAAGCTATATACTTGCGTAGCACTTTTGATTTCAATCTTGTACGCTTTCTCTGCCAGGGTCTGTGAGCGTTTAGCGCACAGTCGAAACCAAATCAGAAAAAAAATTGCTTTCCCAGGACGAGGTCAGACCTTGTTTGTCGCTGATGCTTTATTTGTTGGCTGCACCCACAGTGGAACAAGTGGAGATGACTCACAAAGAAGAACAGAGGTTTAGACTGAGCAAACCACATCTAAGCCTAGGAAACAGAGACGCTGAATGAATATGTGATTCAAGGTCATTCAGCTCAAATTGTTGACACTGACATCTTGCCTCCACATGAGAAAATGCTTTTTGTTTTGTGTCGAGGGTTACCACAAAAGGTTACAGCCCCGAGACCTTGGCTCTATGTCCCCCCCCCCCCAACAGGTGCTGCCACAACCCAACAGTGAAGTGCTTACTGGTTAAAGCAATTGAGATTTGGAAGCACTGGCTGAACTTTCCCAACTGTGCTAACTGCTCTGTCGCGAGCGACTGTTTTAGGGTAAACAATTTCTTAAAGATTAAAAAGTTAAAAGGAAATGGTTTGCCTGTAGGGGCAGGGTCTCAGGTCTTTAAGCTGTTGTGGGAACTGTTGAGCAAAGTAGAACTATTCGTAGAGTCATGATTTGGAGATGCCGGTGTTGGACTGGGGTGGACAAAGTTAAAAATCACACAACACCAGGTTATAGTCCGACAGGTTTATTTGGAAGTACACTAGCTTTCGGAGTGACGCTCCTTCATCAGGTGATATGCTCCAAAAGCTAGTGCTTCCAATTAAACCTGTTGGACTATAACCTGGTGTTGTGTGATTTTTAACTTTGTCCACCCCAGTCCAACACTGGCATCTCCAAATCAACACAACACCAGGTTATAGTCCAACAGGTTTATCTAGAAGCACACTTGCTTCTGGAGCACTGCTCCTTACAATCACCTGATGAAGGAGCATCGCTCCGAAAGCTACTGTGCTTCCAATTAAACCTGTTGGACTATAACCTGGTGTTGTGTGATTTATTTGTAGAGTAGTTACTTCTGTGATGTGGGAAATGCTGAAGTTAATTCTCACACCGACAGAGATCACGCCAGCAACATGATCGTGAACACCTGATGTGTTTTTTGTCACGTTGATCCAGGGATAGTTTTCACTCAGGAGGACATTTTCCTCCTCTTGTTAGAGAGAAGAAAATTGAGAGGTGACTTAATTGAGACATATAAGATAATCAGAGGGTGAACAGTAAGTGCCTTTTTCCTCGGATGGTGATGGCTAGCACGAGGGGGCGTAGCTTTAAATTGAGGGGTGATTGATATAGGACAGATGTCAGAGGTAGGTTCTTTACTCAGAGAGTAGTAGGGGTGTGGAACATCCTTGATGAAAATGTGTTGCTGGTTAAAGCACAGCAGGTCAGGCAGCATCCAAGGAATAGGAAATCCAACGTTTCGGGCATAAGCCCTTCATCAGGAAACATCCTGCCTACAACAGTAGTAGACGTGCCAGCTTTAAGGGCATTTACATGGTCATTGGATAAACATTTGGATGAAAATGGAATAGTGTAGGTTAGATGGACTTCAGATCGGTTCCACGGGTTGGTGGAACATCGAGGGCCGAAGGGCCTGTAATGTTCTATGAATAAAAGCACAATCCTGCAGATACTGGAAATCTGAAACAAACACAGAGAAACTCAGCAGGTCTGGCAGCAACTATAGAGAGGAAGAGAAAAATAGAGTTCATGTTTTGAGTCCACTATGAGTCCACCTTGCAATCTCTGCCAAATGAGTCGATAAGGATTAATAAAATCTGAGCTTGTGACTTGGCTCATTAAGCTTTACAAGGATGTTGCCAGGGTTGGAGGATTTGAGCTACAGGGAGAGGCTGAATAGGCTGGGGCTGTTTTCCCTGGAGCATTGGAGGCTGAGGGGTGACCTTATAGAGGTTTATAACATCATGAGGGGAATGGATAGGGTGAATAGTCAATTTCTTTTTCCCCAGGGGTGGGGGGCGAGTCCAAAATTGGAGGGCTTGGGTTTAGGGTGAGAGGGGAAAGATTTAAAAGGGGCCTGAGGGCAGAGGGTGCTGTGTGTTATGGAATGAGCTGCCAGAGGCATGTTTAGGTGGCACGGTGGCTCAGTGGTTGGCACTGCCACCTCACAGCATCCAGGGACCTGGGTTCAATTCCAGCCTCAGGCGACTGTCTGTGTAGAGTTTGCACACTCTCCCCGTTTCCTCCGGGTGCTCTGGTTTCCTCCCGTAGTCTATAAGATGTGCAGTTCAGGCGAATTGGCCATGCTAACTTGCCCCATAGTGTGAGGTGCATTAGTCAGGGGTAAACGTAGGGAAACGGGTCTGGGTGGGCTACTCTTTGGAGGGTTTGGTGTGGACTTGTTGGGCCAAAGGGCCTGTTTCCACACTGTAGGGAATCTAATCTAATCAGGAAGTGGTGGTGACTGGTACAATTGCAGCATTTTAAAGGCATCTGGATGGGTACTTGAATAGGAAGTGTTTAGAGGGATGTGGGCCAAGTGCTGGCAAATGGAATTCGATTAACTTAGGATATCTGGTCAGCATGGACGAGTTGGAGCGAAGGGTCTGTTTTCATGCTGTACATCTCTATGACCCTATAACATGATTTATTCTCTGCAAATGGCATCTGCTATTTCTTCCTTATGTGTCTAGTGTGGCCTAATAGGTCATAGCCTTGCTTCAGGGTTAGAAGTTCATATATTCATGTCGCACTGTTAGAGACTGCAGCACATAGAACATAGAACATAGAAACAAAGAAAGATACAGCGCAGTACAGGCCCTTCGGCCCTCGATGTTGCGCCGACCAAAGTCTACCTAACCTACACTAGCCCAATAACCTCCATATGCTTATCCAATGCCTGCTTAAATGACCATAAAGAGGGAGAGTCCACCACTGCTACTGGCAGGGCATTCCATGAACTCACAACCCGCTGAGTAAAGAATCTACCCCTAACATCTGTCCTATACCTACCACCCCTTAATTTAAAGCTGTGTCCTCTAGTAACAGCTGACTCCATTAACAGAAAAAGGTTCTCAGTGTCTACCCTATCTAAACCCCTAATCATCTTGTACACCTCTATCAAATCTCCCCTAAACCTTCTTTTCTCCAATGAGAACAGCCCCAAGTGCCTCAGCCTTTCCTCATACGATCTTCAGGCGAAGATTATCCAGTCTGACAGAGGGAATACCATACTGCTGGGTGTGACGTCTCTGAAATTACCGAATACATTAAACTGCCATCCTGCTAAGCTTTCCCTATATTAGCACTATCATTGGGATCAAAATCAATAGAGGATGTGAGGAACCATGCTGTTATCAGCTAATAAATGTTTATTAGCTATTTACAGTGCAGACTAAAGCACGGTGTAATCTCTTAGTCTTAAAATCCAGCTGCGTAGTACCTGACATTAACTAACAACACCCAAATGCACTCTAACAGCCAACATAACAATTACTCAACCCTATCTGCACAAACACGACCCCCTTGTGGGGGTGGGGGAGATTGTTCTCCGGGCTGAGAAAAAACTCTCTCTCAACATCGGCAAAAACTAAAGAACTGGTCTTTGACTCCAGGAAGAGAGGAGGAGGACACCCCATTCCCCCCCCCCCCCCCACAACATTAACGGCGCTGAGGTGGAGAGGGTGGAGAACGTCAAGTTCTCTCGGAGTGGCGATAACCGGCAACCTCGCCTGGACCTCCCACAATGGATGCAATGGTCAAGACGGCACAACAACGTCTCTTCTTCCTCAGGGGGCTCAGGAAATCCGGCAAGTCCATAAAGACCCTCGTCACTTTTACTGATGTCCCATAGAAAGCAAACTGTCCAGGTGCATAATGGCCTGGTACGGCAACTGGTCTGCCCAGGGCCGTAGGAAACTACAGAAGGGGGTGTGCACAGCCCAGACCATCACAGAAGCCAACCTCCCATCCATGGGCTCCATTTACATCTCACGTTGCCATGGACAGGCTGCTAACATCATCAAGGACCCATCACACCCCGGTAATGCTCTACTGTAACCTCTTCCATCAGGCAGAAGATACAGACGCCTGAACACTTGCATCGACAGGTTCAGGAACAGCTTCTTCCCTGCTGTGATTAGACTGCCGCGTGGACCTCCCTACTTCAAATCTAATGTTGATCTTCCTTTGTCCACCTCCTGTGTAACCCTGCAAGCCTCACTCTATCCAAGCTGAAAAATGTGTTTCTGGAAAAGCGCAGCAGATCAGGCAGCATCCAAAGAGCAGGAGACTCGACGTTTCGGGCATCATGCTCCTTGGATGCTGCCTGACCTGCTGCGCTTTTCCAGCAACACATTTTTCAGCTCTGATCTTCAGCATCTGCAGTCCTCACTTTCACTCTATCTAAGGCTCTGTATGTCCTTGCTTGCTATGGTCTCCCTGAACTGCTCACAAAACAAAGCTTTTCACTGTATTTAGGTACAAGCGACCACAGTAAATCTAATCCAAATTGAATCAAAATATCCCTCAGACAACTAGACAAATAACAGATCATCTGGCCACGATCGCATGTGGGAGCTATGTACAAATCAACATTCAAGAGTTCTCAAGAGTTCTCACCATCCCCTCCCACCGCTGTCACGTTCCTCCGAAATCTGAGCAAACGTGCTTTGAGGTGGAGTGTGTTTGCGTCAGTGTCAGCGAACCCAGTCCCTTCGTCGTGTGGAGCGATGAGCTGAGATTGGTCTTTTGTTTCCACTAGCTCTGGAGTGTACACTTCGACCAGTCTTTGGAAGCCTCCACAGCACAATGCACTTTCGAACCCAACCCCACCCAGTGACGTGTTAAGAGTTATGGAGTCACAGAGTCACAAAAGCACGGAAACAGAAGTCCAACCAATCCATGCTGATCGTGTTCCCAAACTGAACTAGTCCCACCTGCCTGCGCTTGACCCACATCCCTCCAAATATTTCTTATTCATGAACGTTTCCAAGTGTCTTTTAACTGATGCACTCGCATCCACCACTTCCTCTGAAAGTTCATTCCACACACGAACCACCCTCTGTGTAAAAGAAAATTTGCCCCTCCTTTTAAACTTTTCACCTCACGCCTTACAAAATGGCTCCCTTATCTTGAAATCCCCCACTCGAGGGAAAAGACGCCTACCATTCACTTTCTCTGTAGGCCTCGTGATTTTAAAAGCCTCTATAAGTTCACCTCTCAAACTCCCACACTTCCGTGAAAGCAATCCCCGTCTCTCAAGCCTCTCCCCTTAACACAGACCTTTCACTCCTGGCAATATCCTTGATGAGGCATTTCTGAACCCTCGCCAGAGTCACAGGGTCAAAAAGCAGAGAAACAGACCGTTCAGCTGAACTCATCCATGCCGACTGGATTTCCTAACCTGAGCTAATCCCATTTGTAGAGTCATAGGGTCATACAGCACAGAAAGAAACCGTTTGGCCCAACCAGTCCATACTGACCAATTTCCCGAACTAAACTAGTCCTCACCAGCCCGCGTTTGGCCAGTCCCATGTGAGCAGGAAGATCAGCGTTTCAGGCCCATGTGATCTAACCTGACTAATTAGCCTACCATATGGAACCTTTCTCAAAGGCTTGACTGAAGTCCATGTAAACAATGCCTTCAGCTCTGCCCTCATCAAACATTTTTTGTCGCTTCCTCAAAAAACTCAATTACATTTGTGAGACACAATTTGCCCATAATCCCTCCAAACCCTTCCTATTCACATACCCACCCAGATGCCTTTTAAATGCTGTAATTGTACCAGCCTCCACCACTTCCTCTGGCAGCTCATTCCACCCACGTACCACCCTCTGCGTGAAAATGTCGCCCCTCAGGTCCCTTTTAAATCTTTCCCCTCTCAGCTTAAACCTAAGCCCTCTAGTTCTGGACTCCCCTACCCTGGGGAGAAAAGACCTCAGCTATTCACTCTACCTATGCTCTCATTGTTTTGTAAACCTCTCTATAATGTCACGCCTCAGCCTCCAGTTATATAGGGAGAAAAGTCCCAGCCAATCTAACCTCTCGTCATAACTCAAACCGTCCAGTCTTGGTAACATCTTTATAAATCTTTTCTGCCCCCTTTCCAATTTAATAACATCCTTCCTCTAGCAGAGCGACCAGAATTGCATGTGTTGCTCCAAACGTTGTCTGAATAATGTCATCTACAGCTGCAACATGGTGTCCTAACACCTGTACACAGTGCTCTGACTGATGAAGACCCATGGCTTTTTCCCCACCTTGTATACCAGGCAATGCAATCTCACAGGACCATTGGAAAACAACAGTGTGATTAGGCCATTAGCCCTTTGGGAGCCTGACTCTGTCACTCAATAGGAGTATGGCTAATCATCCAACGCAGCCCTGCTTTCGCCCACAGATTTGTTGATCCCTTTAGCCTAAAGAACAATATCCAACCCCTGCATTTGATTTTCTATCTTCTGTGACAGTTTCCAACATCTGTGGTTTCTGTGTCTGTATTCTGAGCCAATTTAAGCAAATGCGTTGGACCAATCACAAGGGAACTCTGACCGAACAACAAAGGCATCAAAGCACCAGTGGATGTGTTTTTCTTCGATTTCTCCGATCTTTCCATCACTGCCTCGAACGTTCTCTTTCCCCCGGAGGGAAAGGGTTTGCATTTATATAGTGCCTTTCCTGATCTGATTTGTTTCCCCCCCCCCCCCCATTAGTGTTGCAGCCTGGGAATGAGAGTAGTTGAAAATGTGTTGCTGGTTAAAGCACAGCAGGTCAGGCAGCATCCAAGGAAGAGGAAATTCGACGTTTCGGGCATAAGCCCTTCATCAGGAATGAGGAGAGGGTGCCAGGCAGGCTAAGATAAAAGGTAGGGAGGAGGGACTTGGGGAGGGGCGATGGAGATGTGATAGGTGGAAGGAGGTCAAGGATAGGCTGGAGTGGGGTGGGGGCGGAGAGGTCAGGAAGAAGATTGCAGGTTAGGAGGGCGGTGCTGAGTTGAGGGAACCGACTGAGACAAGGTGGGGGGAGGGGAAATGAGGAAACTGGAGAAATCTGAGTTCATTCCTTGTGGTTGGAGGGTTCCCAGGCGGAAGATGAGGCGCTCTTTCTCCAACCGTCGTGTTGTTATGTTTTGCCGGTGGAGGAGTCCAAGGACCTGCATGTCCTCGGTGGAGTGGGAGGGAGAGTTAAAGTGTTGAGCCACGGGGTGGTTGGGTTGGTTGGTCCAGGCGTCCCAGAGGTGTTCTCTGAAGCGTTCCGCAAGTAAGCGGCCCGTCTCCCCAATATAGAGGAGGCCACATCGGGTGCAGCGGATGCAATAGATGATGTGTGTGGAGGTACAGGTGAACTTGTGGCGGACATGGAAGGATCCCTTGGGGCCTTGGAGGGAAGTGAGTGAGGAGGTGTGGGTGCAAGTTTTACATTTCCTGCGGTTGCAGGGGAAGGTGCCGGGAGTAGAGGTTGGGTTGGTGGGGTGTGTGGACCTGACGAGGGAGTCATGAAGGGAGTGGTCTTTGCGGAACGCTGATAGGGGAGGGGAGGGAAATATATCCCTGGTGGTGGGGTCCGTTTGGAGGTGGCGGAACCAACCCAACCACCCCGTGGCTCAACACTTTAACTCTCCCTCCCACTCCACCGAGGACATGCAGGTCCTTGGACTCCTCCACCGGCAAAACATAACAACACGACGGTTGGAGGATGAGCGCCTCATCTTCCGCCTGGGAACCCTCCAACCACAAGGAATGAACTCAGATTTCTCCAGTTTCCTCATTTCCCCTCCCCCCACCTTGTCTCAGTCGGTTCCCTCAACTCAGCACCGCCCTCCTAACCTGCAATCCTCTTCCTGACCTCTCCGCCCCCACCCCACTCCGGCCTATCATCCTCACCTTGACCTCCTTCCACCTAGCACATCTCCATCGCCCCTCCCCCAAGTCCCTCCTCCCTACCTTTTATCTTAGCCTGCTGGACACACTTTCCTCATTCCTGATGAAGGGCTTATGCCCGAAACGTCGAATGTCCTGTTCCTTGGATGCTGCCTGACCTGCTGTGCTTTAACCAGCAACACATTTTCAACTGTGATCTTCAGCATCTGCAGACCTCATTTTTTACCCTGGGAATGAGGGTAACCCATCAGCGCACAGTGAGTTCTCACAGACGGCAACAGGGTGAAGAACTATGGCACTCTCACGGTGCTCAGGGAGCTGTCGAGCCCGCTGTATCCGCACTGTCTCCCGAAGGAATTACTTAGTGCCAATCTCCATCCAGTTCCCTGTAAACCTGCCCATTATGTTTATTCATTTAGTGTTGGCTTGGATACTTCAATTCAATCTGCCTCCACCATACCTCTGATTAGGCCAGACTCTAACTCATCACGGTGTGAGAGTGTTTCCTTTCCCATGTTCTGCGATATCCTTTAAATCCATGCCCTCTGCTTCGCAACCCTTTTACAAATATCTCCCCTCTCCAAATTAGATTAGATTCCCTCCAGTGTGGAAACAGGCCCTTCGGCCCAACCAACCCTCCAAAAAGTAACCCACCCAGCACGGCCAATTCACCTGCACATCTTTGGACTGTGGGAGGAAACCGGAGCACACCCACGCAGACACGGGGAGAACGTGCAAACTCCACACAGTCCGAGGCTGGAATCGAACCTGGGTCCCTGGGGCAGCAGTGCTAACCACTGAGCCCCCGTGTCGCCCCTCTCAGGCTTTGGAAAATCCTCTATCCAACCTCCACTCAGTCCTCTCTCTCTCTCCAAGAAATGCACCCCCGACCTAGAGCTATGGAGTCAGAGAGATGTACACCATAGAGGACCCTTTGGTCCAACTCATCCATATTCTGAATTAATCAAGTCCTATTTGCCAGCATTTGGCACAAATCCCTTCCTGTTCATATACCCGTTAGGGATACCTAGTGCTATTTTTGTCAGATTATTGTGGGAGAAGATTTAGATTAAATTACTTACAGTGTGGAAACAGGCCCTTCGGCCCAACAAGTCCACGCCGACCCGCTGAAGCGCAACCCACCCAGACCCATTCCCCTACATTTACCCCTGCACCTAACACTACGGGCAATTTAGCATGGCCAATTCACCTAACCTGCACATTTAGGGACTGTGGAAGGAAACTGGAGCACCCGGAGGAAACCCATGCAAACATGGGGAGTTAAGATCTGCCACCCTGCCTACCCAAAGTAGGACCACACGGAACATTGGAAAGAAAAACTTAGCCAAACTATACCAGAAACACCCAGAATGCCTCAGCAGTGACCAAACAGGCAGGCAAGTGAAACCAGACAGCACTCGCAGACAAAGGAATACACTTCCCAAAACGCACTAACAATACCTGGTCAACACAGCTGTCCCAAAGTCCCGAGGGCAATCTCATAACACAGCAATACCGAAGCCACACAAAGGACAGGTCAGACGGAGAGGCACCACCAAGGACCTCACTCCCAGGACAGGAAGCACCTTGCTGTTTCAAAAGAGACATTCCCACCTACCAGCAAAGAGACCTGGAATCTCCTGAACCCGTTGATGTTGCATTGTATCGGGCATCAGGTCATTTTCCCCATAATTGTTCTCCAATTACCATCATTGTAACTGGATTACTTAATTTTCCAAATACATTGTATCTTTCCCCATTTTAACTAACCTTATTGTACAAGATTCCTATCAAATCTGCCTTTATCCTCTCAGCTGGAGGAAGAGATCTCTTGACCTTCCTGCACAGCCTGTCAGTGCTGTGTCAGCCTCGTCAGTTTCTCTTCCAGCCATATGGCTTGTAATAAACAGCTTGTCAATTTCACCCAATCTGGTTTGTGTGGTTTCTGCTTTATTGGGCTAACTTCTCTGACAGCTATTAATCCAGAGACCCAGGGCAGATGGTGGAATTTGAATTCAATTAAACAAAATGTCTGGAAAAGTAAGAATCTACTGATGACCATGAAATCATTGTCGAAAAACCTTTCTGGTTCGCTAATGTCCTTCAGGGAAGGAAATCTGCCATCCTTAGCTGGTCTGGCCAACAGAGGTGGCATGGTGGCTCAGTGGTCAGCACTGCTGCCTCACAGCGCCAGGGACCCAGGTTCGATTCCAATGACTGTCTGTGTGGGGGTTTGCACATTCTCCCTGTGTCTCTGTGGGTTTCCTCCCACAGTCCAAAGATGCGCAGGTTAGCATGGATTGGCCGTGCTAAATTACCCCATAGTGTTCAGGGATGTGTAGGTTAGGGTGGATTGGCTGTGCTAAATTACCCCATAGTGTTCAGGGATGTGTAAGTTAGGGTGGATTGGCCATGCTAAATTGCCCCATAGTGTTCAGGGATGTGTAGGTTGGGGTGGATTGGCTGTGCTAAATTACCCCATAGTGTTCAGGGATGTGTAGGTGAGGGTGGATTGGCCATGCTAAATTACCCCATAGTGTTCAGGGATGTGCAGGTTAGGGTGGATTGGCCATGCTAAATAACCCATAGTGTTCAGGGATGTGTAGGTTAGGGTGGATTGGCCATGCTAAATAACCCATAGTGTTCAGGGATGTGTAGGTTAGGGTGGATTGGCCATGCTAAATTACCCCATAGTGTTCAGGGATGTGTAGGTGAGGGTGGATTGGCCATGCTAAATTACCCCATAGTGTTCAGGGATGTGTAGGTTAGGGTGGATTGGCCATGCTAAATTACCCCATAGTGTTCAGGGATGTGTAAGTTAGGGTGGATTGGCCATGCTAAATTACCCCATAGTGTTCAGGGATGTGTAGGTTGGGGTGGATTGGCTGTGCTAAATTACCCCATAGTGTTCAGGGATGTGTAGGTGAGGGTGGATTGGCCATGCTAAATTACCCCATAGTGTTCAGGGATGTGCAGGTTAGGGTGGATTGGCCATGCTAAATAACCCATAGTGTTCAGGGATGTGTAGGTTAGGGTGGATTGGCCATGCTAAATTACCCATAGTGTTCAGGGATGTGTAGGTTAGGGTGGATTGGCCATGCTAAATTACCCATAGTGTTGGGTGAATCATTCAAAGGGAAATGGGTCTGGGTGGGTTACTGTTCGGAGGGTCGATATGGACTGGTTGGGCCGAATGGCCTGTTTCCACTCTGTAGGGAATCTAATCCGATCTAAAAAAAATGACTTCAGACCCACAATGATGTGGTTAATTCTCAACTGTTCTCTGAAATTGCCTAAGAAGCCAATTGTGTATCAATTGTGACAAAATCTGAAAAAAAATCCAATGTCTTTTAAATGCAATAATGGACCAGCCTCCACCACTTCCTCTGGCAGCTCATTCCATACATATACCACCTTCTATGTGAAAAGTTGCCCCTTAGGTCCCTTTTATATCTTCCCCTCTCAGCTTTAACTTATGCCCTCTAGTTTTGGACTCCCCTACCCTGGGGAAAAGACCTTGTCTATTTACCCTATCCATGCCCCTCATGATTTTATAAACTTCTATAAGGTCACCCCTCAGCCTCCAACGCTCCAGGGAAAACAGCCCCAGCCTGTTCTGTCTCTCCCTGTAGCTCAAACCCTCCAACCCTGGCCACATCCTTGTAAATCTTTTCTGAACCCTTTCAAGTTTCACAACGTCTTTCCTATAGCAGGGAGACCAGAATTGAACACAGTATTCCGAAAGTGGTCTCACTAATGTCTTGGACATTCCCTCATAACTGGCGATTCTTTTTTTTTAGATTACTTACAGTTTGGAAACAGGCCCTTCGGCCCAACAAGTCCACACCAACCCGCCGAGGCACAACCCACCCATACCCCTACATTTACCCCTTACCTAACACTATGGGCAATTTAGCATGGCCAATTCACCTGGCCTGCACATCTTTGTGACTGTGGGAGGAAACCGGAGCACCCGGAGGAAACCCACGCAGACACGGGGAGAACGTGCAAACTCCACACAGCCAGTCGCCTGAGGCGGGAATTGAACCCGGGTCTCTGACGCTGTGAGGCAGCAGTGCTAACCACTGTGCCACCGCGCCGCCCACAATCCAATCTTATAGATCCATACAGCACAGAAACAGGCCCTTCAGCCCAAATAGCCCATGCTGACCAGACTTCCCAAACTGAATGAGTCCCATTTGCCTGTGTTTGGGTCATATCCCTTCAAACCCTTCCCATCCAAAATGCCTTTTAAATGCTGTAATTGTACCAGTCTCTGCCACTTCCTCTGGCAGCTCGTTCCATACGTGCACCACTCTCTGTGTCAAAAAGTTGCCCCTCAGGTCCTTTTCAAGTATTTCCCCTCTCACCTTAAACTAATGCCCTTTAGTTTTGGCCTCCCCTTTCCCTATCCCTGGAAACATTTGTGTAAACCTCTTTAGCACTCTCCCCAGTGCATTCACGTCGTTCCTACAGTGTGGCACACAGAACAGTACAGTGCACAGTACTCCAACTGAGGTCTACCGAGTGCCCTATTGAATTTTGTCATAATCTCCCTGCTTTTCTACTCTATGTCCCTTGTGGTTATTTTGATTGGAGATTAAATGTTGGTCGGTGGACTGGGGAGACGGTAATATGTATGTGATGATAATATGGCTTTAAGAGGTGCATTTTGTCCTGTTTTTTAAGGAAGAAAGGTTGAGACACAGGTACTAAACAGTCTGCTCCAATACCAATAGAGTAAACAGTTTGTGAGGCCCTGAGTGTTTTTTCAAGCTGGAACAATAGAAGCAGCCTGAATGGGTGAGGTCAATCTCTGCCAGAACCAGGCTGTTTAGTTTTAGTTTTCTGCCGTTGCTGGGGTCTTGAAGCTGGATGTGGAAGCTCCTATCCCTCTCTCTGTTACAGCTAAAAACTGGGGTTCTCCTCCTGCTGCAAGAATTGCATGTGAGACAATCTATCTTACTGAATTCGCCTTTGCCAAGGGCGTGTTTATGGAATGTTTCGATGTTTGAATAGTTCATTAGTAATAGTTACTGCATCTATTATTCCGTTAAGTATATTAGTAGAGGTACATTTAAGGGAGAAAGTGAGGACTGCAGGTGCAGGAGTTCAGAATCGAGGACTGTGGTGCTGGAAAAACACAGCCAGTCAGGCAGCATCCGAGGAGCAGGAGAGTCGACGCTTTGAGCATAAGCTCTTCATCACACCGCCCCCCTTTATTTTCATTCAAGGCCCTAAAGGAGCCTTCCATATCCGTCAGAGATTTACCTGCACTCCCACATACATCATCTACTATATGTGTTGCTCCCGATGTGGTCTCCTTTACACTGGGGAGACAGGAAGTCAACTTCAGAGAACATCTCCTGGACACACACACGAAGCAGCCCCACTGCCCCATGACTGAACACCCTTTCCATTCCGTCAAGGATATGGAGGTCCTAGGTCTTCTTCTCCGTCAAATGCTAACCACCTGATGCTGGGAGGAAGAACCCCTCATCTTCCACTTTGGGACCCTCCAACCATATGGGATCAATGTGGATTTCGCCAGTTTCTTCATCTCCCCTCCCCCCGCCTTATCCCAGATCCAAACTTCCAACTCGGAACCACCCTCATGACTTGTCCTACCTGTCCATCTTCCTTCCCACCTATCAGCTCCACCCTCCTCTCTGACCTATCACCTTCATGCACCTATCACACTCCCAGCTACCTTTCCCCCAGACCCACCCCCATCTCATTTATCTCTCAGCCTCCTTTGGGCTGCCCCCTTTATTCCTGCTGAAGAGCTTATGACCGAAACATTGACTCTCCTGCTCCTCAGATGTTGCCTGACCGGCTGTGTTTTTCCAGCACCTCACTCTTCGACAGGGATAGAGTTAAGCCAGTTCTTTTTATTTTGTCTGTATTTTAATTATAGTGAAGGAACAAAGTATGGCTTCAAGCCTTGTAGTTTGACCAACCATTTGTAAGCCTCCAAGTCTTGTGGTTTGACCAACCATAGAGTCATAGAGTCATATAGCACAGAAACAGACCCTTCAGCCCAACCAGTTCATGCCAAACATAATCCCAAACTAAACTAGCCCCACTTGCCCTGCTCCTGGCTCATATGCCCCTTAGCCAAATGTCTTTTGAACATTGTAAGTGTACCCACATCCACCACTTCTGCAGGAAGTTCATTCCACACCCGAACCACCCTCTGTGTAAAAAAGTTGCCCCACACGCCCTTCTTAATTCTCTCTCCTCTCACCTTAAAACACCTTGCGCTTACCTTTAAAATAAGAATACGTTGGCGTCTGGATTGTCTTCTTCTTCAAATATTTTGAGGGCGTGTCATTAGAGCTTTTCCATTATCCTCAGAGAATAGATAGAGCTTCGAAAGGTAATGCTGCGAGCAGGGCCACTTTATCTCGGTCTTACATTGGCATTTCAGTTCAAGGCTCCTGAGTGGGAATTGAACTTGCAACCGTCTGGCTGGGAGGGGCGATTGCTGTCCATTGGGTTGTCCAGTTAATGGCTGGGTTGCATTGTTCCAGGTGCCATTGGCCTTGCCGCTCACTTTCAAGAGAGAGAGAGACCTCCTGCCCAGCCAGCCGCCCAGCCCCAGACAAACACATGGAAGGAGGATGGAAGCCAACATCAGATGAAGGAAGATGGGATGGAATATCGATGTATTGTTAAGGGGGTTTCTCTTGAACTGCAGTCAACCAACTCTCCGTCCCGTGGTCAGTTAGTTTAGACCGCTGGTCCACAACACAATATAGGAGACAGTGAGATGCTGGAGATCAGAGCTGAGAGTGTGTGTTGCTGGAAAAGCGCAGCAGGTCAGGCAGCATCCGAGGAGCAGGAAAATCGATGTTGGGCTCCGAGCTGAAACGTTGATTCGCCCGTCCCTCGGATGCTGCCTGACCTGATGTGCTTTTCCAGCAACACACACTCTCAACCACAACCCAATGTGTCATCCACAGCATGGGCTCAGTTCCCACAGTAGGTAAGGTCACTCACCATCAGGCTATGTGAGACCAGGAGTATGGCAGCTTTCCCTTTGAATAGTCCTATGGCCTTTACTCAGTCTTCAGGCAGTGCAATAGAAGTCACATGCACAAGCCCAGCCTCATAGTTAGCATTATTCTTCTGGATAGGAAAGGTTTGGAGGGATATGAACCAGGAGCAGGTCGGTGGGACTAGTTTAGTTTGGGCTTATGGTCTGCATGGACTGGTTGGACCAAAGGGTCTGTCTCCGTGCTCTATGAGTCTACAAAGTCACCTTCAAATCGTTTGGAATGAGCTGCCAGTGGAAGTGGTGGACGCTGATACAATTACAGCATTGAAAAGGCATTTGGATGGGTACGTGGATAGGAAGGGTTTAGAGGGACACAGACCAAGTGCTAGCAAATGGGACGAGATTGGGTTAGGATTATCTGGTCGGCATGGACAAGTTGGACAAGGGTCTGTTTCCATGCCGAATATCTCCATGACTCTAAATAATCCTCATTCCTGTTTTCCCAATCTCAACACACAGAGACCGGAGTGGGACCATTCAGTGTGGCCGGCTTGGCGTAGACCCATTTTGGTGCCAACCCTTTTCGGCGCAGACCCATTTAGCGCAGACCTGTTTTGTTGTTATTCAGTAGTTGTTAAAGTAGCATTATTAAAATATAACATATTAATATACAAACTACTAAAATAAAATAAAATCCGTTAAAATGCCATCAACAATTTTGTATTTGCCTTACTTCTTTCATTTTTATTTTCTTTTTGACATTTTCACTGAAGAGGATAAACATTATTTTTCTTTTTATTGCTTTCATTAATGCTTGTAAGTAAGCCTGAATAGGAATAAATAAGAGCTGTGCCGAATTACCCACGCCAAAGTGGCTGCGCCCCACAGAGATGAATGAAACAAGTGGACTGCCACCTCTGGTGGAATAGTGTAATTACTGTGACGTGTTTACATAGGAAATTTACATTAAGCACAGAAATAGGGGCCTATAGTTGAAATCAAATGCAGAAATGCATGCTATGAGTCCTCTATCTGCTCCTGATAGAGCTGAGGTGAAGACTGAGTGTGATGTTTGGGTGTACGGAGTCCACATGATAGTGCTGTCAACATTGCACTTAACATGGGGAAATCCAGTCAAACGAGGAGAAAGTGAGGTCTGCAGATGCTGGAGTATCAGAGCTGAAAATGTGTTGCTGTAAAAGTGCAGCAGGTCAGGCAGCATCCAAGGAGCAGGAAATTCGACGTTTCGGGCATAAGCTCTTCATCAGGAATGAGGAAAGTGTGTCCAGCAGGCTAAGATAAAAGGTAGGGAGGAGGGACCTGGGGGAAGGGCGATGGAGATGCGATAGGTGGAAGGAGGTCAAGATGAGGGTGATAGGCTGGAGTGGGGTGGGGGTGGAGAGGTCAGGAAGAAGATTGCAGGTTAGGAAGGCAGTGCTGAGTTCAAGGGATTTGACTGAGACAAGGTGGGGGGAGGGGAAATGAGGAAACTGGAGAAATGTGAGTTCATCCCTTGTGGTTGGAGGGTTCCTAGGCGGAAGATGAGGCGCTCTTCCTCCAACCGTCGTGTTATTATGGTCTGGCGGTGGAGGAGTCCAAGGACCTGCATGTCCTTGGTGGAGTGGGAGGGCGAGTTAAAATCGGGATTCCTGATGAAGGGCTTATGCCCGAAATGTCGAATTTCCTGTTCCTTGGATGCTGCCTGACTTGCTGCGCTTTTCCAGCAACACATTTTCAGCTCGAAATCCCATCAAACAGCAATTCTCCCTGAGCCTGGCAGGCTGTTTGATCATGAAGATCATCATAACTGAATCTGGAGGGAAGTCCACATCTTCACTTGCCACTGAGAAACTTTTGTCGATGATTGCCTCAAGTTGGGCTCTTGTTCTCTCACAAACCAACAGTACGGAGTTTGTAAAAGCCACTTATTTTCCTTCCTTTGAGTTATAAGTTGAGTTAGAGGTTGGGCTGGTGCACAGCTGAATATCCAGAGCAGGTTTGCAATTTGAGGACCACGTGCTGCGTTCCGAAGCAGTGAGGGGAGGATTTGAGACTGAACTGCACCGAGAGCTTTTTCAGTCCAGGGAAGTTTGCCTGATGACAGTCCTCTGATTGGGTGGAGAGTTAAAAACTGGATGGGGCAACAGAGAAAGGAACATTGAGTCTGTAAACAGAGAGCAACCCATGTCACACTCGCGCTCTCCTGCTCTCTGTGTGAGAAAAAGACAGAAAACCAGCAATGTGAGGCAGCACGGGGGCTCAGTGGTTAGCACCGTTGCCTCACAGCGCCAGGGTCCCAGGTTCGATTCCAGCCTCAGGCAACTGTCTGTGTGGAGTTTGCACATTCTCCCCGTGTCTGCGTGGGTTTCCTCCGGGTGATCCGGTTTCCCCTCATAGTCCAAAGATGTGCAGGTTCATGTGGATTGACCGTGCTAAACTTGCCCATAGTCCCCAGGAATGTGCAGGTTAGGTGGACTGTCCATGGGAAATGCATGTTTAGAGGGATGGTGGAAGGAGGTGGGTCTGGATGGGATGCCCTTCAGAGGGTCGGTGTGCACTTGATGGGCTGAATGGCCTGCTTCCACAATGTAGAGATTCTATGAGTTAAGCTTGCATTTCAAACACTCCCAGGAGAGGGACAGCGTGGGATTAGATACAGAGTAAAGCTCCTTCGACACTGTCCCCCATCAAACACTCCCAGGACAGGGACAGCACAGGGTTAGATACAGAGTAAAGCTCCCTCTACACTGTTCCACCAATAAACAGTCCCAGTACAGGTACAGCACGGGATTAGATACAGAGTAAAGCTCTCTCTACACTGTTCCCCCATCAAACACTCACAGGATAGGAACAGCACAAGGTTAGATACAGAGTAAAGCTCTCTCTACACTAACCTCCATCAAACACTACCAGGACAGGGACAGCACGGGGTTAGATGCAAGGTGAAGATCCCCCTACACTTTTAAGCTAACAGTAAAGTTCCTTTGACACTGTGCTATGTGGGTTAGCCATAGGAAATGCAGAGTCACAGGGATGGGGTGGGGGGGTGGGGGGGGGGTGGAGGGGGAGGGGGTGTGTGTGTGTCGGGGGTGTGGGTCTGGGTAGGATGCCCTTTGGGGGCTTGGTTTGGCCTTAATGGGCCCATGGGCCTGCTCCCAATCTGTGGGGATTCTACCTTTCTCAGTTTGTCAAACATTTGATGCTGCAATGAATTCTAACTCTGCCTCCCAACTCTTTTGAAATGTGGCCCTTTAATTCTGAAATGTCGGTGAAAAATATCAGCGTTCTGGTTTTGAACTGATCAGGGCTGCTTTCAGACTGCTAATTTTCCTTTTGGGAACTGCTGAGGTGGTGCGCGTACCGTCAGTGGAATCGGTTGCACAACGCGATGATTTTGTGAAAAAGGACTGAATTCCTTTCCCAGACACAGTTTTCGATGTTGTGCTTGTGATCCTGAGCCAAGGTGCTGCCTTCCAGGCATCCTCTGTCTGTGTCTGAGTTAGCCAACACTTGGCACCCAGTGTCAGCTGAGGACCTGAGCCACAGGCTTCTGTGTCCAAGTCTGACTCCACCCATGCTTTGGATCAGATATTAAACCCAAGTCATGTCTGGACTGGTATAAAGCTCTTCTGCCGCTAATTCAGCAAAGGCTTGTGCTATTATCCTCAGGGCCCTGGGCAATATTTAGATTAGATTAGATTACCTACAGTGTGGAAACAGGCCCTTTGGCCCAACAAGTCCACACCGACCCACCGAAGCGCAACCCACCCATACCCCTACACTTACCCCTTCACCTAACACTACGGGCAATTTAGCATGACCAATTCGCCTAACCTGCACATCTTTGTGACTGTGGGAGGAAACCGGAGCACCCGGAGGAAACCCACGCAGACACGGGGAGAACGTGCAAACTCCACAAAGTCAGTCGCCTGAGGTGGGAATTGAACCCGGGTCTCTGGCGCTGTGAGGCAGCAGTGCTAACCACTGTGCCACCGTGCCGCCCTCAAAGTTTGGGAGAAGATTTGTAGCTCGGGTGCTCGTTGTTGTGGTTCTGTTCGCCGAGCTGGGAGTTTTTGTTGCAAACGTTTCGTCCCCTTTCTCGGTGACATCCTCAGTGCTTGGGAGCCTCCTGTGAAGCACTTCTGTGATCTTTCCTCCGGCATTTGTAGGACAAACAGGAAGACAGCTAACAACCCGCATCCATGAACACCAACTAGCCACGAAACGACAAGTAGTAGCCACACACGCAGATGACAAACAGCATGAATTCGACCGGGACAACACTACTATTATAGGGCAAGCCAAACAGAGAACAGCCAGGGAATTCCTAGAGGCATGGCACTCATCCACAGATTCTATCAATAAACACGTCGACCTGGACTCAACATACCGGCCACTGCAGCGGACAGCAACTGACAACCGGAAGCGGCAGAGACAAACCACTATAAATGCCGGAGGAAACATCACAGAAGCACATCACAGGAGGCTCCCAAGCACAGAGGATGTCACCTGGACAGGGGACGAAACGTTTGCAACAAAACCTCCCAGCTCGGCGAACAGAACCACAACGATATTTACTCTTCAATCAACATCGCACAGTTGAAAGTGAGCTCACTCCAACTCTGAAGAAGGCTCCCAAAAATCCAGCACGGTCATCAAAACCAAGCTGATCATGAAGGTCTGCCTTGTGTAAACAAATAGCGGCGTGGAAAATACAACAGGTTCATGAGTCAGAGGACAATGGGATCAATTATCGGACTGTGCATTCTTGGTGTTAAAGACTAGGCCAGACCCCCTCAAAACATTTCAAGAAGGTAGCCTAACGTTTCTAGTTGCTTTAAGCAGGTGTAAAGTGGATAGTCCAGGAGTGATGCAGCTGACCTAACCACTGAGTTTTAAATGAAACAGAAGACTACTGAATGAAACACAAGCAAACGCGAAGAGAACTTACAATAAACGACTGTTTGAAAACCTGACCGACGCCATGTCCCCTGCAAGTTAACAAAGAGCTTTTTCATTTTCCTGCACCATCTCATAAACACATCCCCTTGGCATAAAGGTCTTCCTCAGAGAGTAGTAAGGGTGTGGAACACGCTGCCTGCAACAGTAGCAGACTCGCCAACTTTAAGGGCATTTAAATGGTCGTTGGATAGGCATGTGGAGGAGAATGGAATAGTGTCGGTTAGATGGGCTTCAGATTGGTTTCACAGGGCGGTGCACCATCGAGGGCCGAAGGGCCTGTACTGTGCTGCAACATTCTATGTTCTATGTAACTTCAAACCCAGGTTTTTAGAGAGGTTACAGAGAGGATCAGCCAGGGATCATTGGCTGAACCATGGAACCTCTCTTATTGCCCCAGCAGCTTCCCGGGGTCCCCAGCTAAAAACTAAACCAAATTAGAAACATCCCTGAACTGAAAGAAGTGACCACTCCCCTTTCATTGTACACGCGTTTTTAAAAAAACAAATCTGAAAGTCCTTTTCCCTGATTGTTGTTTGAGACAGTGTCTGTCCGCCATAATCAAAGTGGCTTTATCACAGACACACTGGAACCTCTGGCTTTTACAACCCCTTTTGGAAAAAAAACACCAAGGACAACATAATCTTGTTAAAGGAGCATCACATTGGTTAGGCATGACTTACAGACTGGAAAGGCAAGCCACTGCAGATACTGGCAGTCTGAAACAAAGGCAGACCATACCGGAGAAACTCAGCATCCAGGGAGAGGGAAACAGAGTTAACGCTTTGAACGATGTCAACTTGTGAGTTTTTCTCCCAGAAGCCCATGCCAGCTGCTGGTCAGACATGCTTGATGCAGAGTGGAGTCTCTCATGCTAACATTTCAGTTCCAGGAAAAGTATTTTTCACAATGCAATCATATATATTGCCTGTCTCAAATCTCTCTCTAGATGAGTACAGCCTTCTAAGAATTGTAGGCAAACGTTAAATTTGAGATCAGTTCAAAACATTGGCTTGGTGTGTTGCAACTCAACACATTTGTATTGACTCATTTCCTTTGTTGATTTGTTCCACAATTGTGCTTCCATTGAGAAACCTTCATTAGCCCAATCACTTTCGATGCTTGCAAGGGCTGATCCATTTTCAAGGGAGGAATGACTTACAGAGTGTAAAGGCAAAATACTATAAATATTGGAAATCACCCATCAATGCTGGATAAACTCAGCAGGTCTGGTAGCATCCATAGGGAGAGGACCAGAGTTCATGCTTCGGCTACGGTATGACTCTTCCGCGGAACTTGTTACAACTTAATCAGGACGTTTGAACCAATAATCGTGCCCCCAATTTTTTCACAAGTGGTCCCAAAATGTATGCAATCCCCAATTAATCCTGTGCAGTGGCTCAGTGGTTAGCACTGCTGCCTCACAGCGCCAGGGGCCCGGGTTCGATTCCACTCTCGGGCGACTGTCTGTGTGGAGTTTGCACATTCTCCCTGTGTTTGCGTGGGTTTCCTCCGGGTGCTCCAGTTTCCTCCCACAATCCAAAGAGGTGCAGGTTAGGCCATGCTAAATTGTCCATAGTGTCCAGGGAGGGTTCAGAAAAGATTTACAAGGATTTGAGGGGCAACCTTTACACGCAGAGGATGGTGCGTGAACTGCCAGAGGAAGTGGTGGAGGCTGGTACAATTACAACATTTGAAAGGCACCTGGATGGGTATATGAATAGGAAGGGTTTGGAGGGATATGGGACGAGATTAATTTTGGATATCTGGTCGGCATGGACGAGTTGGACCGAAGGGTCTTGTTTCCGTGCTGTGACCCCATGACGAGTGACCCAGGAGCTGTCAGACACGGTTTGGGTGTAATGTCTGATCCACAGCCTGGCGAAGCGAGATTTGAATCTAGAACCCTGTGACTCAGAGATCAGACCCTCAGCTGTTTCTGGGGCGCTTGGTGCTGTTTCAGTGAGCTCAACACAGAGCATACCTAGCGTTTCACTGTGCTGGAAGTTCCCTTTCCCTCGAGTCTGAGTGAGTTCAGAACATAGTTTAAACTTAACGCATAAGTGGGGAGTGAAGATTTACTTGTAACTGTCACTCACTGATCCTACTTAAATGATTATGTGCTTGTCCGCACATCAAAAACTTAAACAGACTCTGGGAAGGGGAAGTGTTGCCTCACTTGTGTTTAACCAACCCTTTTCAAATAAACGTGATGAATTGCAAGGACTTTTAAAGAGGTGTAAATCTCTGTGAAGGGTGTTGCAAACATTTTGCTCACGAGTAAAAGGGTCACCCTCACCATATTCCTTCACCATGACACTACCATTGATGTGAAGTTGCCACCGTTCTGCTTTCATGATCCGTGACAATTAAGCAACTGATCGGGGTAACGGTTGGCCAGGAAGAAAATGACAAGACAGTTCCTAATCTTATATTTTGTGTGTGTTTGGAGCTATAAAGGTCTGAGACTGCTCCTGTGTGCTCAATTATAACCCCTCAAAGCCTGCCCACGGGCTCAGGGGGATTTTTTACTTGGCATCGCTGATCAGGTCAATATTTATGACACATTCCTAATTGCCCCGTTGCTATCCTATCTTCCTGCGACTCCACTTTCAAGGAACTATGAACCTGCACTCCCTTTGTTCATAACACTCCCCAGGACTTTACCATTCAGTGTAAAATTCCTGCCCTGATTTGCCTTTCCAAAATGCAGGGCCTCACATATATCTAAACTAAACTCCATCTGCCACTCCTCAGCCCATGTCAAACAGCCTTCTTGAACAGCTATGTGGTGCATAGATACCCGCAGAGTGCTGTCGGGGAGGGAGTTCCAGAACTTGGACCCAGCGATACTGAAGAGACGGCGATGTATATCCAAGTCAGGATGGTGAGTGGCTCAGAGGGGAAATTGCAAGGGGGTGGTGTTCCCATGTATCTGCTGCCCTAGACAGTAAGACTTGGAGGGCACTCAAAAAAAGTTTTGGTAGGCTACGATGTGGAAGAGCCGGTGTTCGACTGGGGTGGGCTAAGTTAAACACCAGGTTATAGTCCAACAGGTTTATTTGGAAGCACTAGCTTTCGGAGCACTGCTCCTCCATCAGCTCCTTCAATTCATCTGAGCTGGGATGTCACGATTTTTTATAAAACCTTAAGTTTTCTCGAGAATGTGATTTGAAAGAAGTTCTGGGTTTTACATATTAATGAACCGAAACCTGCAAACCATTCTAAAAGATGAAAAACTTAACAACAACCTTGGTTTTTTCAATATATCATTTCAGTTGCGTGACACTGTGATCTTTTGTTATAAATTCTGCGTATTAAATTAGACTCCCTACAGTGTGGAAACAGGCCCTTCAGCCCAACCAGTCCACACCGACCCATTACCCTCTGACTAATGTACCTAGCACTATGTACAATTCAGCATGGTCAATTCACCTAACTTGCACATCTGTGGACTGTGGGAGGAAACCAGAGCACCCGAAGGAAACCCACGCCAACACAGGGAGAACATGCAAGCTCCACACAGACAGCTTGCCTAAGGCTGGAATCGAACCTAGGACCCTGGCGCTGTGAGGCAGCAGTGCTAACCGCTGAGTCACCGTGACACCATCTGACGACCCTCTCCCAGAACCACCTGATGAAGGAGCAGCGCTCCGAAAGAGCGTGCTTTCAAATAAACCTGTTGAGACTATAACCTGGTGTTGTGTGATTTTTTTTAACTTGGTGAGTCACGTCAGAGTTTGGTTTGTAATCAGATATATTTCTGACCTTCAAGTGGTTTGAATTGCTCCCGGCCTCTGGCTCTGGATGTTGGACTTAGCAATTTGGATGTAATGTAGAGAAAGTAGACAGAGGTTTAGGGGCAAAATAATCTCTGCATTTATTTTGATACAAAAAGGGAACAATAATAGAAGAAGGAGGTAATTTGATAACTCAAGAAAATCGACACAATTGAAATACAGGTACAGGAAACAGTAGTACTTTAAAATACACTATTAATCAGATTACCACTATTAGAGTCACAAATACTTGCTATCACACAGAAAAGATGCCAGTATTTAAATACATTAGTGATCAGAATTCCTACCCATAGAGTCTCGATGAACTGATACCACCCACTCTCATTGCTGACCATGTTGGGGCCTCAGCACTCAGAACAGGGTTTTGAAGTTGGCCTGGCTGCTCTGGCTTGCCGTACCCAGAGTGTGGTTGAGGCCTTTGAGCCTATAGCCCTGCATCTCCCATGGCCAATTCACCTTAACCTGCACATCTTTAGACGTTACTGGGCAACTTGGCATGGCCAATTAATTTAACTTATTGTGGCTCAGTGGTTAGCACCGCTGTTGGAGGAAACCGGAGCAAACCCATGCAGGCGCGGGGAGAATGTGCAAACTCCACACGGACAGACAGTTGCCCGAGGGTAGAATTGAACCTGGGTCTTTGGTGCCGTGAGGTAGCAGTGCTAACCACTGAGTCATGATGAGTGAAATGAATTGGCCATCCCAAATTGTCCAAGGAGGTGTCAGCTTGATGGGTTAGCCGTGATAAAGGCGGGGATAGATTGGGGTCTGGGTGGGATGCTGCTCAGAGGGTAAGTGTGCACTCAATGGGCCAAATGGCCTCCTTCCACACTGTCGAGATTCTCAGGTGACTGAGTGAGGTGGGGATTAGTGTTTTGGCCATCATTGTGTCAAGAGAGACGCAGGATTGATCTGATCGAGACTGTGTGGGCCAAATCAAACAGACCCACTTGGTCCAACAGAGAGAAACGTTTATTATTTTACACACCAGACTTTTAACATCCAACCGCTTCGAGTGAGTAAGGTGGCACGAATGGCTGCTAATGAACCAAGAGCCAGTGCATCTTCATTCCTGACTATTGCTGGGACTGGGAAGGAAATTTGGATTGTTTTGGATCCCATTTTTCACTCCCAGATTACACTCCCACGTCACTCCAGTTTTCCTTGCTCCCCTCTTGACTATTGCCTGGATTTGGTCAAGTGACAGTTCTTCATGGGTGAGATACGGACAGTGTGAGGATGGCTGGGGTTGTGGGGTGGGGGGAAGGAGTCACTGAATGGGGTGGAGAGTAGTAATCCACCGATCCCCGGTAGTAATCCACTGATCACTGGTAGTAACCTACTGATCCTCGGAAGTAACCCACCGATCCCCGGTGGTAACACACTGATCACCGATAGTAACCCACTGATCTCCAGTAGTAACCAACTGATCCCCGGTAGTAACCCACTGATCCCCGGTAGTAACCCACTGATCCACAGTAGTAAGCCACCGATCACTAGTAGTAACCCACTGATACCTGGTAGTAACCCACTGATCCCCGGTAGTAACACACTGATCCCCAGAAGTAACCCACCAATCCCTAGTAGTAACCCACTGATCACCAGTAGTAACCCATCAATCCATGGTAGTAACCCATTGATCCCCAGTAGCAACCCACTGATCCCCAGTAGTAACCCACCAATCCCTGGTAATACCCCACTGATCACCAGTAGTAACCCACTGATCCTCAGTAGTAACCCACTGCTCACCTGTAGTCACCCACTGATCACCAGTAGTAACCCACCAATCCCCGGTAGAAACCCACCAATCCCAGTAGTAACCCACTGTTCACCAGTAGAAACCCACTGATCACCAGTAGTAACCCACCAATCCCCGGTAGTAACCCACTGATCACCAGTAGTAACCCATTGCTCACCAGTAGTAACCCACCAATCCCTGGTAGTAACCCACTGATCACCAGTAGTAATCCACTGATCCCCAGTAGTAACCCACTGCTCACCAGTAGTAACCCACCAATCCCTGGTAGTAACCCACTGATCACCAGTTGTAACCCACTGATCCCGGTAGTAACCCACCAATCCCTGGTAGTAACCCACTGATCACCAGTAGTAACCCACCAATCCCTGGTAGTAACCCACTGATCTCCGGTAGTAACCCACTGATCCCCAGTAGTAACCCACCAATCCCTGGTAGTAGCCCACTGATCACCAGTAGTAACCCACTGATCCCTGGTAGTAACCCATCAATCCCTGGTAGTAACCCACCAAGCCCAGTAGTAATCCACTGCTCACCAGTAGTAACCCACCAATCCCTAGTAGTAACCCACCAATCCCTGGTAATACCCCACTGATCACCAGTAGTAACCCACTGATCACCAGTTGTAACCCACTGATCCCCAGTAGTAACCCACCAATCCCTGGTAGTAACCCACTGATCTCCGGTAGTAACCCACTGATCCCCAGTAGTAACCCACCAATCCCTGGTAGTAGCCCACTGATCACCAGTAGTAACCCACTGATCCCCGGTAGTAACCCATCAATCCCTGGTAGTAACCCACTGATCACCAGTAGTAACTCACTGATCCCTGGTAGTAATCCACCAATCCCTGGTAGTAACCCACTAATCACCAGTAGTAACCCACTGATCACCAGTCGTAACCCACCAATCCCCGGTAGTAACCCACCAAGCCCAGTAGTAATCCACTGCTCACCAGTAGTAACCCACCAATCCCTAGTAGTAACCCACTGATCACCAGTAGTAACCCACCAATCCCCGGTAGTAACCCAACGATCCCAGTAGTAACCCACTGCTCACCAGTAGTAACCTACCGATCCCCGGTTGTAACCCACCGATCCCTGGTAGTAACCCACTGATCCTGGTAGTAACCCACTGATCCTCGGTAGTAACCAACCGATCCCCAGTAGTAACCCGCTGATCCCAGTAGTAACCCACCGATCCCCGGTAGTAACCCACTGATTCCCGGTAGTAACACACTGATCCCGGTAGTAACCCACCGATCCCCAGTAGTAACCTACCGATCCCCGGTAGTAACTCACTGATCCCCGGTAGTAACCCACTGATCCCGGTAGTAACCCACCGATCCCCGGTTGTAACCCACTGATCTCCGGTAGTAACCCACTGATCCCGGGAGTAACCCACCGATCCTTGGTAGTACCAACCGATCCCCAGTAGTAACCCACTGATCCCGGTAGTAACCCACTAATCCCCGGTAGTAATCCACTGATCCCCGGTAGTAACCCACCGATCCTCGGTAGTAAACTACCGATCCACAGTATTAACACACTGATCCCGGTAGTAACCCACCGATCCCCGGTAGTAACCCACTGATCCCGGTAGTAATCCACTGATCCCCGGATTGGTAGTAACCCACCGATCCCCGGTAGTAACCCACTGATCCCGATAGTAACCCACTGATCCCTGGTAGTAACCCACCGATCCCCGGTAGTAACCCACTGATCCCGGTAGTAACCCACCGATCCCCATTGGTAATGGCTCAGGTGGGTTTGAGGACGCCAGCAGATATGTTAGAACGGGAGCGTGGGAGAGCTCTCCCATGTCCTGGTCAATATTTCTCCCACTGTCAGCATCAATAAAACAGACGATCTGACCATTATCACTTTGCTGTCTGTGGGATCTTGCTGTGTTTCTTAGGTCGCAGCAGTGACTTCACTTCAAGAAATACCTCATTGGCTGTTGAGTGCTTTGGGATGCCCCAGGGTTGTGAAAGGTGCTGAGTAAATGCAAAAGTCTGTCCATCTTCCCTCCCTCGCTCCTTCCCATCCCAACTCCCTCCCATCCCTAGCTCCCTCTCATCCCAACTCCCTTCCATCCCTACCTCCCTCTCATCCCAACTCCCTCCCATCCCTACCTCCCTCTCATCCCTCCCATCCTCTCATCCCTACCTCCCACCCTTCCATCCTTATCTCTCTCCCATCTTTCCCATCCTCCCATCCCTACCTCCCTCCTATGCCTATCTCCTACTCTCCCATCCCTACCTCCCTCTCATCCCTCCTATCCTCTCATCCCCACCTCCCTTCCATCCCCACCTCCCATCCTTCTTCCCTCCTCCCATCCCTTCCATCCACCCAACCCTACCTCCCTCCCATTCCTCTGTTGCTCCCTTCCACTTTTGATTTCGATACAACCTTTTGGGGTTGGCTTCATGTTTACTGACAGCTCCCAGGGCGTTAGTCATAGGATGCCACTTTATCACAGATGCATTGTGGGTCCTGGGCTCAAATCCAGTCCATGTCAATAGCAGTCAGCGCTACTGTTTACCCTAATGTGCCTTACCCATGCATTTGACCTGACCCGCGCCAGGAGACATCAGGGGTAGGAAGTCAAGGAATGTCACAGAGGGTCAGCCATGATGGGACGGTGTAGAACACAATGGGAAGAGGTGTGGGTCATTGGAGCTACTCTGCTATTCAGTCTGATCATGGTCACAGATTCCCTTTCCACTCTGCTGCTAACCTTTGACCCCTCTGTAGGCCATGAATCAATCCGTCCTAACCTTGAGCAGGTGTTCAGCCCCCTCAGTTCGCTGTGGAAGAGAACTTAAACATTAAACGACTCTCTGAAAGAAGATTTTGCTTCTCATCCATTTTCACAGGGTGAGCATTAGCCTGAAATTCCTCCATAAGGGAAAATATCCTCTCAGCATTTACCCTGTCAGTCTCCTTCAGCATCTTGGAGGTTTCAATAAAGTCAGCTGTCATCCTTCTAGGTTGGAATGGATAAAGGTCCAACCTTCCTCACAAGAACACCCTTTCATCCCAGGGACTAGAGAATCTCCTTCAAACTGACTCGTAATGGATGAGATTCTTCCTTAAGATAAGGAGACCGAAACCATCTATAACACTCTCACCAATGCCCTGGACAACTGAAACATAATTCCTCTACTTTTAGCCTTTCCCACCCTTTCAATAAGCAGCAACAAGTCACATGCACTTATTTGCTGGAACTGCATGCTAACTTTTTGTGATGCATTACAAAGTCACCCAGATTCCTCTGTACCACAGTCTCTGTTCAACTCCATGGTATTCTGCTTTTTCCATCCTTTCAGTCCAAGTGGATAACCTCAACTTTTTCCCAAGTGTGCTCCGTTTGCCAAGTGTTTTCTCGCTTACTTAACCTGTTTCTCCTCCCTCTCCAGACGTCCTGCCTCCCCCCCTCCTCACAGCTACCTTCCTCCTCCAGCCCTCTTCTCATTGTCAGCACCGTTGGCTACACCCTATGGGCAAGTGTCGAGAGAGCGATGCTGGAAAAGCACAGCTGGTCAGGCAGGATCCGAGGAGCAGGAGAACCGACGTTTCAAGCAAGAGCCCTTCATCAGGAACGTCTGTTCTCCTGCTCCTCGGATGCTGCCTGACCTGCTGTGCTTTTCCAGCACCATACTCTCAACTCTGACCTCCAGCATCTGCAGTTCCCAGTTTCTCCTGGTTTGTTTGGGCTAGCCAATAATTATGGTTTGTGAACACTACAGGACTCATCAGTGACCTCTGTGACACTCCAAGTCACAGCTTGCCGACGTGAGAATGACCATCTCCCCAACCCTGTTTCCTCTAATTACTTAATTCTTCATTGATGCTAGTCTGTCACCCTCCAGTCTTCTCCAATGCAAAAACCTTTCATTTTAATGTGATAGTTTTTTTCAGATGGCACCTTATTTTAGATTAGATGTGGAAATAGGCCGTTCGGCCCAACCAGTCCACACCAACCCTCTGATGAGTAACCCACCCAGACCCACTTCCCTCTGACTGATGCACCTAAGACTATGGGTAATTTAACATGGCCAATTCACCTAACCTGCACATTTTTGGAGTGTGGGAGGAAACCGGAGCACACCCACGCATACACGGGGAGAATGTGCAAATTCCACACAGACAATTGCCCGAGGCTGGAATCAAACCTAGGACCCTGGTGCTGTGTGGCAGCGGCGCTAACCACTGAGCCATTGTGCCTCCAATACCCTTTTGATAATCCAAATGCACCATATCTACTGCTTCCCCATTGTCTATCCCACTCTTTATAAGACTTTGGCGAGGCCACACTTAGAGTATTGCGCTCAGTTCTGGTCGCCACATGATAGGAAGGATGTGGAGGTTTTGGAGAGAGGTTTACCAGGACGAGAGAGTATGAGCAATAAGGAGAGCTTAGAAACACTCAGGTTGTTTACTCTGGGGGCTGAGGGGAGACTTGATGGAAGTCTATAAAATTATAACATGCACAGATAGGGTTGACGGTCAGAATGTTTTTCCCAGAGTTGAAATGTCTAATACCAGGGGGTGCGCATTTAAGATGAGAGGGGGAAAACTCAAAGGAGGTGTGAGGGGTAAGTGTTTTTACCCAGAGAGTGGTAGGAGTCTGGAACGCGCTGCCAGGGGATGGTGGTGGTGATGGTGGCAGATACGATAGGGGTGTTTAAGGGACTTTTAGGTAAACCCACATGAATATGCAAGGAATGGGGGGGATATGGACCAAGACCAGGAGGAAGGGATTAGTTTAATTAGGCATCACACTTAACACATTGTCATCTGAAAAGTCTGTTCCCGTCTGCACCTCAAGGAGCTCTTAATAAGTCTTCCACCAAACCAGATTGACTCTGCCTGATTATATTATGAATTTCCAGATGTCCTGTTGCTATTTCTTTAATAATGCATTGCTGGATTTTTCGAATGGATGATACTTGTTTAACTGATGTGCAGTTCTGTTTTCTGTCTCCCATGTACTGATGGCTTGCCAATCCAATGGAATTTTACCTGAATCTAAGGAATCTTGGAAGATTGAAACCAATATCTTTGCAACCACTTTCCTTAAGACTCTGGGATATGAGGATCCGGTCTGGTGGGCATCTTACACTGTCAGAGTTACTATTTCCTTGGGGAATTGGAGACAGATGCTTTCTGGTGATTATCTTTGTTTGATGTGCCTTAATATCACCTGATTTCCAAGTGTTCTGGTTTAGTTGTTTATTCAGATGCTTGTGTTTTCCATCATGCAAACAGCTCAAAATATGTTTGCTCAAAGAATCTGTCATTTCCTTTGCTCCTGATGTTGTGAACCTAGAAAGGGAGGTCATGTTGCAGCTGTACAGGACATTGGTTAGGCCGCTTTTGGAATATCGTGTTCAGTTCTGGTCTCCCTCCTATCGAAAAGATGTTGTGAAACTTGAAAGGGTTCAGAAAAGATTTACAAAGATGTTGCCAGGGTTGGAGGGTTTGAGCTACAGGGAGAGGCTGAATTGGCTGGCACTGCTTTGCCTGGAGCATCAGAGGTAAAAACAATGACTGCAGATGCTGGAAACCAGATTCTGGATCAGTGGTGCTGGAAGAGCACAGCAGTTCAGGCAGCATCCCAACGAGCAGCGAAATCGACGTTTCGGGCAAAAGCTCTTCATCAGGAATAAAGGCAGTGAGCTGGGAGCATGGAGAGATAAGCTAGAGGAGGGTGGGGTGGGGAGAGAGTAGCATAGAGTACAATGGGTGAGTGGGGAGGAGATGAAGGTGATAGGTCAGGGAGGAGAGGGTGGAGTGGATAGGTGGAAAAGAAGATAGGCAGGTCGGACAAGTCCGGACAAGTCATGGAGACAGTGCTGAGCTGGAAGTTTGAAACTAGGATGAGGTGGGGGAAGGGGAAATCATCAGAGGCTGAGGGGTGACCTTATAGAGGTTTATAAAATCATTTTACAAAGACAAATTTAAAAAGTTCTGGGATTTACATATGAAAGAACTGAAACCAACATGGTCATTCTAAAAGATGAGAGACTTAACAAACAAACCAGGTCTTTTTCAATATATAATTTCAGTTACATCACACTGTAAACTTTTGCTATAAATTCTGTGCCTTACAATCATATACTCCACAACCACCTGACAAAGCTAGTGCTTCCAAATAAACCTGTTGGACTATGACTTTGTACACCCCAATCCAACACCAGCACCTCCAAATTATAAAATCATGAGGGGCATGGATAGGATAAATAGACAAAGTCTTTTTCCCTGGGGTGGAGGAGTCCAGAACTAGAGGGCATAGGTTTAGGGTGAGAGGGGAAAGATATAAAAGAGACTTACGGGGCAACTTTTTCACACAGAGGGTGGTACGTGTATGGAAAGAGCTGCCAGAGGTAGCGGTGGAGGCTGGTACAAATGCCTTTTGTCTGTCTTCCTCCTTCTGATTTTGATCTTTTTTCCCCTAAAGTTCCAAAACAATGTAACAGCTTAATAAAACGATAACTGCAATTTGAGGAAATCACCTCCAACACCTAAATTAAAAAGGGGCAGTTCTTACAGCTACATTTATTTCCTGGTGATCTTACAGAGGTTTATAACATCATGAAGGGTATAGATAAAGTGAATGGCAGATGTATTTTCCCTCAGGGGTTGGGGATTTCAAGACTAGAGGGCATACTTTTAAGGTGAGAGGAGAAAGATTTTAAAAAGACATGAGGGGCAATTTTTTTTAACACAGAGTGTGGTTCACATGTGGGATGAACTTCCTGAGGAAACGATGGGTGTGGGTACAGGTTCAATGTTTAAAAGACACTTAGATAAGTACATGAATAGGAAAGGTTTGGAGGGATATGGGCCAGGAGCAGGCAGGTGGGACTGGGCTAGTTTGGGATTAGGTTGGCATGGACTGGTTGGGCCGAAGGGTCTGTTTCCTTGTTGTATGACTCTCTTGATATGACTACGGCGTATTTTGACTTGTGCAGTGAATTGAAAAGGACGGGTAATTGGTAACACCACTGGACCCAGGCTAGTTCAGGGACATGGGTTCAATTCCCATCATGGCAGATGGTAAAATTTGAGCTCAGATCTAACATTGATTCTTGTTTTAAAAACTCCACCTGGGTCACTAATGCCCTTAAGGAAGGAAATCTGCCACCCTTACCTGGTCTGGCCTACTCCTGACCCGCAGCAATGTGGCCAACTTTTTACTGCCCCCTAGGCAATTAGGGATGGGCAATAGATGCTCATTCCTAACGGGTGGTGCAGTAAGAACAACATGTTGAAGGTGAACTCCAAACTAGTTTCAAAACAAACACTGGCTGATTCCTGACATGAAAAGGAGCCATGGATAAAATGGAGTTGAGATGCAGATTGGCTGTGGCCTGATTAAGTGATGGAGCATCCCCAAGTAGGCCGAATGGCCTCTCTGTGTTCCTTTGACCCCTTGAGTTTTCGAAGGCTATGAGCTGGTTGGCGATCTGACAGATATCCAAAGGTAGATGTCACCTTTGACCCTAGTGCCTTCCACATTGCGATAAACAAGAGATACAGGATAGTCACTCATAATTCCAATAGGAAATTCAGGATCAACCTCTGTTCAGGGAGTGGCTGAGGTGAATCACATGGGAGTTGGACACACACGCAGGACAGAGTATGGATTACAGGTTATGCCAATAGAGTGAGATGAAGATAAATGAGAGGAATTCCACATGACATGTAACAGCATTGGGCTGAATGGCCTCTCTCTGTGCTGTCTCCATTATAAGCTCATACGCCTCTGGTAAAGCACTTTATAAAAGCAACCAACACTTTTCCCAGCACCAACCGTTCTGAAAAAATAACCAAAAAAATCTGTGGAGGCCGGAAATCAGAAACAAAAACAGAAATTGCTGGGAAGACTCAGCAGGTCAGGCAGCACCTGTGGAGAAGAAAGCGAGGACTGCAGATGCTGGAGATCAGAGCTGAGAATGTGTTGCTGGAAAAGCGCAGCAGATCAGGCAGCATCCAAGGAGCAGGAGAGTCGACGTTTCGGGCATGAACCCTTCTTCAGCCCTGAAGAAGGGCTCATGTCCAAAACATCGATTCTCCTGCTCCTTGGATGCTGCCTGACCTGCTGCGCTTTTCCAGCAACACATTCTCAGCACCTGTGGAGAGAAAGCATCTCAGCTCCAGACACTCCTGTTTGGAAATTAAATGTTTCAAAAAAAACTGAGACAGAAGGTAGAATCCAATTTTGGCAGTGGAAAACGTTGAAGGAATATTCCAGAATCATTGGAATGACCTCCTGACCTGAACCTTCCTAACACTGACAGAACACTCACTCACTCAGTTGAGGAAGGGTCCCATCCCCATTCCATTGGACAGAGTCAGGGACTCAAAATGAAATGGAGCAAACGCTGGATGCAATGGCGCTGTCAGCAGATGGCAGAATCATGGTGCATGTGGCAATGTCACTGTGGGAGTGAAGCAGTAACTCAAGATTCTGGGTGATGGGTTCAAATCCCACCACAGCAATTTGACTAAATTTCTGAAAATTAGTTCCAAACAGTGAACATGATGGTAATAAAAATCGAATCCAGTTCACTAGTGCTTCTTAGCCAAGGAAATTTGCGGTCCTTACCTCGTCTTCCCTATTTGTGAGGCGAAAGTGAGGACTGCAGATAGCGGGAAATTTGAGTGGTGCTGAAAAAGCACAGCAGGTCGGGCAGCATCCGAGGAGCAGGAGAATCGGGCAAAAGCCATTCAGGCAAAATTCCTAATGAAGGGCTTTTGCCTGAAATGTCGATTTTCCTGCTTCACGGACACTGCCTGACCTACTTTCCTCTGTATGACCCCAGGCCCAGAGCAAAGTGGTTAATGCTCAAGGTTAGTGTCATGGCGCCAGGGACCCAGGTTCGATTCCCACCTCGGGCAACTGTCTGTGTGGAGTTTGCACGTTCTCCCCGAGTCTGTGTGGGTTTCCTCTGGTTTCCTCCCACAGTCCAAAGATGTGCAGGTTAGGGTGGATTGGCCATACTAAATTGCCCATAGTGTCCAGGGACGTGCAGGCTAACCATGGGCTGATAGGGTAGGGTGTGGGGTTGTGTCTGGATGGAGTGCTTTTCGGACCTGAAAGGGTTCAGAAAAGATTTACAAGAATGCCTCCAGAGTTGGAGGGTCTGAGCTACAGGAACAAGCTGAACAGGCTGGGAATGTTTTCCCTGGAGGATCAGAGGCTGAGTGGTGACCTTATAGAGGTTTATAAAATCACGAGGGGTGTGGCTAAGGTAAATAGACAAGATCTTTTCCCTGGGGTGGGGGAGTCCAGAACTAGAGGGCATAGGTTTAGGGTGAGAGGGGAAAGATATAAAAGAAAACTAAGGGGCAACATTTTTACGCAGAGGGTGGTGCGTGTATGGAATGAGCTGCCAGAGGAAGTGGTGGAGGCTGGTACAATAACAACATTTTAACGGTATCTGGAAGGGTATATGAATAGGAAGGGTTTAGAGGGATATTGGCCAAGTGCTGGCAAATGGGACTTGATTGGTTTAGGATATCTGGTCAGTGTGGATGATTTGGACTGAAGGGTCTGTCTGTATGCTGTACATCTCTAGGACTCGATGGGCCAAGTGGCCTCTTTCTGCACTGTGGCGATTCTGTGACAATCAGGAACCAAATGCTGGATTTCCGAGCAATACACACCCGTAAAGAAATAAAGTGTAAAGAAACTGAGACAGTGGATAAAATCCGATTTTGGCAGTGAAATATGTTGAAGGAATATTCCAGAATCATTGGATGTTCAAGTTTGGGTTATGCTCTTAGTAGTTGGTGACAGGAGGTTCCAGCTAGTCCGATCTTTGTCAGAATATCACAATGTTAGTGAGTTTTGAGAAGATTTGTTGCTCAGGTTGAGGTTCTGGATGTAGGTTTGCTCGCTGAGCTGGAAGGCTCGTTTTCAGACATTTCGTCACCATACTAGGTAACATCTTCAGTGAGCCTCCGGATGAAGCACTGGCGGTGTAGCCCACTTTCTATTTACATGTTTGGGTTTTCTTGGGTTGGTGATGTCATTTCCTGTAGTGACATCATTTCCTATGGTGATCCTAGAAGCATGGCATTCCAACCAGCACTCCATCAGCAAACACATTGACTTGGATCCCATTTATCACTGAGAAAAAGAACAGGAAATGACATCACCATAGGAAATAATGTCACTACAGGAAATGACATCACTGACCCAAGGAAACCCAAACATATAAATAGAAAGTGGGCCATGCCACCAGTGCTTCATCTGGAGACTCACTGAAGATGTTACCTAGTATGGTGACGAAACATCTGAAAATGAACCTTCCAGCTCAGTGAGCTAACCTATATTCATATCACAACGTGTTTTATAATCGAAATTTCTCAAACTTTCATTGCCAGCTGGGACTAATAAGGTGTTTCTGCCTCAATTCAGATGACCATTTGCTGAGCTTAAAGTGCGCCTCACTCTATCTAATCTACTGTATTCGATGCTCACAACGTGGTCTTGTCTACGCTGGTGAGTGGAAGTGTAGACAGGGCGACCGCTTTGCAGAGCACCTACGTGCTGTCAGCAGAAATGAGCCCTGGCTTCTCCCTGTCACTTTAACACACCACCCCGTTCCCCTGGCCAAAGCCTCTGTCCCAGGCATGCTGTTGTGCTCTGGTGAAGCTCAGCACAAGCTGAAAGAACAGCGCCTCATTTTACGCTGGGAGACTCTGCAGCAAAGGGCACGGTGGCTCAGTGGTTAGCACTGCTGCCTCACAGCACCAGGGACCCAGGTTTGATTCCAGCCTCGGGTGACTGTCTGTGTGGAATTTGCACATTCTCCCCGTGTCTGCCTGGGTTTCCTCCCACAATCCAAAGTTAGGTTGGATTGGCCATGCTAAATTGCCCATTGTGTTCAGGGACATATACGTTGAGTGCATTAGTCAGGGGTAAATATAGAATAATAGGGTAGAGGAATGGCTTTGGATGGGTTACTCTTCAGAGACTTGTTGGGCCGAAGGGCCTGTTTCCACCCAGTAGGGGTTCTATGATTCTAGCCTCTGGACTCAATATCGAATTCAACAACTTTAGGGACTTGAGGCATCTTCTCTCATGTCCTTATGCCAAACGGCCACACACCAGGTCTTGTTATCACATGGGCTGCAACCACACATAACCCATTATTAGTCACTAACATTCCCCATTAGGAGATATTCATTCCCCCAGGCTGACCTTTACCCTACTCCTTTGTCTGCTCAACTGTGTTTTACTCTCTCTCTGCCCTTCATCTCCACCCATCATTTACCCCTTCCCCCACTCCATCTTCAGTACACATACCCACCTTTTCCCAGCTACAATCAGTTCCGAAGAAGGGTCACTGGACCCAAAACATTGACTCTGTCTCTCTCTGCACAGATGCTGCCAGACTTGCAGAGTTTTCCCAGCAATTTCTGTTCTCGTTAAGGTCTGAGCTGCCCAGTGACCCTCAGCAACGCTGCTGTTCTTGATATTAGCCTAGACAGTGTACTGATGGGCTATGCAAGAGACAGGTACAATTGCAACATTTAAAGGGCATCTGGATGGGTACACGAATGGGAGGGATGGGGGCCAAGTGCTGGCAAATGGGGCGAGGTCAGATTGGATGAGTTGGGCCGAAGGGTCTGTCTCTGTGCTGTATGTCTCTATGACTCTGTTCAACTACAGAGTGCCTTGTGCTGTATTAGTCCAAGTATCCTCCTGAGATTGCCATCACTGAATCACAGGAAATTAGGAATTAGGAGCAGCCATTTGCCCATCAAGCCTACTACACCACTCACTTGCACTGTTCTAGCCTCCCCATGTTCCTGTACTATCTCCATTTCCCTTGTAATATCTAGATACCCATCCATCCATCTCTCTCTCTTGACCATGAATGAGTCGCCCCAGTCCCTCTGGGACACAGCACTCCACCACCCCCTTGAGTGTGGAAGTTCCTCCTCATCTCAGTCCAAAATGGCCGACCCCTAATTTCAAGATAATGTCCCCTCTACAAACTACCCGCCCGACCAAACGCTGGCCCCTTGTACCACCTCACCATCACTCAGCCAAAGGGAAACATTCAAAGTTTGTGCAAAGATTTGTAGCTCGGGTGCTTGTTGTAGTGGTTCTGTTCGCCGAGCTGGAAGTTTTTGTTGCAAACGTTTCATCCCCTGGCTAGGAGACATCATCAGTGCTCTGGAGCCTCCTGCGAAGCACTTCTTTGATGTTTCTTCCGGCATTTATAGTGGTCTGTCCTTGCCGCTTCCGGGTGTCAGTTTCAGCTGTCCGCTGTAGTGGTTGGTATATTGGGTCCAGGTCGATGTGTCTGTTGATGGAGTTTGTGGATGAATGCCATGCCTCTAGGAATTCCCTGGCTGTTCTCTGTCTGGCTTGCCCTATGATAGTGTTTTCCCAGTCGAATTCATGTTGCTTGTTGTCTGCGTGTGTGGCTACTAGGGATAGCTGGTCGTGTCGTTTCGTGGCTAGTTGGTGTTCATGTATGCGGATTGTTAGCTGTCTTCCTGTTTGTCCTATATAGTGTTTTGTGCAGTCCTTGCATGGTATTTTATAAACTACATTAGTTTTGCTCATGTTGGGTATTGGCTCCTTTGTTCTAGTAAGTTGTTGTCTGAGCGTGGCTGTTGGTTTGTGTGCTGTTATGAGTCCTAGGGGTCGCAGTAGTCTGGCTGTCAGTTCTGAAACGCTCCTGATGTATGGTAGTGTGGCTAGTCCTTTTGGTTGTGGCATGTCCTCGTTCCGTGGTCTATCTTTTAGGCATCTGTTGATAAAGTTGCGCGGGTATCCGTTTTTGGCGAATACCTTGTATAGGTGTTCCTCTTCCTCTTTTCGCAGTTCTGGTGTACTGCAGTGTGTTGTAGCTCTTTTGAATAGTGTCCTGATGCAGCTTCGTTTGTGTGTGTTGAGGTGGTTACTTTCATAGTTTAGGACTTGGTCTGTGTGTGTTGTTTTCCTGTGTACCCTTGTGGTGAATTCTCCGTTCGGTGTTCTCTGTACTATCACGTCTAGGAATGGGAGTTGGCTATCCTTTTCTACTTCTCTCGTGAATCGGATTCCTGTGAGTGTGGCGTTGATGATCCGGTGTGTTTTTTCTATTTCCGTGTTTTTGATGATTACGAAAGTGTCATCGACATATCTGACCCAGAGTTTGGGTTGAATTTGTGGTCGGGCTGTTTGTTCTAACCTTTGCATAACTGCCTCTGCTATGAGTCCCAAGATTGGTGATCCCATGGGTGTTCCGTTGATTTGTTCGTATATCTGATTGTTGAATGTAAAGTGTGTAGTGAGGCATAAGTCCAGTAGTTTAAGTATGCCGTCTTTGTTGATAGGTTCCGCCTCCTGTTTTCTGTTATGTATGTCCAGTAGGTTGGCTATTGTTTCTCTGGCTAGGGTTTTGTCAATCGAAGTGAACAGTGCCATCACGTCGAATGAGATCATGGTTTCTTCTTTGTCTATGTGTGTATTCCTGATGGCGTCCAAGAATTCCTGTGTTGATTGTATGGAGTGTTTGGATCCGCTGACCAGGTGTTTCAGTTTCTGTTGTAGTTCTTTGGCCAGTTTGTATGCTGGTGTCCCTGGTAGTGATACTATGGGTCTGAGTGGGATGTCTGGTTTGTGTACTTTGGGTAGTCCATAGAATCTGGGGGTGTTGTTGCTTTCCGGTTTCATTCTTCGTAGGTCCGCTTTGGTTATCTGTCCGTTTTTTTGTAGATTCCTTAGAGTGTTATTTATTCTATTGGTGAGTTGTGGTGTGTGGGGTCCGAATCCTTCATTTGGTAGGTGTTGGTGTCTGCTAGTAGATGTTGTGCTTTTTTGATGTAGTCTGATTTATCTAGGATGACAGTCATTCTGCCTTTATCTGCTGGTAGTATGATTATGACTGGGAAAACACTACTATCATAGGGCAAGCCAGACAGAGAACAGCCAGGGAATTCCTAGAGGCATGGCATTCATCCACAAACTCCATCAACAGACACATCGACCTGGACCCAATATACCAATCACTACAGCGGACAGCTGAAACTGACACCCGGAAGCGGCAAGGACAGACCACTATAAATGCCGGAAGAAACATCAAAGAAGCGCTTCGCAGGAGGCTCCAGAGTACTGATGATGTCTCCTAGCCAGGGGACGAAACGTTTGCAACAAAAACTTCCAGCTCGGCGAACAGAACCACTACAAAGGGAAACAGTTCCTGCATCTACTTGGTCAAACCCCATGAGGTTTTAGTACCTTCACAACATCAGGATGTGATGTAGAAATACAGAGGAAGCTCGATTATTCGCCATTCGATTATCTGAATTTCAGATTATCTGGCAAGATCGCAAGGTTCCGATGTTTGGCTAAACCATGTTATCCGAAATTCAATTAATCAAGTGAAATACTCCCTGCTCCTGTCCTTTAGATAATCGAGGTTCCTCTGTATAGGAAATAGGAACAGGAGGAGGCTATTCAGCCCATTCAGGCCTGTTTTCCCCATTTAATATGATCATGGCCGCTTATCTGACTTCATCCCCTGTTCTCCCCATACTATTTGATCCCTTTAGTCCCAAGAACTATATCTAATTCCTTACAATCATAGAATCTTACAGTATGAAAACAGCCCCGTCTGTGCCAATCACCATCGATTTACGCTAGGCCTCAACTGCTTCCTCTGGCAAAGAATTCCGCAGGCTCCCCCCCACTCTCTGGGTAAAGACAATTAGGTAAAAGGAGATTGAAGGGAGACCTAATTGAGGTTTACAAAACCATGAAGGGTGGATAGAGATAAGCTTTTTCCCAGGGTGAGGGATTCAATAACGAGAGCGTTCAAGGTGGAAAGTTTAAGGGGGATACACGCGGAAAGTACTTTACCCAGAGGTTGGTAGGTGCCTGGAACACGTTGCCAGCAGAGGTGGTAGAGGCAGGAACGGTAGATTCATTTAAGATGCATCTGGACAGATGGATGAGTAGGTGGGGAGCAGAGGGATACAGATCCTTAGGAATTGGGCATTAGGTTTAGACAGTGGATTTGGATCGGCTCAGGCTTGGAGGGCCGAAGGGCCTGTTCCTGGGCTGTACATTTTCTTTGTTCTCCTCATCCTCAGCCCTAAACGGCCAGCCCCTTATCCTTCAACCCTGATTCTGGATTCCTCAGTTATCTGAAACATCCTTCCTGCCTTTGCCTTGTCTCGTCCTGTTCGAATTTTATAGGGTTCCATGAGATTCTCCTGCCTCATTCCTCTTGTTGTAAGAACTTTGGATTCAATTATACAGTGAACAAAAGCCTCTCTTTGTACCTCTGTTCTGCCATCCCAGGAATCAGTCTGGTAAACCATCGCTGCCTTCCCTCCATCGCCAGAACATCCTTCCTCAGATAAGGAGATCAAAACTGGACACAATACTCCAGGTAACTAAAGCTGAAAATGTGTTGCTGGAAAAGCGCAGCAGGTCAGGCAGCATCCAAGGATTTCGGGCATGAGCCCTTCTTCAGGAATGAGGAGGGTGTGCCAAGCAGGCTAAGGTAAAAGGTAGGGAGGAGGGGCTTGGGGGAGGGGCGATAGGTGGAAGGAGGTTAAGGTGAGGGTGATAGGCCGGAGTGGGGTGGGGACGGAGAGGTCGGGAAGAAGATTGCAGGTTAGGAAGGCGGTGCTGAGTCCGAGGGTTGGGACTGAGATAAGTGGGGAGAAGGGAAATGAGGAAACTGGAGAAATCTGAGTTCATCCCTTGTGGTTGGAAGGTTCCTAGGCGGAAGATGAGGCGCTCTTTCTCCATTCTCACTCTTTCCAAATAATTAAGTCTGATGGTGATGGCTAGTGTGAGGTGACATAGCTTTAAATTGAGGGGTGATAGATAGAGGACAGAGGTAGTTTCTTTACTCAGGGAGTAGTAGGGGTGCGGAACACACTGCTTGCAACAGTAGTAGACTCGGCATGTTTAAGGGCATGTAAATGGACATTGGATAAACACATGGGGTGGCACGGTGGCTCAGTGGTTAGCACAGCTGCCTCACAGCGCCAGGGTCCCAGGTTCGATTCCAGCCTTGGGCGACTGTCTGTGTGGAGTTTGCACATGAATTCCAACGTCTGTGACCATCTTTCTCCTCATGAAAGTATAACTTGATTCGCCAAGCTTGAACTCTGCAAATGTCTCCTCATGATTGACACCATTTGGCTAATGGTTTCAATTGAGGTCACAAACAGATGGGGGGAGCTAATTGAACAGTTACCTGAGCACATACAGGAATTGCCCGCTTTTTGAAAGTTCGTTTTACGCCACTTAAGACCTACATTACTATCTGTTTTCGCTAACCGAAAGAAATCCAAAGAGGATTTTCACTTTTACAAAAATAATGTTTCCCATTCAAATTAATGCTCTGTGCCATTTCGGCCTACAAAAGGTTTTCAAAGGAAAGGACTACTTTCAGATAGCGGAGGGATACCTGTATTAAGATGGAGGAGTTAGGAGGTATATACCTGTACCGTTTCACTCAGTGAATCAATGTGCACCACGTGACTACTGGATCTAACTTCTGCCTCCTTCACAACCTGGTTATCAGGAGTAAAATGACACGTGCTGTTAAATAGATTCCATGTGAGAGTCTGAACTAGTGACAAATGGGTTGCTCCAAGTGCTAAGACTTGTCACAGAGAGAGGTGGGGAGACACACAGAACCCAAACAGCTGAAGGACGGACTGCACGCTGTAGACCATGGGACCAGAGTTGGAAGGACATTTGAGGGATTAGACAATGGCTCCCATGTGGTAGGAACATTGGATTCAATTATGCAACAATCTTATCTCTATGTTGGTCTCCAACAAACTGACATCTTGCTCCCTATTCTATTCATGGGAATTGGCTATCCCTCATCAAGGCCAGTCTTTCTTGCCCATTTCCTGCTTGGATTGAGAAGTTTAACAGGATGTTTTCGGTTGAGGCTGTGGGTCATGTGTAGGCCCAGACCGGGCTAGCACAACAGATTTCCCTCCCTAAAGGACACTGGTGAACCAGAACAACAATTGGTGATCAATTGAAAAAAAAATCCAATAACCTGAGGGGAGATTGAGCGAATATTTACTCTTTTCGGAGATTTTTAAAGCTAATGGCCACTGTTTAAAAACTCAGAGGTGACCCGCTAACCACAGAGGCAAGGAATTGGGTTTTCTCTCAGAAGATGATGAAAAGGCAGCTGAGGAAGGGTTTTTGAGGCCCTGTTATAGGAAGGATATTATTAAGCTGGAGAGGGTTCAGAAACGATTTACAAGGGGTTGGAGGGTTTGAGTTATAGGGAGAGGCTGAATGGGGCTGTTTTCCCCTGGAGCTTCGGAGGCTGAGGGGTGACCTTATGAAGGTCTATAAAGTCATGAGGGGCTTGGATAGGGTGAATAGCCAAGGTCTTTTCCCTTGGGTGGGGGAGTCCAAGACTAGGGGAGATATTTTGAAGATGAGAGGAGAAAGATTGAAAAAAGACATGAAGGGCAACTTTTTTAACACAGAGAGTGGAATGAACGTCCAGAGAAAGTGGTGGATGCAGGTACAGCTAAAAGCTTTAGATAAATAGGAAAGGTTTGGAGGGATATGGGCCCGGAGCAGGGAGGTGGGCCTAGTTTAGCTTGGGATTATGGTTGGCATGGACCGAAGGGTCTGTTTCCTTGCTGTATGACTTCATAAGGTGGGTTTGGGGTGGGAGGGCAGTGTGGTTATTGATGGCGTGGGGGGAATATGGGTTGATCATGGTCTTACTGGAAAGCAGACTGGGCCTGAGGGGCGTATTTCTACTCCTACCTCATATTGGTCTGGGATCTTTCACACCCTTCAGAGTGTGGGGGTGCTAGGTTTAAAGGGTCGGGGGGGGGGATAGGATTGGGAGAGTGCAGCACTGTCTCAGCACCACAGCGGGAACTCAATTCTAGATCATGTGTCGAAACAGGCCCTTCGGCCCAACAAGTCCACACTGACCCGCCACCCACCAATTCCCCTTTTACTTAACACTACTGACAATTTAGCCACCTGACCTGCACAGGTATGTGACTGTTGGAGGAAACTGGAGCACCGGAGGAAACCCACGCAGACACGGGGAGAACGTGCAAACTCCACACAGTCAGCCGCCTGAGTCGGGAATTGAACCCGGGTCTCTGGCGCTGTGAGGCAGCAGTGCTAACCACTGTGCTACCGTGCTGCCCATTATGAGCATCGGAGAGAGATGGGAACTTGAAAGCTTTCTGACTGTTTGCACTGAACTCATCCAACCCCACGCTTCCCAGATAACTGAGCCTGAATGACGATTACTTCCTTTTGTGTTCTCGTGTTGACTATCATGAGATTAGCTTTATAGCCCAGATTAATGAACTGAGTCTAAATTTCAACAGCTGGCGTGAGATTCCAACCCATGTCGCCACAGCATTAAACAGGGCTTCTGAGTTCCTTTCTTCTCACGTTGGTCATCTCCCTCCTCCATGGTGCCCCAATTTTAGCCCGTCGCCTCATCAGGATTTCATCCAAACCTAACCCCAGCTCTGGTGGCTGTGCTGTTCCCAAACTCTGGAATTACATCCCTGAACCCCGTTCACTTCCTTTGATGCAGTTCCTCTGAGGAACCTTTCCAAATATCTCCGACAACAACAAATCCAAAACAGGAGAGGTAGAGAGTGGGGATGGAGGATTCAGGCTCTCGTGGTTTTCAGTACAATTGTGGCTGACCTCAGGCCTGAATTCTACTTTCCTGCCCACTCCCTGCATCCTTCACTTCCTCAAGATCTCTCGTAGCTTTAAGTATTCAACCTGGACCCTCCTGGTTGGGGGGTGGGGGGGTATGAGAATTCCTAACATTCACAATCCCCTCTGAGTGAAGCCATTTTTTTCCGTCTCAGTGTTCAATGAGCGACCCCTTAACCTGAAATTGTGCTTCCTGGTGTTTTACGTTCCCCGCAACCGTTTTGGCTTGGCCGTTGGTTTTTAATCTGAGTTCCGTGAGGTGCCTTTCCCGATGGTGGGTGCGTCCAGACCTAAGGGACGCAGTCTGAGGATTTGGGGTGAACCATTTGGGATGGGGATGAGGAGGGATTTCTTCACCTGGAGCCTGTGGGATTGATTACCACAGAAAGTAACTGATGCCAAAACATTGAATGTGTTTAAGAGGCAGTCAGATATAGTACTTGGGGCTAAGGGGGTCAAAGGTTATGGGGAGAAAGCGGGATTAGGCTATTGAGTTGGACGATCAGTCATGATCATGATGAATGATGGGGCAGACTCAAAGGACTGAATGGCCTCCTCCTGTCTTCTATGTTTCTACTTGGCTGTCGTAAAGGTGAGGTCTCACTGCAAATGGTTGGAGGGTGCGCAATCCCTGAAGTAGTCACGATGATCGTGGAAGCTGGCCAAATGGCCTGAGCTGAGTTTGGGACAAGATGGCGTCTCCTGTTCTGCACCTTCAATAGAGTGAACGGGGTGCATTCTCCAGAAAAAAAAAACACAGCCCATCTGTGAAGATGTGTATTGGACTGGGGTGTACAAAGTTAAGAATCACATGACACCCGGTTATAGTCCACCAGGTTTATTTGGAAGCACTAGCTTTCAGAGCGCCGCTCCTTCATCAGCTGGTTGTGGAGACACTGTCAGGGACACTGTGAGTTTAGACACTGGGACAAACACTGAGTCCAGACACTGTCAGAGACACCGTGAACCAGTTAATGCCACAGACACTCCACAACCACCTGATGAAGGAGGAGCTCTCTGAAAGCTAGTGCTTCCAAATAAACCTGTTGGACTATAACGTGGTGTTGTGTGATTTTTAACCACATCGGCAGGAACAGCAAACTAACAGTGATCAGCTCACGCGCTACGTATAAGCTTAAAAAATGACTGTTTGCTCACACTTTCCATTCACTGTGAACTTGTTAACTCCCTTCAACAACAAGAAAAAACATGATGCTTAGGGTTTAAATGTTTGGAATGGTAAGCGATCTAATGCTGTAAGGTCACTTTCCTTGTTAAGCATTTTTCGAATAGAAAGTACAACAAATTCAGCAATTAACCAATATCGAGAAACATTTTTGACGTTGATTTAAATATAAATATTTCAAATTATTTCTTAACTTCTACTCTGACACAAGATAAACTGAAGACGTTTTATAGTTTAAACATCATTTTCTGCAAGAATTGGTACAATACTGATCACATCACAGCCACTGATCATAGTCACAGAAAGACCACAGAAATATTACAGACACTGAGAGATCAGGCACATGTGACAGTCGCTGAGGGACCAGACGGAGGGTACAACCAGACAATGACGTTTTCACTGAGAGCAGACACTAAGGGATCAGAGATATGTCACAGCTACTCAGAGATCATACACTGTCTGGGACGCTGTGAGACCATACACCGTCAGGGATGCTGTGTGATCAGACACTGTCAGGGACACAGTGAGACCAGACACTGTCTGGCACGCTGTGAGACTAGACACTGTCAGGGACGCTGTGCGACCAGACACTGTCAGGGACACAATGAGACCAGACACTATCTGGGAGGCTGTGAGACAAGACACTATATGGGAGACCGTGAGGCCAGATACTGTCTGAGATGCTGTGGGACCAGACACTGTCTGGGACGCTGTGAGACCAGACACTATATGGGAGACTGTGAGGCCAGATACTGTCTGAGATGCTGTGGGACCAGATACTGTCTGGGAGACTGAGTCCAGACACTGCCAGAAACAGTGTGAGTCTAGACAGTATAAGGGGCACTGTGAATCCATACACACAAACACACACACACACACACACACACACACACACACACACACACACAGACACAAATGCAAACACACAGAGACACAGACATAGACAAAACACACACACACACACACACAGACACAAACACACACAGACACAAACACGCGCGCGCGCGCACACACACACACACACACACACACACAGACATAGACAAAGACATACACACACACACACACACACACCCCTTGCCCGCAGCATGTTACAAAGAGAGTTCCATTCAAAATAAGCAGTCATCTCACTATTTCAGAATCTTGCTGAACATCATGACGCTGAATCTAAGACTCCAGAATGTTAAACTCATCCTATCTTACATCTCGATATACAATTATGTTTAATACAAAGGAGATGGCTGTGTTTATTGCAGGATAACTACCTCAGGTGCAGGAATAACTCAGACTTAGCTTTATGGAGTGCAGACCCCCCCCCCCCCCCCCCACTACCCAGTGGGAGGTATTGGTTGATGATTGAAGTGTTCCATTCACAAACTCCTCAGATACTGATAACTCTTTCCTGCTCACAGCGGGACCTAGACAATGTTGGGCTGAGTTAAGTCACACAAGTCTCACCACACGAATGGCATCTCCAACAAGACAGAATCTAACCATCTTGCCTTCGCATTCAAAGCCATGACCATTGTTAAATACCCCATGATCCTGTTGGGTGGGGAAGTGCCCAATGCCTGTCCATTGTCTGTACCCATTGATGGGATAATCGCTGTCTGCCTGGATTAGTGTGACACTCTACACAATCCAGTCAGAGTATCGCATTCAATGAGGAACCCAGCCAGCCACGCGCATTGGCGTGTACCATCTACAAGATATCCTCCGTTTACTGGCCAAGCCTCCTTTTCACCGCACTTTGTTGACCTCTTGACCTCTAACACCGAGAAGGACAAGGGGCAGCAGAGTCATGGGATCACCACCCTCTGCAAGTCCCCCACACACTGCAATGGCTTTACAAATATCACCCCCTTATGGTGACCAAATTCTGGGACTTCCTTCCTAGGGGCATTGTGGGTGTCCATCCGCTGTATGGACTGCTGTGGGTCAAGATGGAAGCTCCCCACCATCTTGAAGATTAAAAGAGGGGAGGCCAGCGAAGCTAACAGATGAATAAAGAAAACATTGTAAAATATCCGAGTACCATAATATTTTCCAGCATTGTGCTCAGGGCATCATTTTATAGACATTATTAACATCGCCTCCCCCACCTCGGTCCATTATAAATTAATTCAGTCTGTATGACAGTTAGCTCAAGAGTTTGATCCCCATTTCAGGTTGAGGTAGGCTTGGGTTGTACCATCTGGGAGGCTGAGAAACAGAGTTAAGGCATGAGGGTGATGGGGCGAAGGCCAGAATAAAGCCCCCTCCCCCATGCCCCCGTCATTTTCAAGGGTCAAAGGTTGCAGGGTCACGGCCAAACATGCAACAGAAGTTACTGGAGTCAGTCAATATTGGGTGAATGTCCTCTTCTCCACCCTTCACTGAGCCAGTCTCAACGTGGCCGGTAACCACCATGGTGCCTCAAGTGCCCATCACCGTCCCTCGCTCGCTGGGTGCCTCCTCATTCCCCTTCGTCAGGCCTTGAGGAAAATCTATCTCTCACTCTCTCTCTTTCCCAAGCCTTCCTCCCAGGGCCTTCGTCAACACAGCGAGATGCTCTGCTGTTTCAACGGCTCTTGGAAGGTGTTATTGCTGCTGCTGCGCAGCGACATCGAGAAACGGCAGCAGAGGATCCTCTGAATGCTCCGGAACACGGACTTGCGAAGGATGATGAAGAGCCAGGGATCAACGATGGGGTTCAAGGCGTAGAAACGGAAGGCCATGAGGTCCTTCTCTTCTATATTGTCGGGTCTGATCGCGTTGATGAATCCGCGAATCTGCAGGAACGAGAGGGAATAGAAAAAGACACACGATGACCATCAACATCCATAACTTTGCCATTAGAAGTCTGATTCTGAACAGCCAGAAGTCACACAACACCAGGTCATAGCCCAATAGGATTACAGATATCCCCCGTTTCTGGAAAGTTCACTTTATGTCACATTGCTTTTATGAGGGACCGACATTAGTATCTGTTTTGACTAACCAAAAGAAATCTGAAGAGGATGTTTGCTTTTAGGAGAAGAGGTGAAATTTTTCCCACAAAAATGAATGCTTCTTCGCTTGACGCCATTTCGGCCTACGAAAGGTTTCATAGGAACGCCCTACTTTTGGATGGCAGGGGGGAATACCTGCATTGAAAATCACAATCTTTGGGAGCACTGTCCCTTCGTCAGGTGAAGTGACATGTGATTTCAAATCAACCTGTTGGGACTATAACCTGGTGTTGTCTGACTCCTGACCTGGTCCAGTCCTGTTCAACTCTGGCACCTCCACAACATAATTCATACAGAGCATCACTGGGCGCGCCCAACATTTGCTGCTCATCCCAACTGTCCCTTGAACTGATTGATTCTGAACCGTCCCCTGAAATAGCCTAAAGAACATCCAAGTATGATGTTAATTGTTTATGAAATGGCAATGGTGGATTGATATTTGATATTTCCCATTTTTTAAATAGGTATTCATGTCTAACCTTAACGCCTTGGAGTATTAAGGTAGGGAGGTCTTGCTAAAATTTTGCAAGGCTTTAGTCAGACCACAACAGTTTGAATCCCTATGGAGTGGAAGAAGGCCATTCGGCCCATTGAATCAGGTGTCACATGTAGGCCAGACCAGGTAAGGATGGCAGATTTCCTTCCCGAAAGGGGATTTCATCGACCAGATGGATTTATAAACAACAATCAGCAACAGTTACATCAAAATGAAACAATATTTTAAATTCCAGATTTTGTTGAATTCAAATTTCACCATTGGGTACGGTGGGATTCAATCCTGGAGCTCTGCTTCACAATTAACCCTTTGCTACCTAGCTCTTCAATCACATGGCAATTGGTGAATGACATCAGAAAGAGAGGTCCACGATTCCAATCAAATCTCTCCAACATTTTTGAAATTTAATTGCAGTTTCATTGCTTGCTCTTATGAAAAAAAAGAGAAATTATGTCATTTGAGAAATTTAACTTTGTGCATGCTTATGTCCTGAGTCATGCAGGTAAAGGAAGTGATTAAGACTGCAAATGTTAAGTTGATTTTGATTACAAGAAGATGGGTGTAGTCAGGTAAAGGTATTTGATGTATCAAACAGACAGCAGCAGTAGCGCAGGGTGGCTCAGTGGTTAGTACTGCTACCTTACAGCATCAGGGACCCAGGTTCAATTCCAGCCTTGGGTGACTGTCTGTGTGGAGTGTGCATGTTGTCCCTGTGTCTGTGTGGGTTTCCTCCTACACTCTAAAGATCTATAGCTTAGACAGACGGACCACGCTACATTTCCGTGTAGTGTGCAGGCTAGGTGGGTGAGCCATGTCGGGTTACAGGGATGAGGTAGGTTTGACTGGGACACTCTGCAGAGGGGGGGGGGTGGGTGTGGAACTGATGGGCCAAATGGCCTGCTGTACAGATTCTATGATATCAAAGGAAGGAATCAAAAGTGCTGTGGTCTGACTAATGCCTTGTAGGGTTTTAGCTACGCCTCCCGACTATAATACTGCAAGGCGTAAAGGCTAAACACGAATATCTATAAAAACATGGGAAATATCAAATATCAATCCACCTTTGTCCTTTCATGAACGATTAACATCCACTTTAGGTTTGAGATTTCAATTGAAATGCTCATTAGCACACTGTGTTCCTGTCACTTGAGGAGATATGGTATCAGAGAGATTATTTTGCTGGAATAATCACACGGAAAATTGGTTTCAAATCCCACCCTCACTCTCGTGACTTTTATATTTACTTACTTAACATTTAAAACATAAATAAGACTGTTTTGGGTTAACAACCGAGTGAGAGTTTGTTTCTGTTTGAAAGAAACAGGTTCGATGGGATTGGTGATTTAAAGAACAGACAGTTACTGAGATGTGGAACTTTCTGGTGATGATAACTTGATCTGGAAAATTTGGGCTGCTTGGAATGATTAGTGGTTTTCACCTGATGTGACGGGGGTGGGGGGGGGGGGGGGGGGGGGGTGCGGGGGGAAGTGAACCTGATAGACACCTGGGAAACACTGTTCATATAATCCTTCACACCTCCTGGATGTGAGGCTTTGCCTAAGAGTTACATACGAAGTGTAGAATCCCGACAGCATGGACTGAGGTCACAAAAGTTACAAAATCGTTGACAAAGTACCTTGCAAGAACTGTAACAAACACTACATTGGACAAACAGGCAGAAAACTAGCCACCAGGATACATGAACATCAACTAGCCACAAAAAAATGACCCTCTCTCACTAATATCTTTACATACAGATGAGGAAGGACACCACTTCAACTGGGACAACACATCCATCCTAAGACAAGCCAAACAGAGACATGCACGAGAATTCCTAGAAGCATGGCATTCCATCTGGAACTCCATCAACAAACACATTGACTTGGATTCCATTTACCACCCCCTGAGAAAAAGATCAGGAAGTCACATCACCAAAGGTAATGAGATCACCTTAGGAAATGACATCACCAACCCAAGGAACCCTAAACACATAAATTTAAAAAAAAGGGCTCAACCACCAGTGCTTCATCCGGAGGCTCACTGATGATGTTACCTCATATGATGACGAAATGTCTGAAACAGAACCTTCCAGCTCAGCGAGCAAACCTACATCCGGAGAGATCTTTGTTTGATTGGTAGGATTTGACAAGTGAAGTATTGCTGGGATATCAATGACTTTGTTGAGGGGAGTGGAGGGCACAGCAGCTAAATTTGCAATGGTGACCAAGATAAGGAGGAAATAGTCTTGACGAAGACATGAGGAAGTTGTCGATGTATCCACAGGGTTAAGGGAGTGGGCAATAACCTGGCAGATGGCGTATAATGTGGGAAAGCATGTACTTTAAGACCAAGAATTGTTATGGCCAGGCCAGACCCTCCCACAAAGTATTTTAAGAAAGTAGCCTTAACCCTAACATTTTCTTAAAGGTAGATGTGAAGTTTCTGTTCTCAATGCAATGCGACTGGTCAAACTACCCGTAGTTAAAATATATCAAAGAAAGAGGAATTTAGAATAAATTTATTGGAAAACTTAACTGAATAATAGATACGGTAATTATTACTATTACTAATTATTACTATTGTTACTAATTAACCATTCCAATATTGTAAAATCCCATAAACACACCCCTTGACAAAAACAAAATGCAAATTCAGACAAAGATTCTTACATGCAGTTCTCTAATCCAGGAGGGGAAAAAAACTCAAGAGAAAATTCAGAGACTAGCAACCAGGAGACATTCACTGAAGATTCCAACTCCTCTGAGACCCCAATAGCTTCTGCTTAAAGCTAAACCAAAAAACTAAACAAAACTGGCCTGTGAAAGCTGACCACACCCATTCAGGCTGCATCTATTGTTCCAACTTAAAAAAAAAGGGACCTGTCCAGTCCAGTAGTTCTGGTAGACTGCTCAGTGTCTCTGTTTTACAACCGCTCTTCAAAATAATCAGGAGAAAATAATCTCTTCAAGTCTCAGCATCATTACAGCTTTTTTAAAAAAGCGAGGTGTTACTTCAGTAGAGAACAAGGGTAGAATTTCGTAGAGTAGACAGCTTTGGGACTACTGCTACATGAGTAAGCAGGTGTAGCACATAATGGAGGAGGCTAAGGCAATGTCACACTTTATTAATGAGTGGAATTAAACATTAAAGTAAGGAGATATCCCTTTATAACAGGCATCAGTGACACAACAGTGCAGACATTGTTTGTAGCAGATAGTAAGGACTGCAGATGCTGGGAATTAGAGTCAATAAAACGTGGAGTTGGAAAAACACAGGGTGGTCAGGCAGCATGAGAGGAGCAGGAGAGTTGACATTTCAGGTCAGGACCCTTCATCAAGACTAGGTGCAATTTTCCCTATATTGAAGGAAAGGTACCAATGCTTCAGAGGTGAGGTTGACTTACTCGATACCTGGAATAAGTGGGTTGTCTGAGGAGGAAAGGTTGGATAGACTGAGCTTGTTACCACTGGAGTTTAGAATCCTTGCAGTGTGGAAACAGGCCATTCAGCCCATCGAGTTCACACCACCCCTCCGAAGAGCATCCCGCCACACCCTGCATTTCCCATTGGCTAACTTACCCAGCCTGCACATCCGTGGACACTGTGAGCAATTTAGCATGACCAATCCACCCTGATCTGCTCAGCTTTGGATTGAGGGAGGAAGCCGGAGCACCCGGAGGAAAGCCGGGGGCAGACAGGGGGAGAACGTGCAAACTCCACACAGACAGCCACCCGAGGCTGGAATCGAACTCAGGCAGTAGTGCTAACCACTGAACCAACCCAAAGGAGAGTTAGGGATGGCTTAATTGATGTGCGTAAGATCCTGAGCGGACTTGACAAAGTTGGATATGATAGGAACGGTTCCTTCTGTCCAGGATTTTGGAGCACCGTTTTAAAATTCGGGTCCCTTCATTCAGGACAGCGAGGAGAAGCAGTAATTTTCTCTCCGAGGATTGTGGGTATTTGGAACACTCTGCCTCAGAAAATGGAGGAGGTTGGGAAGGGGTCACCGAATAGTTTTAAGACAGAGGTGATAAGAGTCTTGTCAGGCAGAGGATGGAATGGTTATTGGGGATAGATCAAAATGTGGATATCAAACCAGAAACATAATTGTGTGGTGCAGACAAATAGGCTCCTACTTCATATGCCTGCAAGCTCATAATTTTGTTGTTGTAGAGGTGTACAGCAGGGAAACAAATCCTTTCCTCCACTCGTCCATGCTGACCAGCTATCCTAAATTAATCTAGTCCCACCTGCCAGCACCCGGCCCATATCCCTCCAAACCCTTCCTATTCATATACCCATCCAGATACCTTTTAAGTGTTGCAATTGTACCAGCCTCAGCCACTTCCTCTGACAGCTCATTCCATACACGCACCACCCTCTGCATGGAAACGTTGCCCCTTAGCTCCCTTTTATATCTTTCCCCTCTCACCCTAAACCTATACCCTCTAGTTCTGGACTCCCCCACCCCAGGGAAAAGACCTGGCCTATTTATCCTATCGATGCCTCTCATGATTTTATAAAATATAGGTTGTGTTTAATGAGTTGGTTAATTTACCTGTTCTTTAAGTTGATCAGAAGTCACATCACCACATCAGGTTATAGTCCATTGGGTTTATTTAACAGGTGCTGCCCCTGTTGGAGTGTGGGACTTCACCTGACGAAGGGGAGGCGCTCCGAAAGCTTGTGATTTCAAATAAACCCGTTGGACCTGGTGTCGTGTGACCTTTGACCTTGTCCACCCCAGTCCAACCTAGGCACCTCCACCTCATGGCTTTAATTTGACGCATTAATTGCTGGTTAAGTAATATCTGATCGCTTTTGGCTTGTCTGTTACAGTATTTATGGGCATTTAAACGGGCATGGGATAGGCACATGGAGGATAGTGGGCTAGCGTAGGTTAGGTGGGCTTGGATCGGCGCAACATCGAGGGCCAAAGGGCCTGTACTGCGCTGTATTTTCCTATGTTCTATGTTCTTAAGATGAAGTGGAAAGTTTGCTATTTGATCCATTCCGTTAATCACTGGGAAGACTAGTTCTTTTTAAATGTGATAAGTCTCCTTAGGGATTTTAACAATGCACAGAGGGATTTCAGACAGACAAAGACGCGAACTTTTATTATTATGCAGAGATATTCCAATGCAATCTTTCCTCACTCCCCCTCAGTATGTTGTAATGCTTAACAGTTCCTGACTAGGCAGCCATATAATACATGGAGCTCAATCCTGCTCTTGTTATTTCATGGCAACTACAATAACAACGTGCATTTAGATAACACCGACAGCATCATAAACCTCACGAGGCACTATACCTGGATAAAATTTGACAGCGAGACGAGTTAAGTTCAGGCCATCTCTGACGGGTGGTGCTAAGGAGGTTTGAGGAAGGAAGAGGAGTTTAAAAAGGACCCGGATAACCGAAGGCACACAGGGTGATTGGGAGGTCGGAATTAAGGAAGCAGAGAGACCTTGGAGGAAGTTTGGAAAACAAGCTAAAGAACGGTTTGACCCAACATCTTTCCCAATGGCGATGTTTAATTTGCACGTTGTCTCCAGGATTTTCTTTACTGCTTTGTTGTAATTTGAACGCTTTATTGGAAGTTGGAAGGCTCAATTTCAGACAAGCCTTTTTTTCCCCCGCAGTACAATTGCAAACTCTTTATGGCTTTGATTGTAAGAGCTCTGTTTACTTTTCGAGACTAATAAAACTAGTTCAAAATCTTACGATTCAATTATCTTCAGTGGAACAAAACAGGCACGGAACCCAATTTCCCCTCATGTCCCTGCTTGTCAAAGATAATTCTAACCCAGAGTTTTTTGAAAAGCTACTGTCAAATATGATGAGGTCACCTCTCTGCGGTTTATTTCTGTGAATTTTGTGCGTTAATGAGATATGCTAATATTGATTAATGCGATTTTTTTGGCAACTTGTACATCACATGTCTGCTTTCGGCACTCCCTTGGATTACGCAGAGTACACTTCCAGGATAGGTATAGTATGGGACTAGACACAAAGTAAAGCTTCCCCATCTCTTTTAAAATGAAAGTAAAGCTCTCTCTACACTGTCCCCACTAAACAATCCCAGGAGGGTACATTGTGGGATTAGGTACAGAGTAAAGCTCCCTCTACACTGTCCCCCATCAAACACTCCCAGGGCAGGGGCAGTACAGGGTGAGATACAGAGTAAAGCTCCCCTTACACTGTCCCGTGAAACACTCCCAGGACAGGGACAGCACAGGGTTAGATACACAGTAAAGCTCTGCCTACACTGTCCCTGTGAAACATTCCCAGGATAGAGACAGCATGGGTTTGGATACAGAGTAATGCTCCCTCTACACTGTCCCCAGGAACTATCCCAGGACAGGGACAGCACTGGAATAGGTACAGAATAAAGCTCCCTCTACACTGACCCCCATCAAACACTCTCAGGACAGGGGCAACACTGGAATAAGTACAGAGTAAAGCTCCCTCTACACTGTCCCCATCAAACACTCTCACGGCAGGGACAGCATGGGGTTTGATACAGAGTAAAGCTCCCTCTACACTGTCCCCATCAAACACTGTCACGGCAGGGACAGCATGGGGTTAGATACAGGGTAAGGCTCTCTCTACACTGTCCCTGTGAAACACTCCCAGGACAGAGACAGCATGGGTTTAGATACAGAGTAAAGCTCTCTCTACACTGTCCCTGTGAAACACTCCCAGGACAGAGACAGCATGGGTTTGGATACACAGTAAAGCTCCCTCTACACTGTCCCTGTGAAACACTCCCAGGACAGAGACAGCATGGGTTTGGCTACACAGTAAAGCTCTCTCTACACTGTCCCTGTGAAACACTCCCAGGACAGAGACAGCATGGGTTTGGATACACAGTAAAGCTCCCTCTACACTGTCCCTGTGGAACACTCTTTTGCACTGTATCAGTTATTCTCAGAAGGGGATGATGTGTAAAACACTGCTGGTCCAGGAGTGTTGCTGCCTGGATGTGGAAGCTGTATTCTGTTCGGCAATAGTTTGCACAGGAAATATTAAAAGGAGTACACATGAATTCAACCCTGGGCTTATCTGCCCCATCGAGCTACTGGAACCTAACTCCAGAATTGTAATGCTCTGCTGAAGCTCTCTCTGCTCCTGTGAGTGTTGAAATCCTCTGTTCTCTAGTGTAGGAGAGACTAATATAAACATGCTCACTTCGCTTTGTTCACAAAACACATGCCATGGCATCTGATCAATATTATTCTGACCAAATAATTCAGGGTCCCTCTCTCTTTATTAGAACCAGATGGATCACCAAAACTGCTCTGGAAAACAAGCCCATTGTTTCCTAGTTCTGGAACTCCAGTCGTTCATATCAGGTCATTTTAACTCCAGCCCCTGCTCACTTTGTTAATTAACGCCCTTGCGGCCTGGTCAGAGGCATAGAGACCCCCCCCTGACTCTGCTCCTCTCGGTCTGCAGGCGAGTGTCAGTAACATTATGGAGACACAGGTCAAGGTGACACGCCTGGAGCTGATGCAAGTTTAAGTTTAACTGCGGACTTGAAAGCTAGTCTAAAGGGTGACCGTGACTCTGGACAACGTTGGGGAAGCTCAGTAAACAGTGGAGAGAGAGAAAAACAGCATGAATGTTTCAGACCTGCTGAGTTTCTCCAGCTCTCTGTCTGTGTGGCGGTTTCAGATTTCCAGCACCCGCAATATTTGGCCTTTGACTGAGAATACTTGACTGAGAATGAATCATTGTGAAAACCCACCTGGTTCTTCAATGCCCTTTAGGGAGGGAAATCTGCCAAACCATACCTGGTCTGGCCTCCATGTGACTCCAGTCCTGCAGAATGTTTTGGGACCATGTAGTATTTCAGGGCTCAACATCAAACTGAAAACCGAACACTTTCTTCTGTATCATTTACTCACCTCCGCACTATTCATAGGACCTGGGTGTCGCTGGTCAGGCCAGTATATTTAGCCCATCCCTAATTGCCCAGAGGGCAGTTAAGAATCAACCACATTGCTGCAGGTCTGGAGTCACGTGTAGGCCACATCAGGTAGATTCATAGATTCCCTACAGTGGAAACAGGCCCTTCGGCCCAACAAATCCACACCAGTCCTCTGAAGAATAACCCACCCAAATCCATTCCTCTACCCTATTACTTTACATTTCCCCCTGACTAATGCAGCTAATCTACACATCCCTGACAACTATGGGGCAATTTAGCATGGCTAATCCACCCTACACTGCACATCATTGGACTGTGGGAAGTAACCAGGGCACCCGCAGGAAATCCTTGCAGACAAGGTGGCGACTGTGGGTAAGGATGGCAGTCTCCTTCCCTAAAGGGGCATGAGTGAAGCAGCTGGGATGTCCCAATGACCAGGAGAAAGTGAGGACTGCAATACTGGAGATCAGAGTCCAAGAGTGTGGTGCGGGAAAAGCACAGCCGGCCAGGCAGCACCTGAGGGGCAGGACGATTAATGATTCAAGCAGAAGCCCTTCGTCATCAGACAGTGATGCCCACATCTCAAAGACGGGAGAAGAAAGGTTCTCAATAAACGGCAGGGTGAAAAATAACCAACTCATCTGCTCATACTGCCAGTGGATCCAGGCATTGCTTTGACATGGAATAACCTGACAGTCTTCAGCGGCTACTGAACAGAATGTTAGCTTTAATCTCTCAGCCAGCAGATGGAGTCCATGAGAAGACAGCACTCCTTCAGTACAGCAGTAGTGTCTGTGACAAGACAGCACACCTTCAGTACAGCAGTAGTGTCTCTGACAAGACAGCACTCCTTCAGTACAGCAGTAGTGTCCCTGACAAGACAGCCCTCCTTCAGTACAGCAGTAGGGTCTCTGACAAGACAGCACTCCTTCAGTACAGCAGTAGTGTCTCTGACAAGACAGCCCTCCTTCAGTACAGCAGTAGGGTCTCTGACAAGACAGCACTCCTTCAGTACAGCAGTAGTGTCTCTGACAAGACAGCACTCCTTCAGTATAGCAGTAGTGTCTCTGACAAGACAGCACTCCTTCAGTACAGCAGTAGAGTCTCTGACAAGACAGCACTCCTTCAGTACAACAGTAGTGTCTCTGACAAGACAGCACTCCTTCAGTATAGCAGTAGTGTCTCTGACAAGACAGCACTCCTTCAGTATAGCAGTAGTGTCTCTGACAAGACAGCCCTCCTTCAGTACAGCAGTAGGGTCTCTGACAAGACAGCACTCCTTCAGTACAACAGTAGTGTCTCTGACAAGACAGCACTCCTTCAGTACAGCAGTAGGGTCTCTGACAAGACAGCACTCCTTCAGTATAGCAGTAGTCTCCCTGAAAGACAGCACTCCTTCAGTACAGCAGTAGGGTCTCTGACAAGACAGCACTCCTTCAGTACAGCAGTAGGGTCTCTGACAAGACAGCACTCCTTCAGTACAGCAGTAGTCTCCCTGACAAGACAGCCCTCCTTCAGTACAGCAGTAGTGCCTCTGACAAGACAGCCCTCCTTGAGTATAGCAGTAGTCTCCCTGACAAGACAGCAATCCTTCAGTACAGCAGTAGTGTCTCTGACAAGACAGCACTCCTTCAGTACAGCAGTAGTGTCTCTAACATGACAGCACTCCTTCAGTACAGCAGTAGTGTCTCTAACATGACAGCCCTCCTTCAGTATAGCAGCAATGTCTCTGACAAGATGGCCCTCCTTCAGTACAGCAGTAGTGTCTGTGACGCGACAGCCCTCCTTCAGTACAGCAGTACTGTCTCTGACAAGACTGCACCCCTTCAGTACAGCAGTAGTGTCTCTGCCATGACAGACCTCCTTGAGTATAGCAGTAGAGTCTGTGACAAGACAGCACTCCTTCAGAATAACAGTTGTGTCCCTGACAACACCGACCTTCTTCAGTACAGCAGTAGAGTCCCTGACAAGACAGCACTCCTTCAGTACAGCAGTAGTGTCTCTGACAAGACAGTTCTTCTTCAGTACAGCAGTTGTGTCCCTGACAAGACAGCACTCCTTCAGTACAGCAGTAGTGTCTCTGACAAGACAGCACTCCTTCAGTACAGCAGTAGTGTCTCTGACAAGACAGCACTCCTTCAGTACAGCAGTAGTGTCTCTGACAAGACAGCACTCCTTCAGTACAGCAGTAGTGTCCCTGACAAGACAGCACTCCTTCAGTACAGCAGTAGGGTCTCTGACAAGACAGCACTCCTTCAGTATAGCAGTGGTGTCTCTGACAAGACAGCACTCCTTCAGTAAAGCAGTAGAGTCTCTGACAAGACAGCCCTCCTTCAGTACAGCAGTAGTGTCTCTGACAAGACAGCACTCCTTCAGTATAGCAGCAATGTCTCTGACAAGATGGCCCTCCTTCAGTATAGCATTAGTGTCTCTGACAAGACAGCACTCCTTCAGTACAGCAGTAGTGTCTCTGACAAGACAGCCCTCCTTCAGTACAGCAGTAGTGTCTCTGACAAGACAGCCCTCCTTCAGTATTGCATTAGTGTCTCTGACAAGATGGCCCTCCTTCAGTATAGCATTAGTGTCTCTGACAAGATAGCACTCCTTCAGTACAGCAGCAGTGTCCCTGACAAGACAGCCCTCCTTTAGTACAACAGTAGAATCTCTGACAAGACAGCCCTCCTTCAGTACAGCAGTAGTGTCTCTGACAAGATAGCACTCCTTCAGTATAGCAGTAGTGTCTCTGACAAGATAGCACTCCTTCAGTATAACAGTAGTGTCACTGACAAGACAGCCCTCCTACAGAATAACAGTCGTGTCTCTGACAAGACAGCACTCCTTGAGTATAGCAGTAGTGTTCCTGACAAGACTGCACTCATTCAGTTCAGCAGTAGTGTCTCTGACAGGACAGCACTGCTTCAGTATAACAGTAGTGTCTCTGACAATGCAGTACTCCTTCAGTATAGCAGTAGTGTTCCTGACAAGACTGCACTCCTTCAGTCTCATCGTGTTACTCTCAAGACCGCCCTCCTTCAATATAGTAATGTCTCTGACAAGACATCTCTCCTTCAGCATTACTGTAGTGTCAGCCTTCATTTGCTGCTGTAGATATAAGTATGACAGCAACACAGGCTAACATCTGGTGTCTTTACGTTTCTAACTCTAGCTGTGGCATACAGAGCAACTGTAGATTGATTCCAGGACAGCACAGTAGCTCAGTGGTTAGCACTGTTACCGCACAGTGGCAGCGATTGTGTTTGGTTCCGCTCTTGGTGACTGTCTGTCTGGAGTTTGCACATTCTCTCTGGGTCTGTGTGCATTTCCTCTGGGCGCACTGGTTTCGACCTGCTGTCCAAAGCAGAGTTGCAGGTAGATACGATATTGAAGATGATGTTTGGTATGCTTCCCTTTGTTGGTGTGAGTATGGGAGATCATGTTGCGGCTGTACAGGACATTGGCGACGTTACTTTTGGAATATTGCGTGCAATTCTGGTCTCCTTCCCACCGGAAGAATGTTGTGAAACGTGAAAGATTCACATATATGTTTCCAGGGTTGGAGGATTTGAGCTATAGGGAGAGGCTGGATAGGCTGGGGCTGTTTTCCCTGGAGTGTCGGAGGTTGAGGGGTGACCTGATAGAAGTTTATAAAATCATGAGGGGAATGGATTGGGTAAATAAACAAAGTCTCTTCTCTGGGGAGTCCAGAACTAGAGGGCATAGGTTTAAGGTGAGAGGGGAAAGATATAAAAGGGACTTAAGGGGCAACTCTTTCAAATAGCGGGAGGTGCGTGTATGGAATGAGCTGCCAGAGGAAGTGGTGGGGGCTGGTACAATTGCAACATTTAAGGGGCATCTGGATGGCTATATGAATGGGAAGGGTTTGGAGGGATATGGACCAACTGCTGGCAAATGGGACTAGATTGGGTTGGGATATCTGGTCAGCGTGGACGAGTTGGACAGAAGGGTCTGTTTCCGTGCTGTACATCTTTACGACTCAATGTGCTGATTAGAGTAGATTGGCCATGCTAAATTGCCCCAGGGATGTGCAGGCTCGATGGGTTAGCCATGGGAAATGCAGAGTATCCGGGGATTGGTGGGTCTGGGTGGGATGCTCTTTGGAGGGGCAGCCTGGACTCGATGGGTTGCTTCCACACTGTCGGCATTTGATACCGTTGTGTCAGGAGAGCGGTTATTATAATGGTTGAGTAAAGGGCTCAGGTGTAAGGGAATTATTTGTTGGAACAATCAATCCGGCATCTTGATTCCGTTTCTTCCACTCACGGAGAAGACCTGGGCGAGAGATCAGCCAAGCTGAACAAATGAGACCAGATCCCTACCCTCTCTGGTAAATCCCAGTCACTCTGGTGCTCAGACTTCGGAATTACTTTCCAAAGTCGCATTCGGCCAGTCTATCCATGACACTGTAACAGGACCAAGGCCCTCTTCTGAATCCTCTCCAGCTTAATAGTGTGGAGTTTGCACACTCTCCCTGTGTCTGCGTGGGTTCCCTCCGGGTGCTCCGGTTTCCTCCCACAGTCCAAAGATGTGCGGGTCAGGTGAATTGGCCATGCTAAATTGCCTGTAGTGTTAGGTAAGGGGTAAATGTAGGGTATGGGTGGGTTGCGCTTCGGCGGGTCGGTGTGGACTTGTTGGGCCGAAGGGCCTGTTTCCACACTGTAAGTAATCTAATCTAATAATATCCTTCCTATAACTGGGCGACCAGAACTGGACACAGTGTTTTACAGAAGTGGACTTGCTGTTGGAAGATTGGAAACGTAGTGCACCAACAGTAATGTGATCACAATCTGATTTTAAGCTCATTTGTGAGATTGATTGAGGGATTACTATGATCTTGCCTTTGCCTCCTTGCCTGAGGCGTAGTGGCTCTCAGTTTACACCGCCTCTAGCTGTCTCTCTCTAATGAGAGGTGAGGGCTGTATCTTTGACTTAAGTATTGGGTCGAACAGCAAAGGGGAGCGAGTGAAACGCAAAAGAACTGCAGGACAGAAACAAGGGCGGAAATTGCTGGAAAGGTCCAGCAGGTGGGGAGACATCAGAGTTAACGTTTCTGGTCCAAAGATCAAACAGAAGCACTTGGTAAAGAAAGCACAGCCTCTACTTTCTCAGGAAGGCTACGGGAATTCAGCATGTCGCCAAGGACTCTCACCAATCTCTATAGATGCACCATAGAAAGCATCCTGTCTGGATGCATCATGGTTTTTATACAGCAACTGCTCTGCCCGGGGCCGTACGAAGCTACAGAGAGATGTGAGCACAGCCCAGTCCATCATGCAAACTCCAATCGATTGATTCCATCCACACGTCCCTCAGGAAGGCAGCCAACATCATCAAAGACCCCTCCCGCCCCAGTTAGAATCTCTTCAACCCTCGTCTGTCAGGCAGGAGATACAAAAGCTTGAACACAGGGGCTATCAGATTCAAGAACAGCTTCTTCCCCACTGTTGTCAGATTTCTGAACGGACCTCTCAAATTTAACGTTGATCCCGTTCTTTGTGCACTATCTCTGCAGCGGTAACACCGAATTCCTCAATCTGTTCTATGACCCTAACGCACTTTGTATGGTATGATCTGCCTGTACTGCACGCAAAACACAACTTTTCACTGTACCGAGGTACACGGGACAATCATAAATCAAAAATCTGCTCCTCTTCAAAATACCACCAAGGAATAGATCCAGCCCAGCAGCTCACCCGAAAGGCAGCCCCACAGACAGAGCGGGCTTTCCTAAGAGCGACTGGGACTGGACCCAGGATCCTTCAATTCAGAAGCAAGAGGGCTCACTGCTGCCTCTGCTGGCAAGGAGATGTCAGTAAATGCCAGGAATTCCAGAAATTTGGCAGCTGCTGCTACATCCATGCTGCGGCTGTGCAGGACAGTGGTTAGGCCCTCTTTTTTGGAAAGCCGTGTTCCATTCTGGTCTCCTTCCTGTCGGAAGGATGTTGTGAGACTTGAAAGGGCTCGGAAAACATTTACAAGGAGGTTGCCAGGGTTGGAGGATTTGAGCTATAAGGAGAGGCTGAACAGGCTGGGGCAGTTTTCCCTGGAGTGTCGGAGGCTGAGGGGTGACCTTATAGAGGTTTACAAAATCTTGAGGGGCATGGATAGGATAAATAGACAAGATCTTTTCTCCAGGGTAGTGGAGTCCAGAACTAGAGGGTATAGGTTTAGGTTGACAGGGGAAAGCTATAAAAGGGACCTAAGGGGTAACTTATTCACACAGAGGGTGGTACGTGTATGGAATGAGCCGCCAGAGGAAGTGGTGGAGGCTGGTACAATTACAGCATTTAAAAGGCATCTGGATGGGTATATGAATAGGAAGGGTTTGGAGGGATATGGGACAAATGCTGACAAATGGGATTCGATTAATTTTGGATATCTGGTCAGCATGGACGAGTTGGACCGAAGGGTCTGTTTCCATCTCTATGACTATATGACTTGAGGGCAAAGTGAGGAGGTGAGATTCAGTGGAAGGGAGATTTCGGGACGGAGGCCAGGGTGGGGATCGTAGGGTTTTTGTTCATCCAATGTTGGCCAGACCATTTCCCAGTCAGGGCGCTAAGGTGTTTACTTTAAACTCAGCTTCGTCTTCCCACTTTGAGAGAATGAGGAGGGAGACAGCAAGTCAGTGTTATTGTATTTAAACAGGCAACCTCAGATACCAAGATAAGGTTTAGCTGGGTCATAGAGTCATAGAGATGTACAGCACAGAAACAGATCTTTCGGTCCAACCCGTCCATGCTGACCAGATATCCCAACCCAATCTAGTCCCACCTGCCAGCACCCGGCCCATATCCCTCCAAACCCTTCCTATTCATATACCCATCCAAATGCCTCTTAAATGTTGCAATTGTACCAGCCTCCACCACTTCCTCTGGCAGCTCATTCCATACGCGTACCACCCTCTGTGTGAATAAGTTACCCCTTAGGACTCTTTTATATCTTTCCCCTCTCACCCTAAACCCATGCCCTCTAGTTCTAGAATCCCCCACCCCTAGGGAAAAGACTTTGTCTATTCACTCTATCCATGCCCCTCATTATTGTGTAAACCTCTGTAAGGTCACCCCTCAGCCTCCGACGCCCAAAGGAAAACAGCCCCAGCCTGTTCAGCCTCTCCCTGTAGATCAGATCCTCCAACCCTGGCAACATCCTTGTAAATCTTTTCAGAACCCTTTCAAGTTACACAACATCCTTCCGATAGGAAGGAGACCAGAACTGCACGCAATATTCCAACAGTGGCCTAACCAATGTCCTGCACAGCTGCAACTTAGTCTCCCAACCCCTGTACTCAATACTCTGACCAATAAAGGAAAGCATACCAAACGCCGTCTTCACTATCTGAACTGTGTTGGAATGACCTAAAAATAAAGATCAATTTTGGGAACTGAGGCAGGTTCAAGGCCACAATGCATGATCTCATAGGCCACAAAAAGACTGGCAACTGAGAAGTGATTTAACAGATGATTTCATGCAAGGAATTCCAGGAATTTTAAGAGGAAGATCATGCTTTTGGGTCTTTCCAAAATTATAAGGTCCTGAGAGAAGGGAGTGAGGAGTTACAAAGCCCAAGACAGACTGACATTTATAATCGCAATCTGTCTCACAAGAGGATTTACTCATTCTCCCTCTCAGATAATCGGGACCATTCGAGATAAGGAACACGTTCAGATGTAACTTGCTGGCTAATTCTCCGCTTAAAAAAAAGTAACCCTTACTTTGCTGAACAACAGTTACAGAGTGAGCAATCCTTAACAAATACTGACTCCCGATATACAGTTACACAGAGGAGTAGATCAGAAGATACAGGAGCACAATTGAGCCATTTGGCTCATCGAGTCTTCACACATTCGATCATGTTCCTCAACCCCGTTCTTCTGCCTTCTCCCCTTAACCCTTGATCCCCTTTGTAGTTGAGACTCGATCTATTTCTGTCTTAAATGACCGGGCCTCTCCAGCCTTCTGTGGTAATGAGTTTGACAGAGTCACCACCCTCTGGCTGAAGAAATTCCTCCTCATTTCAGTTCTGGAGGGTTGTCCCTCCACTCTGAGGCTGGGCCGTTACATCTGATTCCAGCTTCTCCCGCTGAGACTGCAAGGTGAACTCTCTCATATTATGGTCACTGCTCCCTGAGGGGTTCCTTCACCTTCAGCTCCCTGGTCAAGTCTACTTCATGACACACCACCGGACCCAGAATTGCTTGTACCCTAGTGGGCTCTACCAAAGCTACTTTGAAAACCATCTTGCAGATAGCCCACAAATTCCTCTCCTATTGCTACCAACCTGAATTTCCCAGTGTACCTGCACATTGGAGACTCCATGATTATTGCAACAATACCTCGGATTGCCTTTTCAATCTCTTGATTTATTTTCAGCTCCTAATGCTAGGAGGAAGTGAGGACGGCAGATGCTGGAGATCAGAGCTTAAAAGTGTGTTGCTGGAAAAGCGCAGTAGCATCAAAGGAACAGGAGAATCGACGTTTCGGGCATAAGCCCTTCTTTCAGGAATCTGCTAGGAGGCCTGTACATAACCCTCATCAGGGTCACTTTTTGCCCTTGCGGTTTCAAAACTCTACCCGGACACTAATTCTACGCCTTCCGACCCTATTTCATTTCTTGCTATCAATGTTATTTCACTTCTGACTCACAAAGAACTCCAGGGGAAAGTGAGGACTGCAGATGCTGGAGATCAGAGTCAAGATTAGAGTGGTGCTGGAAAAGCACAGCAGGTCAGGCAGCATCCGAGGAGCAGGAAAAAATCGATGTTTCGGGCAAAAGCCCTTCATTCATTCCTGATGAAAGGCTCCTGCCCGAAACATCGATTCTCCTGTTCCTCGGATGCTGCCTGACCTGCTGTGCTTTTCCAGCACCACTCTGATCTTAACAAAGAACTCTGTCCATCTGCCTGTCCTTTCATCGAGATGTACAGCACGGAAACAGACCCTTGGGTCCAACTCGTCCATGCTGACCAGATATGCTAACCCAATCTCGTCCCATCAGCCAGCACTTGGCCCCTACCTCTCTAAACCCTTCCTATTCATGTATCCATCCAGATGCCTTTTAAATGCTGTAATTGTACCAGCCTCCACCACTTCCTCTGGCAGCTCATTCCACACACGCACCACCCTCTGCATGAAAAAGTTTCCCCTTGTGTTCGCATGGATATTTAGTTCCCAGACCGTTCCCCTTACAGTCATGCCTCTGTGATACCCACATTGTACCTGCCAGTTTCAATCTGCACTTCAGTCCATTTATCTTGTTCTGTGTACTCCGTGCAATTAAACAAACACGGCCAAGACTTGCGTTGACTACTGCACTTAGAACATAGAACAACACAGCACAGAACAGGCCCTTCGGCCCACGATGTTGTGCCGAACATTTGTCCTAGCTTAAGCACCTATCCATGTACCTATCCAATTGCCGCTTAAAGGTCACCAATGATTCTGACTCTGCCACTCCCACAGGCAGCACATTCCAGGCCCCCACCACTCTCTGGGTAAAGAACCTACCCCTGACAACCCCCTATACCTTCCACCCTTCACCTTAAATTTATGTCCCCTTGTAACACTCTGTTGTACCCAGGGAAAAAGTCTCTGACTGTCTACTCCATCTATTCCCCTGATCATCTTATAAACCTCTATCCAGTCACTCCTCATCCTTCACCGTTCCAATGAGAAAAGGCCTAGCACTCTCAACCTATCCTCGTACGACCTATTCTCCATTCCAGGCAACATCCTGGTAAATCTCCTCTGCACCCTCTCCAAAGCTTCCACATCTTTCCTAAAGTGAGGCGACCAGAACTGCACACAGTACTCCAAATGTGGCCTTACCAAGGTCCTGTACAGCTGCAACATCACCTCACGACCCTTGAATTCAATCCCTCTGCTAATGAACGCTAATACACCATAGGTCTTCTTACAAGCTCTATCCACCTGAGTGGCAACTTTCAAAGAGCTATGAACATAGACCCCAAGATCCCTCTGCTCCTCCACCTTACTAAGAACCCTACCGCTAACCCTGTATTCGGCATTCTTAACTGTCCTTCCAAAATGAACAACCTCACACTTGACAGGGTTGAACTCCATCTGCCACTCCTCAGCCCAGCTCTGCATCATATCTAAGTCCCTTTGCAGCTGACAACAGCCCTCCTCACTATCCACAACTCCACCTATCTTCGTGTAGCTGTACTTCTTGCAGCTGTCCGCTTATCTCCAGTGCCTGAAGTTAATTCCTGATCCTTTCCATCCTCTCTATTCCATCACTTTTTCTGGAGGCTTTAGTAACCTCTGCTCAGCCTTTCCTCCTGTGCTCTGCATCTCACCCTTTAAGTTAGTTTAAAGTCACTGTGACCTCAATTTGCACCGTCAGTTCATAAACCTTATTCTGAACGCCCCGTGCATGAAGATAGAAAGCATTCGATTCTATTTTCACTTTCCTGACCTTGCTGAGTAAGTTCACTCTGTTGCACAGTGATTAATTGTCAGAGTCAAAAAGGGTGGTGCTGGAAAAGCACAGCAGGTCAGGCAGCATCCGAGGAGCAGGAGAGACGACGTTTCGAGCATAAGCTCTTCATCAGGAATGAAGAGCTTATGCCCGAAACATCGAATCACCTGCTCCTCAGATGCTGCCTGACCGGCTGTGCTTTTCCAGCACCACCCTTTTTGACTCTGATCTCCAGCATCTGCAGTCCTCGCTTTCTCCAAGGATTAAATGTCCTGCTTACATTGGCTCAGAGCGTACGGTCTTGGTCTCTGTACCTAAGGAAGGGTGTCCTTGTCAGGAAGGGAGTGTCATTAAAGTGGAGCGGCCTGTGTCTTGGACCGGCAGGCTTAGACTCCCAGGAGAGATTCCAGAGGTGGGCCTGTGTTCTCGAGGGTTTTGAAGAACATCAGCTAATCGTATTGAAGCATGCAGGACTCGACACAGGTCGTCCCTGGGCTGGAGGATGTCTACAACACAGTCTCAAAACAAGGGGGAAGGCATTTCGGACTGAACTGAGGAGAAGAAAGATTCTTACTCAGCTAGAGTCGTGCAGCACGGAAACAGACCCTTCGGTTCAACTTGTCCATGATTTCCCAAACTGAACTAGCCCCATTTGCCTGCATTTGGCCTTTTTCTATTCATGTATCTGTTCCAAACGTCTTTTAAATTTACCTCGAGCATGCACGCACCACCCTCGGCCTGCCCCTCAGGTCCCTTTTATATCTTTCCCCTCTCACCCTAAACCTATGCCCTCTAGTTTTAGACTCCTCCAGGGAAATGACCTTGGCTATTCTCCCTATCCATGTCTCTCTTGATTTTATGTACCTCTGTAATCCATGGAATCCTCTGCCCCTGAGGGATGTGGATGCTTCAATTATTGAGTATAGTCAACGCTGAGATTTTGAGATATTAAAGATTTACAGATTCATGGAGATGGTGTGAAAAACTGGGGCTGAAGTAAATGATGAGCCAAGATGTCCAGGAATGAGTGTCAAATCAGATCAGGTGAAAGTGAGGACTGCAGATGCTGGAGATTAGAGTCAAGGTTAGAGTGGTGCTGGAAAAGCACAGCAGGTCAGGCAGCATCTGAGGAGCAGCAATCCTGATGAAGGGCTCCTGCATGAAACGTCGATTTTCCTGCTCCTTGGATGTTGCCTGACCTGCTGTGCTTTTCCAGCACCACTCTAATCCTGAGTCAAAACAGAGCAGCCACGCTCACATTGAATGGCAAACAGGCCTGAAGGGCCGAGTGGCCAGAGTTGAATGGTGGAAGAGTCTCAAGGGTTGAAATATTCTCCTCTTGCTCCTATATCCATGGACAGAGCGAATAATCTTTACCCCAACCATAACTCTGTAAATTTACACATTGAGAAATGGGAAGTATAATGATGGAATGATAATTTCACTGGGCTCATGATCCAAAGGCCTTAAGGGATGAGTCTGGGGGTTCTAGGTTCAAATCCCACCGTGGCATCTGGTAGAACTCAAAGGCAATTCATGAATCTCAGGAAATGTGAAACCATCATCAATTATTGTAAAAGGATATCTAGAGAGCTATTAATTTCAAGGGGCAACCAGGGATGGGCAAGACGTGGGTGGTATGGTGGCACAGTGGTTAGCACTGCTGCCTCACAGCACTAAGGACCCGGGCTCAATTCCCAGCCTCAGGCGACTGTCTGTGTGGAGTGTGCACATTCTCCCCGAGTCTGTGTGGGTTTCCTCCCACAGTCCAAAAATGTGCTGGATTGGCCATGCTGAATTGCTCCATAGAGTCCAGGGATGTGCAGGCGAAGTGGGTTAGCACGGTTTTAAGGGAGAGTGGTGGGTCTGCGGGAGGGTAGGTGTGCTTCGGAGGGTAGGTGTGGACCCGATGGTCTAAATGGTCTACTTCCACACTGTAGGGATTCTCTGATTAAATGCTGGCCTTGCTCATACCCCATGGAAGATTAAAGGTGAAAAACAAATCCTTATTGCATTGAATAAGAAAGAGTTGGATAGAGCTCTCAAAGATAGTGGAATCAAGGGTTATGGGGATAAGGCAGGAAGCGGATACTGATTAGGAATGATCAGCCATGATCATATTGAATGGCGGTGCAGGCTCGAAGGGCTGAATGGCCTACTCCTGCACCTATTGTCAATTGTCTAATAAACAGTGACTTTGTCCAGTTCTGTTTTAAGTCATCTTTAACCTGCTCTACATATGCAGAGAGTAACCAGCTGAAGAAACAGTGATGGTGGTTATATTGTAACAGTGACTACACTAACCCCAATCCTCATTTCAAGAGCACCTCATTGGCTGGAAAGCCCCTCGGAACACCTTGGGGAGAAAAAAAGGGACGTGACAGGCACTATATAAATGCAAGTTCTTTCCCTTGCTTTTAAATTCCTGTGGAGCAAAAGGAAAACACTAAAAGATAGCTGTTGCTTCCTGTTAATCCTTTAAATAAAACAAGGAAGTGGGATTTTGATTTCATCAATAATTGGACATAAATTGTCCTGGTGTCCGAGGGCAGATTAACTCCATTTTCTTAAGACACAAGTCAACTTTTTTGTCTCAATCTGCTTTTTTTTAAGCTGGTCCGAATCTTTTCTGCAGCTAAAGATGACATTAGGTCCATGGTAAATATTCCACTCAGTGTGATACTGCTGGACAGTTAGTTCAACTGAGTCTGTGTGTACTAGAGTTTATAGTAGAGACTATAAAATTCTCACAGGGTGGAACAGACTGGATGCAGGGAGCATTGTTCCCCTTGGTAAGGGAGTTTAGAAGCAGGGGACACAGTCTCAGGATATGGGGGAGACCATTTAGAACGGAGATGAAATTCTCTACCACAGAACGCTATGGAGGCTGAGTCATAGAGATGTACAGCACAGAAACAGACTCTTCGGCCCAACCCATCCATGCCGACCGGATATCCTAAATTAAACTAGTCCCATTCATCAGCACTTGGCCCATTTCCCTTCAAACTCTTTCTATTCACATACACATCCAGATGCCTTTTAAATTTTGGAACTGTACCATCCTCCACCACTTCCTCATTCCATACACGCACCACCCTCTGCTTGAAAACGTTGCCCCTCAGGTCACTTTTAAGTCTTTCCCCTCTCACCCTAAACCTGTGCCCTCTAGTTCTGGACTCCCCTACCCCAGGGAAAAGACCGTGTCTATTTATCCTATCCACATCCCTCATGATTTTACAAACCTCTATAAGGTCACCCGTCAGCCTCTGATGCTCCAGGGAAAACAGCCCCAGCCTGTTCAGCCTCTCCCTGTAGCTCAAACCCTCCAACCCCGGCAACATCCTTGTACATCTTTTCTGATCCCTTTCGAGTTTCACTGAATTTATTTTTATAAATGTTTAGATATAAAAGGCATCAAAGAGTGTGGAGAGAGAGTGGAAATGTGGCATTCAGACAAAGGAGCAGCTGCAAAAAAATTTGATAAGAATATTTGGATAAGTTCATGAATAGGAAAGGTTTGGAGGGACATGGGCCAGGAGCAGGTGGGTTGGACTAATTTAGTTTGGGAACATGGTCGGGATGGACTGATTGGGCCAAAGGGTCTGTTTCTGTGCTGGATGTATCTATGTCTATGATTCATCCCAACATGCCCTCCCACCTATTTCTGTATCATCAGCACATTTGGATACATTACATTCCATCCCTCCTCCCGATCATTAATGTAGATAGGAAATAACTGACCCCAAGGGACTAATTCTTGTGGCTGCCCACTAGTTTAACCTTTCACCTTAGAATCTCTACGCTGTGGAAGCAGGCCATTTGGCTCATCGAGACCATACCGACCCTCCGGGAAGCATTGCACCCAGACGCGCCCTATAACCCTGCATTTCCCATGGCTAACCCACCTACTCCACACATCCCTGCACTCTACGGGGCAATTTCCCCATGGCCAATCCAACCTGCACATCTTTGGACGGTGGGGGGAAACCCAAGCAACCTCACACCATATTTCCCATGGCTATTCCATCTAGCCTGGGCACTATGGGCAATTTAACATGGCCAATCCACCCTAACCTGCACATCTTTAGACCATGGGAAGAAATCCACGCAGCCACGGGGAGAATGTGCAAACTCCACACAGTTGCCCGAGAGTGGGATTGAACCTGGGTCCCTGGCGTTGTGAGGGCCACTGAACCACTGTGCCTCAAGAAACTTCAATCTCAACCTCCCCGCCTTCTCAACCTCAATCCTCAACCCATGCTTCACCCCCAAAACCATGACCTTCTACCTCATGCGATAAGCATTTGTGTGGCGCCAACTGAACGTTTTCTGGGCATCCAAACTCTCCCCTTCAACAGCTATGTTTGTTTCATCCTCAAAGAACTCTCTACCAAATTTGTCAAACAATTTCCCTTTGACAAAACCAAGCTGACTCTAATTACATTAAATATCATGCTTTTTCATCATTAATAATGGACTTTAGTATTTTCCCAAGGCCGATTGTTCAGCTAACTACCTATGTCGCTAAAGCTTCTAAATTTCTCAGATCTAGCTGATATAATATTCTTTCTTCTGGATTTACCATATCACAGGAATAAATGTAAATTCATATGATGAGAGAATAAAGGTCTGGAATAGGCAGCACACTTAATATTCCCAAGTGTAGTTAAGTTACAAATCCGCAAATAAATGTTTTTATGGTGCCGTGCTCATGAATGTTTAGTCAAGTATGTTTTGTTTAGCTTTACAATTTCAGTTTGTTTGTTCTGTATTGTTTGGCATTTATTGCTTGTTCCTTTACGTTGTCGCAAGTGATATTTAAAGAGCTTGTGCAATACTGTGTAAAGCTTCCACAATATTGTTTCTTATAAGAATCTGGATGAAAGCAACAGATAAAAACGTTTTACAAACACACACAGAATGTGCTGGAGAGACTCGGCAGACCTGACAGCATCTGTGGACTGAGAGAGAGAGAAACGGAGTTAATGTTTCAAGTCCAGTGACTCTTTTTCAGGACTGGCAGTTTTATGCTTTTGTTTGTTTCAAACTTTCAGCGTTTGTGCAGCTTTGCTTTATTTTTGCCAAATTCTTTGTTCCTGTTTGTCAATGTCCGCAAAGAGATAGGGCCGAGTGACCTTTCTTTGGGTTCAAAACATTAACTCTGTTTTCTCTCTCCCCAAGATGCTGCCAGACCGGCTCAGTTTCTCTAGTAATTTCAGTTTCTTGTTTATTTCAGATATCCAGCATCCTCAGTCATCGTCTGTTGATAGTTCCTTCAAATTCTCTCCACTCCTCCATGCAATTCTCTTACTGATGCTCTTCGGTGTGGACTCAGTGGGCTGAATGGCCTGTTTCCACACTGTCGGAATTCTATGAGTAATCTCAAACGGATAGGTTTGTCACTTGCACATACCTCAACAGTAGGATCAGTTAGCTCAGTTGGCTGCTCAGCTGATCTGCAACACGAGAGAGTGTGGGGACTGCAGCTGTTGGAGAGTCAGAGTTGAGAGTGTGGTGCTGGAAAAGCACAGCAGGTCAGGTAGCATCCGAGGAGGAGGAGAGTTGAAGTTTCGAGCATAAGCTCTTCGGCTGCTGCCCTGACCTGCTGCGCTTTTCCAGTGCCACACTTCTGAGCTGCCACTCAGTGGGGGTTCAATTCCCACCACCGGCTGAGTCACCATGAAGGACTCTCCTTCTCAATCTCCCCCCTCACCCGATGCGCAGTGACCCTCAGGTTAAACCCACCACGAGAGAGCAGTCCAGGAAGATGACTTCACTTTTTTAATAGTCCACGGAGAGGCTTGTTTTTATACCACCTCTCATAGTTTCTCAAATCACTTTACAGACAATGCAATCCTTGTCTGAAGTGCTGTAGTGCAGGAGATAGGGCAATCAATTGACACATAGAAAGCTCTCCGACGTGAGAAAGAAACGGGAATCCTGGAGGCTAGGTGGAGTGGGTTGGAAGGACGGTTATTCTGAACTTTTCATTCCTCCATTTTCTAATTTAGTCCTACAATCTGTAATGCTTGACTTTTTATTTCTAATTTTTTTTCTATGAACCCACCCTGAAGATTCTGTGCCTAGGTACCCTGTACCTGTGATGACACAATAAACGGCGACTTGTGAACTTTTATTGTACTCCTGTGAGCCCGTCGGACAACAAAGCTAATTCTAATTCTGCTTTTGTGATCAAAAGGTAAATATTGGACTGCCCTGTTCCTCTTCTGAATGGTACAGTCTTTTGGATCTAGATTGAGTGGACAGGGAAGTCTCAACTATGAGGAGAGATTATACAAATGAGGTCTGTTTCCTTGAGAATTTAGAAGGTTAAAGGGTGACCCGAAGATATTAATTTGGAAAACACGGGATAGATAGAGATAGGCTATTCCCATTGGTTAGAGCTTCCAGAACTAGGAGGGCCTAGTCAGAGAATGAGGGCCAGAGCATTCAGGAGAGAGGTTAGGAAACACTTCCAAGCACTGAGGGTGGGAGAGGTTTGGAGATCTCTTCCACAAGGCAGTAGATGCTGGATCAGTTACTAATTTTAAATCTCTGAGAGATAATTTTTTAGTTAAGTAAAGGTATTCAGAGTTCTGAGCCAAAAGGCAGGTATATAGAATTCAGCCACAGAAGAGCCACAATCTCACAGTATGGTGGAAGAGGGGCCAAATGGCCTACTCCTGTTCCTATGAGATGCCATAATAATGCACATTTAAAAAAAAAATCTTCCTCCTTTTCTGTTCATTGGTGAGGCTGCACTTGGAGTATTGTGTTCAGTTTTGGTCACCTTGCTATAGGAAGGATGTTATTAAACTGGAAAGACCATGTAAGAAATTTACAAGGATGTTGCCAGGACTCAAGGGACTGACTTCTAGGGAGAGGTTGGACAAGCTAGGATATTTTTCTTTAGAGCGTAGGAGACTGAGGGGGGACCTTATAGAGGTGTATAAGATCATGAGAGGCATGGATACGGTGAATGCACTCAAGTATTTTTCCCAGGGTTGGGGAATCGAGGACTACAGGGCATCAGTTTAAGGTGAGAGGGGAAAGAATAAAAGGGAACCTGAGGGGCAACTTTTTTACACAGAGTGGGGTACGGGTATGGAATGAGCTGCCAGAGGAAGTGGTTGAGGCGGGTACATTAACAACATTGTAAAGGCATTTGGACAAATACATGGATAGGAAAGGGTTAGAAGGATATGGGCCAAGTGCAAGGGTTAGCATGGACGGACATTTTGGTCAGCACGGACCAGTTTGGGCTGAAGGGCCTGTCTCAATGCTGTAGGGCTTTATGACTCCAGCCCTCGATTCCATACTTCCTCTCTCCTGGAGGGACATGAGGAACAGGAGCAGGAGGAGGCTGTCGAGATTAGGCTGCTGCTGGAAAAACACAGCAAGTCAGGCAGCATCTGAGGAGCAGGAAAAGCGACCTTTCGGGCAAAATCCCCTCGCACCTGCTGCGCCATTCGCGAAGATCATGGCTGATCTTTCTCATGGACTCAGCTCCACTTACCCCCCGGCTCAGCAGGAGTTGGTTTCTGGTGTGTCACTGGGTAGCCATGGATACCAAACCGTACTGACAACCCAAGGACGAAAGAGTTAACAGAAAGAAGAGAGTTTCTGTTTTCTGTCTCCATTGAGTGAGGCCTACAGTTCTGGAGGGACAGCAGGATATACCGAGGCGAATAATCTAGAGACGCGAGGGGCCGAATGGCCTAGTCTAGTTCCTATGTTTAATTTACCATGCACTTCAGACAGTGCGGCACTGCCTAGATTTGTTCACATCTCTCTGGGCATGGAGTCACCTGACCTAGAGGTCAAATTGCTCCCCACCGATCCACAGTTCAGTTCCATTTTTCCAAACTGTGAAAGTGTGTTGTAACCTGCCTGGGCTGTTTTCTCTGCTGACACGATCTCTACACGCTGTATGTAAAACCTCCCACAACTTGGAACAGGGAGGTGTTATATTTTAATACCTCGAAGCATTGCCCACATACTGTGAACCAGTCTCTACGTGCTCTTAACAAAAAAGGCAACATTATACCTTGCACAGCACAATACGCCAGGTTTTTTGCGCTGAGTGGATTCATGCAAAGATCCATAATCCAGGGTTGTGGCTGAGATAGTTTCTGGACCTTAAGGTGTTCCTTTGAAATGAAACGCAACAGCACGCACACACACGCGCGCGCACACACACACACACACACACACACCCCAAGGAAGATGAGTAGGCCTCAAGCCTGCACTGCTAGTTTCGAATAGTTTTTTTCACCAAAGCCTTGCCTTCCTGTAGTGCCTTTCCACAAAAACAAACTGCTCTCGAAATGCAGGTCCAAGAGGCAAGCAAAGGTGTAGGGTCCCTGTCTCTGAGGCAGACCCTCTTGGTTCAAGTCCCACCCCGGGGCTGCGTGACCAGGAATACCCTTCCATAACGTGGTCAAAGTTGAAAGCCACCTGACGAAGAGGCAGCACTCCTCAAGCTTGCAATCTCAAATAGACGCTGACAGACTATGACCTGATGCCGTGTGTGACTTCTGACTCTGTCCACCCTCGCTCCCAGTCCAAAACCGGCACCTCCGCCTCATATTGTGGCCAAATCAATTTGAAGGTTTTCCCAACACCTTGCCAACAGGAAGTGACACGGTGGCTCAGTGGTTAGCACTGTTGCCTCACAGCGCCAGGGACCCAGGTTCAGTTCTCGCCTCAGGTGACTGTATGGAGTTTGCACGTTCTCCCAGTGTCTGCGTGGGTTTCTTTCAGTCCAAAATGGTGCAGGTTAGGGTGAATTGGCCATGCTACATTGCCCATAGTGTTAGGTGCATTAGTCAGGGGTAAATATAAGGTAAGGGAATGGGTCTGAGTGGGCTACCCTTTGGAGGGTCAGTGTAGACTTGTTGGGCCGAAGGGCCTGTTTCCATGCTGTAGGTCATCTAATCAAGACTGGAAGATGTTCCCGTGGCAGCGAAGAAATTGGAACCTCTGACATTCCCAGCCGCAGTTTTGGACCAAGGCATATTTGCGGAGAGGTATACGTTGCTATGGCAACCTGGGCCCTGAGGCAGCCTGTTTGAGTGGGCCTGGATCAGCCTGGTGCCAACAACATGGGGGCCTGATTCCCATTCCAGCGAGACCGGATTTGGGAACTTGCCATGTCAGTGGGATGGGGAACAGAATGGAAGAAACATCAGAAGCACAGCGGTCAATTTGCTCACAGTATCGGGCAGGTCATTCATGTGATATGGATGTTACCACCTCGGCCAGTATTTATTGCCCATTCCTAATTGCCCAGAGGGAGTCACATGTGGGCCAGATTGGGTAAAGATGGCAGTTTCCTTCCTGGAAGAGGCATTAGTGAACCAGATGGGTTTTCCCAACAATAGGGTTCCTGGTTAATCATGGCTATCTTAATACCAGATTTTTCCTGAATTCATACTCCACCATCTGCCGTGGGTGGGATTCGAACCCAGAACATTCCCTGGGTCTCTGGATTAACAGTCCAGCGATAACACCACTAGGCCATTGCCTCCCCCTACAGCGAGCTCCTCCAGACAGCAATGCCGGTGGGATCGGATTCCCATTTTCAAGTTGAGGGACAAATGTAGGGCCATTGCTTTTCTGCAAAATACTTCTATAGGATCCTTTGGTGCCAAGAGAGAGGGCACGCCATTGTTTTTTCATTCTTCCAATGACGTGGGCATCGTTGGCCTGGCCGTCCCTAATTGCCCATGAACTCTCTGCCTTGCCCAGCCATTTCAGAGGGCAGTCTCTGGCCGGGCCCAGCATTTATCGCCCATCCCTAATTGCCCAGAAGGCAGTTGAGAGTCAACCACATTGCTGTGGGTCTGGAGTCACATGTAGGCCAGACTGGGTAAAGATGGCAGCTTCGTTCCTGAGAGGGGCATTAGTGATCCAGATGAGTTTCAAACTGAGAGCTTCACAGCTACATTTACTGAATCGTGTCATATCAGAGAACGCAACATTGCAGTTCCTGTTGTGCAGTGGTAGTGTCCCCGCCTCTGAGTCACGAGGCAACCAGGGTTCAAGTTCCACCAAGTTACCAGAGATGGGTCATAGGTCACATTGACCATTCACAAGTTCCCGAATCATAGAATCCCTATAGTGGGGAAGCAGGCTGTTCGGCCCATCCAGTCCACACTGACCCTCCGAAGAGCATGCCACTCAGGTCCACCCTCCTACCCTACCCCTGTAACCTTGCATTTCCCACGGCTAACCCAGACATCCATGGAAAAGACAGCGCTATTTAGCATGGCTGAATTACAATGACTTGAGGGGCATGCACAGTGTTAATAGCCAAGGTCTTCTCCCCCAGGGTAGGGGAGTCCAAAACCAGAGGGCGTAGGGTTAAGGTGAGAGAGCAAGGATTTAAAAGGGATAGAAGGGGCAACTTTTTCATGTAGAGGGTGGTGCCAGAGGAAGTGGTAGATGTTGTAATAGCAGTTACAACATTTAAAAGACATTTGGACAGGTATATGAATAGGAAGGGTTTAGAGGGATATGGACCAAGTGCTGGCAAATGGGATGAAATTAGGTTCGGATATTTGGTTGGCATGGACAGGTTGGACCGAAGGGTCTGCTTACATGCTGTATAACTCTATAACCACAACGAGAGTGATTAGCAACTTGCACACAGGAAATCTTGTTTCGTATCTCCAAACGTGAACTGAGTGATGTAGATTCCCTTGAAAGAGTGACATTTCAATTCCTGGAGAATGTGGGCGGCAGAATTACCATGTGGTGTAAATGCAACAAAGTTGTCAACTTTTCCGATTTCGACTGATAACATCATCTTCCTTTTGCATTTACAGAACGGGTGACTGTTTGGAGGGAGAAACACAGTCGAGTGAATCCAATATACAGCTAATACTCTTTATCTCTCCCCCAGGTGTACTGATCCTGGGAGTGATAGGTGGGACAGTGTTGAAAGAACATTACTTTCAGTTTAAAAGGGTAGAGAGAGCATTTCTGTGCATTAATCCCATGGTGTCCCTGTCCTGGGAGAGTTAGTTGAGGATAGTGTAGAGAGAGCTTTATTTTCAGTTTAAAAGAACTTCTTTCTATATCTAACCCTGTGCTGTCCCTGGCCTGGGACTGTTTGATGGGGGACAGTGTAGAGAGAGCTTTACTCTGTATCTAACCCCGTGCTGTCCCTGTCCTGGGAGTGTTTGATGAGGACAGTGTAGAGAGAGCTTTACTCTGTATCTAACCCTGTGCTGTCCCTGTCCTGGGAGTGTTTGATGAGGGACAGTGTAGAGAGAGCTTTGGGAAAGCAAATCTTAGCAGGACTTATACAGTTAATGGGAAGATCCTAAGGAGTGTTGCTGAACAAAGAAACCTTGGAGTGCAGGTTCATAGCTCCTTGAAAGTGGAGTCGCAGGTAGGTAGGATAGTGAAGAAGGTGTTTGGTATGCTTTCCTTTATTGGTCAGAGTATTGAATACAAGAGTTGGGAGGTCATGTTGCAGCTGTACAGGACATTGGTTAGGCCACTGTTGGAATATTGCATGCAATTCTGCTCTCCTTCCTATCGGAAAGATGTTGTGAAACTTGAAAGGGTTCAGAAAAGATTTACAAGGATGTTGCCAGGGTTGGCGGATCCGAGCTACAGGGAGAGGCTGAACAGGCTGGGGCTGTTTTCCCCGGAGCGTTGGAGGCTGAGGGGTGACCTTATGGAGGTTTACAAAATAATGAGGGGCATGGATAGGATAAATAGATAAAGTCTTTTCCCTGGGGTCGGCGAGTCCAGAACTAGACAGGGCGTAGGTTTAGGGTGAGAGGGAAAAAATATAAAAGAGATCTAAGGGGCAACGTTTGCCCACAGAGGGTGGTACGTGTATGGAATGAGCTGCCAGAGGAAGTGATGGAGGCTGGTACAATTGCAACATTTAAGAGGCATTTGGATGGGTATATGAAGAGGAAGGGTTTGGAGGGATATGGGACAAATGCTGGCAAATGGGATTCGATTAATTTTGGATATCTGGTCAGCATGGACGGGTTGGACCGAAGGGTCTGTTTCCATGCTGTACATCTCTATGACTCTACTCTGCATCTAACCCTTTGCTGTCCCTGTCCTGGGAGTGTTGGATGGGAGACAGTGTAGAGGAAGCTTTACTTTGTAGCTGACCTGTTCTGGTAAACAGTGAACCTGCTTTGTGCGAGAAACCCCATCTGAGAGCAACGTTCACTCTGGTGATTGGCACCCGTCCCACAGGGCAGTACTGTGGAGGATTGATATAGAGGGACGTTGGATAACAGGAATGAGAGAGCACGATGACATTACTCTGACTGAGCCCTTTCATCACATGGTGTTTTATTATCAGAATTCTGGTTCCATGCAATCAGCCTTGGCTCAAAATAATTACCCTGGAGATTTCCCAGCGGTTACACGGCCTTTGGTTGTTCTGCAACATGTACATTATCAGTTCCGAGATGTCCTCCCTACATTTTTATGCATTGGGTGACCTCTGACATGTTGGAAACCACAGCAAGAAACGGCTCATTGTTTCCATCAGGCTTTCAGTGGGGATTATCACACTGAAGCTCCAGACCTCAAGGAGGACGGACTGGCCCTGGAGCAGGTCCAGAGGAAGTTCCAAGAATGAAAAACTTAACGTATGAGCAACGTTTGAGGACTCTGGGTTTATACTTTATGGAGTTTAGAAGGATGAGGGGGGGGAAATCTGATTGAAACATACAGTGGCCTGGTCAGAGTGGATGTTGGGACGATGTTCTCATTAGTCGGATAGACTAGAACCCGAGGGCACAGAGTAAAGGGAAGACCTTTTAGAATGGGGATAAGGAGAGTATTCTTCAGCTAGAGGATGGTGAATTTACAGAATTCGTTGCCACAGAAGGCTGTGGGGACCATGTCATTGGTATATTTAAGACTGAAATAGGTAGGTTCTTGAATATCCAGGGAATCAAGGGTTATAGGGAGAAAGTGGGAGAAAAAGCTTGAGAAACATATCAGGTAAGCAAAAGTGAGGACTGCAGATACTGGAAATCCGAGTCTAGATCAGATTGGGGCTGGAAAATCACAGTAGGTCAGGCAGCATCCGAGGAGCAGGAAGATTGACGTTTCGGGCAAAAGCCCTTCATCAGGAATGAATGAAGGCTTTTGCCCGAAACGTTGATTTTCCTGCTGCTCGGATGCTGCCTGACCTGCTGTGCTTTTCCAGCCCCACTCTAATATAGACCTTGAGAAACCTATCAACCATGGCTGAATTTCTGCTGCTATGTTTTATGGGCTACACTGTTCCCCATCAAACACTCCCAAGACAGGGACAGCATGGAGTCAGATACAGAGTAATGCTCTCTCTACACTGTCCCCCCCATCAAACACTCCCAGTTAGGGGCAGCACAGGGTTAGATACAGAGTAAAGCTCTCTCTACATTGTCCCCCCATCAAACACTCCCAGGACAGGGACAGCACAAGGTTAGACACAGAGTAAAGCTTCCTCTACACTTCCAGGACAGGTTCTGCACAGTTTGATACAGAGTAAAGCTTCCTGTACTCCATTAAACTGAAAGTAAAGCTACCTCTACACTGTCCCCATCAAACACATGATCACTATTCCATTCTAAATCTAACTTCCACCGCTCCAGTGTATCTCTCTCCTTCCTGACACCAGGAATTAAACACCAACTGCTGATGAGCCTAATCCCATGTTTGATACAGGTTTGTCCTCAATTCATCTACTGGCAGCGCCCGCACCTCTAAACCAGGTGACCCAAAATTACAGGTAGTGTATCCTACAAAGGAAAAGACCGTTTTCCTGCAAATCATATATTATTACCCACGATCAATCATGCAAAAGGAAGAACGCGTGAGAATGTAGGGAAAAAGCGAGGGAATGGCAATTGGAGAGTTGACGCAGAGACAATGGCCTCTTTCTACGCCGAAAGCGGTTTTCAATTTGGGTGACGGTGCCCAGGCTCAGTGCCGGCCATCGCTGCGAGACTGGCACTGATCTTCTTACGCAAGGTAGGATCAAGAGGAGAGGGGGTTGGTAAACCACCGGGCATCCACGGGGTCAGGGTTCAAACACTTCCCATTGGCCAAGAGGGCAGGGACCAGTGAATGGTGACTGACAGTGACAGGTGACATTGGGAGAGCCGTTAACAGGGACCATGCAGTCAGAAGGGGCTGGCAGAGACAGGTCAACTCAGGCTTTGTGAAGGAAAGACGTTAGACAAGATGGACAAAGCATATAGTTGTCTACAGCGAGCTCTTTATTTCTCCCTGGAGCTTCTTGTTATCGTATAACTGGAGTAACTGCTCATCCAGTGTAAATACGGCCATTCCTTACCAACTGCCATAAACCTACCAGAAGGACTCGGGTTAAAAAAAAGTCTGGAATTAAGAGTCTAACATGAACCACGATATCATTCTCAATTGTTAGAAAAACCATCTCATTCACTAATGCCCTTTAGGGAAGGAAACTGCCCTCCTTACTTGGTCTGGCCTACATGTGACTCCAGACCCACAGTGACTCAGCTGCCCTCTGGGCAATTAGGGACGGGGCAATAAAATGCTGGCCTAGCCAGCAACATAGAATCCCAATAGATAGAAGCAGGCCATTCATCCCATCAAGTCTACTCTGAAGGACATCCTACCCATACCCTATAACCCTGCATTCCCTCATGGCTAATCCACCTGACCTTCACCTCCCTGGGCACTATGGATAATTCAGCATGGCTAATCCACCCTAACCTGCACATCCCTGGGCACTGTGGGGTAATTCAGCATGGCCAATTCACCCTAACCTGCACATCCCTGGGCACTGTGGGGTAATTCAGCATGGCCAATTCACCCTAACCTGCACATCCCTGGGCACTGTGGGGTAATTCAGCATGGCCAATTCACCCTAAACTGTACATCCCTGAACACGATGAGTAATGTTGCATGGCCAATCCACCAGATCGGCACATCTTTGGAGGAAACTGGAGCACCTGGAGGAAACCCACGCAGACACAGTGAGAATGTGCAAACTCCACACAGACAGTTGCCTGAGGCTGGAATTGAACCTGGGTCCTTGGTGCTGGGAGGCAGCAGTGCTAACCACTGAGCCACCATCAGCCCGTGAATGAATAAAAAAACCAGACGCACAGTCGAGTGTTTGGCTATGCACATGAAACAGGCTTCTCCCTCATCCAGTGGGACACAAACCTGAAGCTTCTGGCTCTGAGGCATGGACACTACCCAGTGTGTTGGAATACCTCCATCAGATAAGCAGTTGAGGACACGAGGAAAGCAGAGGGGACTGTGATGCGAGCAGAACTTGTTGACTTCCTCTTACAGGGAGCTAGTATACACATGGTGGAATGAATGGCCTCCTCCTATCCTGTGAGCATGATGAAACCTGCACCTTTAAGACCTAGTTCATGTCAGGTCCAGACTAATCTCTTAATGACTTTGATGAAATACTCTTTGATAAATGTCTCGAGAACAACCTGCAATGAATTATGTATAATCCAAACGGATCTAATTCCCATTCAGCCTTACTTTAGGAAAAACCTAACAGCTACTTTCAGGCTATTAAAGCGTAAGCTTTATGAATCTGTCAACAGCTGGGATGGTCTCAGGGCATAATCATTCACCCATTTTACAATCAAGGTCACATCTTGCAACTCAGGCAATAAACTGACTGTGAGACCGCCCCTTCCCCCCCCCCCCCCACACCTTCTCATTGGTGGGAATATTGGAAGATGTAGGATTGGTTTGCGAGTCACGTGGGGTGGGTTCAGTTAAGATGAGGGAGTGGAATGACATGGAATTACAAACCACTGTCTGGCTTGTATTAAATAACCTCCCCTTGCTTATTTAATTCATTTGGGGAACGCAGGAGTCGCTGGCTGGGCACAGCAGTTACTGCCCATCCCTAATTGCCCCCTTGAGAAGGTTGCTGCTAAGCTGCCTTTTTGAACGAGGGCTGTCCACCTGCTGTGGGGTTGAATCACAAGGTAAAAAATGAGGTCTGCAGATGCTGGAGATCACAGCTGAAAATGTGTTGCTGGTTAAAGCACAAGTTAGGCAGCATCTCAGGAATAGGGAATTATGCTGCCTAACCTGCTGTGCTTAACCAGCAACACATTTTCAGTTGAATCACAACACTATTAGATGAGATTCCCTACAGTGTGGAAACAGGCCCTTCAGCCCAACCATTCCACACTGACCCTCTGAAGAGTAACCCACCCAGACCCATTCCCCTCTGACTAATGCACCTAACACTACAGGCAATTTAAGCATGGCCAATTCACCTGACCTGCACATCTTTGTGACTATGGGAGGAAACACACAGACACGAAGAGAATGTGCAAACTCCACACAGTCACCCGAGGCTGGAATCGAACCTAGGACCTTGGCGCTGTGAGGCAGCAGTGCTAACCACTGAGCCACCGTGCCACTCCATTAACGTAACGATTTCGACCCACTGACACTGAAGGAACGGCTATGGATTTCCAAGTCAGGACAGCTGCCCTTGTCCTGCTAGATGGAAATGTTTATGGGTTTGGAAGGTGCTGTCTGAGGATCTTTGGGAAATTACTGCAGTGCATCTTGTAGATGGTACACCCTGCTGTTACTGAGTGGTGGGCGTGAGTGTTTGCGGATGTGGGCCTATCAAATGGGCAGCTTTGTCCTGAATGGTGTTGAGCTTCTGGAGTGTTGTTGGAGCTGCCCACACCCAGGGCTAGTGGGGATATGAAGAAATGTATTTTCCATACTGCCATATCAATAGCGGGACTCTTTCTTTGAAGGTGGTAGACTAATGGGTTTGGAAATGGGGGTCCTATCATAGGTCTTCGTCTTTTGTAGGGCTCTACTGATGAAAGGGTTCAGGTTGAGAAGGACCTTTCTTGGCAAGGGAGTTAGCGATGGACCAGTATCACTATACAACCAATCCATTCCAGTCCTACATCAATTCAATTCCAATCCTCAGGTGGGCACACTCTTGGGGTTTCACCATGTGACCACATAATGCCAACCTGCCATTGGGTGCCTGGCATAGTCATCCTCTACACTGCTGACATCAAACACTGCCAGGGCTAAATTCAAACCAAAGCTCTCTCTATTCTTCTCCACCAAAGGTAAAGCTCCTTCTACACTGTCCCCATCAAACACCTCCATGTCAGAGCCAGCATGGAGTTATATACAGAGTAAAGCTTCCTCTACTTTCCTTAATACTGAAAGTGAAGCTCCCTCCACACTGTCCCCAAACACTTCTAAGACAGAGACAGCATTAAGTTATTTACAGTGTAAAGCTCCCTTCACTTCTCTTATACTGGAAGTAAAGCTTTCTCTACACTGTCAGCATAGAGATAGCTTGGGGTTATATGTACAGTAAAGCTCCTCTGCACTGTCCCCACCAAACACTCCCAGGGCAGGTTGGGCAAGGAGTTAGATGCAGAGTTTAGCTTCCCCTACACTTTTAAATGTAATGTAAAGCTCTCTCTACTCTTTTAAACTGAAAGGAAAGCTCCCTTGACACTGTCTCCAACAATCACTTCCAGGATAGAGAGCACAGGGTTAAATACAGAAGAAAGCTCCCCCAGTATTTGAACTATGAGTAAACCTAAAGTTCCCTGGACACCATCCCCACTAAACACTCTGGGGAATATGGGCAGCGCAAAGCTCCCACGTTCTTTAATAGAAAGTGAGGTTCCCTTGACACCAGCTCCACCAAACACTCCGAGGATAGGGGCAGCAGGAGGCAGAATGAAGCTCCCTTTTTACTGTCCCATCAAGCACTCGCTGGACACATACAGCAATGGGTTTGCTACCTGGCCAGGTTTTAGGTTGGGAGGTAGGTGAGCACTTTGGTGATAGTGACCACAATTCTGTTATGTTTACTTTAGCGATGGAAAGTGATAGGTATATAACGCAGGGCAAGAGTTATTGCTGGGGGAAAGGCAATTATCATACAATTCAACAAGATTTAGGATGCTTTGGATGGGGAAATAAACTGCAGGGGATGAGCACAATTGAAATGTAGAGCTTATTCAAGGAATGGGTGGTACGGTGGCTCAGTGGTTAGCACTGCTGCCTCATAATACCAGGGTCCCTGGTTCAATTCCAGCCTTGGGCGTGTGGAGTTTGCACATTCTCGTCTGCGTGGGTTTCCTCCAGGTACCCCGGTTTCCTCCCACATTCCAAAGATGTGCAGGTTAAATGAATTGGCCATGCTAAATTGTCCGTAGTTGTCAGGTGCATTAGTCAGGGTGGGTTACTGTTCGGAGGGATGGTGCGGACTTGTAGGTAATCTAATCTAAATAAAAACGTCCTCTCTCAACGCTGTCCCCAAACTGTAGTACTTTGCAGGAATCTTAAACTCAACATGAGTCAATACCTTTGTGATGCTGTGGGAAACCACGTCTAAAACTAGCCCTGTTGGAACTGCGCAGCGTTGATATGTAGCAGTCCAGCAAAGTGAGTTAAAATGTCCAGATTGCAGCTCTCCCTTACTAGACAAAAGTGAGGACTACAGATGCTGGTAATCCGAGTCTAGATGAGAGTGGTGCTGGAAAAGCACAGCAGGTCAGGCAGCACCCGAGGAGCAGGAAAATCGACGTTTCGGGCAAAAGCCCTTCATCGAGAACATGAGAGGGGTTTGGTAGGAAAAAGCTTGGTGTGAAATGCATTACAATTTGATGTTTGCACAATCTACTGTACAAGGGTTTATCAGGACGTGGAGGAGCCCGGTGTTGAAGGAGCAGCACTCGGCGCTTCCAAATAAACCTGTTGGACTGTAACCTGATGTTGTGTGATTTTTAACAAGGTTCCTCACATTTTGTGCGGACTGCCATTTGTTAAAAAGCAAACCGTGCCCAAGATCTCACAGGGATCAGAACACTAGGTCCTTGCCATGTGAAAACACTCAGAGAAACTCACCAGATGGAGGCTGTTAAATATCAAACCGTTGCTAAGCAGGCCCATTGAAGTTAAAATGGTCTGTTTGCCTGAGCTTCCTGTGGGATTATGTCTTCTTAATTAGTTTATTTAAACATGGAGTGCTCCGTGAACTATTTGGAATGAACTCCTGAGGCTGCCACAGAATGGGCACACGAGAGGTTAACAGCGTAACACTGAGCTGTTGGGACGAACAGTGAGCAAATTCCTGAGGTCACTCCTTCCTTTCCCGGCCCAGAAATCAGCGGATTCCCAACAACTGCTGTAGGTTACAGGGTCAGCTATGCTTCAGATGGTGGAAGGATTGGGACCAGCAGGCATGGAAGCAGAGCGCTGTTAACCATGAGAGGGTTCAGAAAAGATTTACAAGGACGTCGGAGGGTTTGAGTGAGAGGGAGAGGCTGCATACATTGGGGCTTTCACTCTTGAAGGGTCTGAGGATGAGGGGGGTGACATTATAGAGGTTTGTAAGATCATGAGGGGCTTGGATAGGATGAACAGACAAGGTCTTTTCCCCAAGGTTGGGTAGACCAAGACGGGTGGCCATAGGTTTATGGAGAGAGGGGAGAGATTTAAAAGGGACCGAAGGGGTAACTTTTTCCTGCAGAGGGTGGTACGCGCGTGGAAGGAGCTGCCAGAGGAAGTGATGGAGGCTGGTACAATGACAATGTTTAAAAGGCATCTGGATGGGTATATGAATAGGAAGAGTTTAGAGGGATATGTGGCAAATGCTGGTGAATGAGACTCAGTCAGTTTAGGATATATCTGGTCAGCATGGAAAAGTTGGACTGAAGGGTCTGTTTCGTGCTCTATGCTTCTAAGTAGGCCATCCAGCCCGTTGAGCCTGCTAGCCATTCGATAATGTTTCTCCGCCCCATTCTCCACCCTTCTCCCCATAACCTTTGATCCCCCTTACTAATCAATCACTGCCTTAAATACACACAGTGACTCAGCGATAATCCTCCAATGGGAACATACCAATCTCTGCCTCAGACTTACTCAGAGTTGTGGTACGGTAGTCCAAAGGTTCACGGATCTTCAAGTCAAAAGAGAAATTCCCCTAATCTCAGACCTGTTATCAAATTACTGCTCGCAGGAGCTGCCTGTGTACACTGTTGGTTGCCACATTTAGAATCAGAGAACCCCCACAGTCCAAAAAGAGGCCATTCGGCCCATCGACCCTCCAAGAACATCCCAATCAGACTCAGGATCAAGTGAACAGTTGAAAACTGAGAGCGATTTGTGTCGGGGCAAGGATTCCAAGTGACAGAAAAATCAATTATTCTGGGTCGCAAATGTCCTCCCTTCCCTCATAGTCTGTGTACACTCCTCCAATCATACAAATATCTGAGATCTCTCTGCTCTCTCAACTCTGGCTCTGTGTGTTTCCCTGATTTGAATCCATCCAGCATCAGTGGCCAGGTCTGCAATGTCCTTGAATCTCTGATCTCTACATTAAGATACTCCACAAAACCTTCATCCCCTCCTCTGGCTTGCTGTCAAATGTTGCCTCATTATACTTCAGTGAGGTGCCTGGGGATGTTTTCCTCCTTTAAGGCGCTATGTAAATGCAAGCTGCTGCTCGCTGTTGTCCAGCGGGGATCAAACTGAATGACGGACAAGGCTGGAGGGGGGGGGAGCTGAATGGCCCTCCTCCTCTTTCAAGGTAGTGCTCACGATAAAATGAAACACATACAGAAGCCTTTCCCTTGGTCGGACACAGTGGCTCAGTGGTTAGCACTGCTGCCTCCCTGCGCCAGGGATCCAGGTTCGATCCCAGCCTCGGGTGACTGTCTGTGTGGAGTTTGCGTCTGTGTGGGTTTCCTCCCACAGTCACAAAGAGGTGTAGGTTAGGGCCGTGCTAAATTGCCCTTCGTGTTCAGAAGTGTAGGTTAGGTGCATTAGTGAGGGGTACATATAGAGTGGGGGAGGAACAGGCTTTGGTACGTGAGGGAAAAAGGACATGGTTTAAAAGGAGTTTATACAATAGGAGACAGCTGCACGAGTGGCTGTGACTGAAAATCTATGCAACAGGCACGGTGGCACAGTGGTTAGCACTGCTGCCTCACAGCGCCTGAGACCCGGGTTCAATTCCTGACTCAGGCGACTGACTGTGTGGAGTTTGCACGTTCTCCCCGTGTCTGCGTGGGTTTCCTCCGCATGCTCCGGTTTCCTCCCACAGTCCAAAGATGTGCGGGTCAGGTGAATTGGCCATGCTAAATTGCCCCGTAGTGTTAGGTAAGGGGTATATGTAGGGGTATGGGTGGGTAGCGCTTCGGCGGGTCGGTGTGGACTTGTTGGGCCGAAGGGCCTGTTTCCTCACTGTAAGTAATCTAATCTAATCTAAATGAGAACACAAAGACAGCCAGATACTTGGAATTGAAAAGAGTGGCTGAGTTGGAATTTTGCTCCATTAGGATTCTAACTGGATGAGGTCGATAATGTCGGATATGTTTCCCTGCCCCATTCTCCAACCTTCTCCCCGTAACCTTTGATCCCCTTAAGGCTGATAGACACGATTGAAAAAGGGATTAACATGATTCAATTCCCTACAGAGTGAAAACAGGCCCTTCAGCCCAACAAGCCCACACCAACCCTCTGAAGAGCAACCCACCCACAACCCATTCCCCTACATTTACGCCTGACTAGTGCACCTAACACTACGGGCAATTTAACAGGGCCAATCCACCTGGGACTGAGGGAGGAAACCCACGCAGACACAGGGAGAATGTGCAAACTCCACACAGACATTGCAGGAATTGAACTTGGGTCCCCTGGTGCTGTGAGGCAGCAGTGCTAACCACTGAGCCACCCATTTAGAATGGTCGATTCACCTCACCTGCACATTTTTGTGTCTGTAGAAACTGGAGCAAACCCACATAGACATGGGGAGAATTTGCCAACTCCACACAGACAGTTGCCCAAGGTGGGAATCGAACCCAGGACCCTGGCACTGTGAGGCAGCAGTGCTAACCACTGAGCCACTGTGTCATCCCAAACCTCTTGGGTTTGGAAGAAAACTTCATTCCTTCGGATTTCGGCTTCTGAAAGTCATCCACTTTTGTTCACAGGACATGGCAGAAGTTCAAGTAGACTGCAACGCTCTAACCGTGTCATTAATTATTGACAGACGCGGTGCAGACTATCAAAATATTTTTGTTGACAGGAAAAGGATAGTTAGCCCCAACAGAGGAAACAACAATGGAACATTAAAGCCAGAATTAAAACGTTTGCAGAGAAACATCAAAGTGCCACTCGTTAAAACAATCTCATGGGGCCAATTGTGCTCCTTGTCTGCTGTCTGGCCTCGCGATGATCAGTTTCATCAAGTCTTCACCACATTGTCTAGCTAACGCCAACTGTTCCAGCTCACCTGAGAATGCAACTTTTACACACAAGAAATGGTTGTGTGATTTACGCATGAAAGAAGTGAAACTATCAAGGTATTCAAACAAATGAAAGACTTAACAGACAATCAATTTTTCAATATATAATTTCAGTTACATTACACAAACTTTTTGCTATAAATTCTGTGCCTTGCAATTGTATCCTCCACAATCTCCTGATGAAGGAGCGTTGCTCCGAAAGCTAGTGCTTCCAATTAAACCCGTTGGACTATAACCTGATGTTGTGTGATTTTTAACTGTGAGAATGAGGGCCGTGTGCAATGAAGGGTTTGGGGAACAGTTACTGACGGGTTGTGTCAGGAGCAATTGCGTGATGGGTTCAGATCCGATGAAAGAAGGCACGAGGTGCAATCTCACTCAATCGTATTTGACTTATGCACAAAATAGCACAGGCTAGGCACCAATAGTTTCCCCACTGGACATCAGCAAACAGCAACTTGTATTTACATAGCGCCTTGAAGGTGTCAAACACCCCCAGGCGCCTCACTGAAGTAAAACAAGGCAAAATACAACGGCGAGCCATATGAGGGTGGTCAAAGCTTTAGCGGAGTATCTTAATGGAGACATGATTTGGAGATGCTGGTGTTGGACTGGGGTGTACAAAGTTAAAAATCACGCTCCAAAAGCTAGTGTGCTTCCAATTAAACCTGTTGGACTACAACCTGGTGTTGTGTGATTTTTAACTTAATGGAGACAGACCGAGAGGGAGAGAGACAGATGGGATGGAGGGGGGAGAGACCAGAGAAGTGACGAAGAGACAGACATAGATAGACAAAGAGACATAGAGAGAGATACACAGAGACAGAGAAGGGAGAGAGGGGGAGAGATAGATAGAAAGGGAGGGAGAGAGACAGACAGAGAGGGAAAGAGACAGACAGGGGTGTGGAGGGGAGACCAGAAAGAGACAGATAGAGAGATAGACAGATTGAGAGAAAGAAAGGGACAGGAAGGAAAGGAGAGATAGAGATAGAAAGAGAGCGACACATAGAGAGAAGACACTGAGAGAGAGAGACAGAGAGAGAGAGAGACAGACAGACAGAGACAGACAGAGAGAGAAAGGGAGAGAGAAAGAAAGAGAGAGACAGAGGGACACAGAGAGAGAGAGAGAGAGAGACAGAGAGAGAGAGAGAGAGAGAGAGAGACAGAAAGGAAGAGAGAAAGAAAGAGAGAGACAGAGAGACACAGAGAGAGAGACACAGAGAGAGAGAGAGACACAGAGAGAGAGAGAGAGAGAGAGAGAGAGAGAGAGAGAAAGGAAGAGAGAAAGAAAGAGAGAGAGAGATAGATAGAGAGGGAGACAGACATAGAGAGTGTGAGAGAGAGACAGAGAAAGAAAGAGAGAGAGACAAACAGAGATTAAAGGAGGGAATTACAGAGTTTAGGGCCAAAAATGTTGAAACCATTATCACGGATGTCAGATTGTTCAAAGTTAAGAATACCCCAACAGCCAGAATTGAGTGAGCAGAGAGATCTCAGAGATTGATGTGACCAGAGGAGTTTATAAAGATAACAAGCGGAGGAAGGAGATGGGACAATGTGAAAACCAGAGATTGATAGTTATTTTTGAACATGCATTCTTCCATTGGCATGTGGGCATATTAGCAAAGCAAGCAGTTATTTCCTGACCGCGATTACTCTTAAACTGAATACCCACTATTTCATCGGGCAGTTACAAGTCAACCACGTCACTGTGGGTCTGGAGTACGTGTAGGCCAGACGAGGTAAGGAGGGAAGATTTCCCCTCCCTAATGGGACATTTATGAACCAGATGGGCTTTTGATGCCAATGTCCTGGTCGCCATCATTGAAATCAGCTTTCAATTCCAGATTCATTCAGTGAATTTGAATTCTGCCAGTTCCCGTGATGGGATTTGAACCTGTGACCCCACTCTATTAGCCTGGGCCTCTGGATTACTGGCCCAGAGGCATTATCACTCTTACCACAGAGATGGGAACCAATGGAGGGTGAAGGGGAAACTTAGGAAATAAGGTAACAGCCTCTCGGAGCTGACGCTTACATTTGTTTTGCATTGCTATAATATTCCGTCATCTTCTTTCTGGCTATTTGACTGTGGAAGGCATCACAGACATGTTTGTCTCAAAGTAGTCACTGGATAAACCCCAATGAATGCCCCCCACTACGCCACCCCCTCCACCGCCCTGCCTGTCAGACGCAACGACAAAGGAAGCATTCATCACAAACCACTCAACACCCTCCTCACTCCTCCACCACCTCGCCCCCCCACCCCCACCCCACCACCTCAAGTCACTGCAATCCCTTTGACATTAACTCCAGGTCCCTCACCTTGGGAATTAGGGGCAGGCCATTCAGCCCATTGAGAATGCTCGGCCATTCCACAAAACTTAATAGGGCAAAGAGGGTGACTGAAGCAATGACCAGCCTTGTGTTCAATTCCAAAAGAATTGTTCGATTTTTCACCAGCACTTTTCCTATACAGTCATAGAGATGTATAGCACGGAACACACCTTTCGGTCCAACTTGTCCACACCGACCAGATATTCCAACCCAATCTAGCCCCATTTGCCAGCCCTTGGCCCACATCCCTCCAAACCCTTCCTATTCATATACCCATCCAGATGCCTTTTAAATGCTGTAATTGTACCAGCCTCCACCACTTCCTCTGGCAGCTCATTCCACACACGCACCACCCTCTGTGTGAAAACATTAGGTCCCTTCTATATCTTTCTCCTCTCACCCTAAACCTATGCCCTCTAATTCTGGACTCGCCGACCCCAGAGAAAAGACTTTGTCTATTTATCCTATCCATGCCCCTCATGATCTTATAGACCTCTATAACGTCACCCCTCAGCCTCCGACGCTTCAGGGAAAACAGCCCCAGCCTGTTCAGCCTCTCCCTGTAGCTCGAATCCTCCAACCCTGGCAACATCCTTGTGAATCTTTTCTGAACCTGTTCAAGTTTCACAACATCTTTCTGATAGGAAGGAGACCAGAATTGCATGGAATATTCCAACAGTGCCCTGACCAATGTCCTGTACAGCCGCAACATGACCTCCCAATTCCTGTACTCAATACTCTGACCAATAAAGGAAAGCATACCAAACGCCTTCTTCACTATCCTATCTACCTGTGACTCCATCTTCCAGTTGCTCACTCTTTTCAACATGACAAACATTACTTCTTGGAATCCTTTGCCCTCCTTGTGACACAGACCCTTACATTCCCTGTTCCCCGTAAAGTGAATTCATTCTACAATACTGCACAGAGATATAAATAAAAGTTTGTGAAATCTTACATCATTATCCTGTGAAATGTTTTATAGCAATGTAGTCCCACTGCAATTAACAGGCCAGTGAATGGAAAATTCTGCTGCTGTTTGGTGTCACTGGTTAAATTGATAATTGGAAAGGAGTTATTTTATGTCCTTGTAAGAGTCAAAACAATTCCTAATAAGTGTCTGTTTTATCACGCACTACTCCAGTGGCGAACATACCAACTGAAACTGGCAGACAATGCCGTCCATCTGAGAGTAATTTCTGACTAACACACACAGGAGAAGCATTACTGTTCCAGCTGTATCCCAAAACACAAACATCCCGGGAGCCAAGATTTGGTAAAGGTAGTGGGAGAGGAGCTCGAAAGCCCAGCGTTCCAACTATTCGCCTGCAGTTCCAGGACAATGGGGAGAGAGGGGTCAATATGAAGCGACGATTGGGCGGTGACCAACCAGTTCCCAATGTCAGCTTCATCTGGGCCACGCAGTTTACCAAACGTGGGAAGGTAAAGGCATGAAAAGGCAGACAGTGTAGAGGGAACTTTACTCTGTATCTAACACTGTGCTGTCCCTGTCCTGGGAGATTTTGATGGGGGACAGAGTAGAGGGCGCTTTACTCTGTATCTAACCCTGCGCTGTCCCTGTCCTGGGAGTGTTTGATAGGGACTGTGTAGAGAGAGCTTTACTCTGTATTTAACCCTGCGCTGTCCCTATCCTGGGAGTGTTTGATAGGGACAGTGTAGAGAGAGCTTTACTCTGTATTTAACCCTGCGCTGTCCATGTCCTGGGAGATTTTGATGGGGGACAGAGTAGAGGGCGCTTTACTCTGTTTCTAACCCTGCGCTGTCCCTGACATGGGAGCGTTTGATGGGGACAGTGTAGATGGAGCTTTACTCTGTTTCTAATCCTGTGCTGTCCCTGTCCTGGGAGTGTTTGATGAAGGATGGTGTAGAGAGAGATTTACTCTGTTTCTAACCCTGTGCTCTCCCTGTCCTGGGAGTGTTTGATGAGGGATGGTGTAGAGGGAGCTTTACTCTGTATCTAACCCCGTGCTCTCCCTGTCCTGGGAATGTTTGATGAGGGATGGTGTAGAGAGAGATTTACTCTGTATCTAACCCCGTGCTCTCCCTGTCCTGGGAATGTTTGATGAGAGGGACTTTTCTTCCTTTCTGAGGTACTCCGAGAACAAATGGGCATCTCTGACATTGGATGCCGAGCCCTTTCTGTTCTGGTTAAGGGTGGGTCCATTTCCTCACTAGTACAAAGTGTACCACCTCACCCATGCAACAGCAAGAAACATGGTCAATCAGATAAGGTGAAATCAGACACATCCTGCTGCCTCTTGCTGGCATTGCTATCACTTCGTTTGGGTTTTGACACGATGCTATCAGCTTTCAACATTCATGCTGATTCCAACTGCTGACGTGAGCTGGACAGGGGTGCAGTTGCAGCATTTTGCATTAATTGTCCCAGGATGGACCTTAAAAATTCAGCAAATTTTTGGTGTCAGCCACTGTTTACTGTGCTCCGGGATAAAATTGTTCCTGATCTGATGTATGTCAGGGGCAATTTTAATGGTTTGCAAAGTAACAATTGGGTCCTGGCTTATCTGCACATGATAGTGGCTTCAGATACTTGTTCACTTTCTTGCCCTCTGCTCTTTAGCGCAGCTACACTAACCGGAGATAAAGTTAAGATCTAGAAATTGCAAACAATAACAGAATGTGGTGCAGAAACTCAGCAGGTACAGCAGCATCTGTAGAGAGACAGACAGAGAGAGAGAGAGACAGAGGGAGAGAGAGTGAGTGAGAGAGAGAGAGACAGAGTGAGAGAGAGGGAGATAAAGACAAAGAGAGAGAGAGAGACAGAAAGAAAGAGAGAGACAGGCACAGAGAGAGAGAGACACAGAGACAGAGAGAGAGAGAGAAAAGAGACAGAGTGAGAGAGAGAGAGACAGGCACAGAGAGAGAGAGAGAGAGAGAGAAAGACAGAGAGAGAGACACAGAGAGAGAAAGACAAAGCGAGACAGAGTGTGAGAGAGAGAGAGAGCGAGAGAGAGAGACAGTGTGAGAAAGAGAAAGACAGAGGAGAGAGAGAGAGAGCGAGCGAGACACACACACACACAGAGAGAGAGAGAGAGAGACAGGCACACAGAGAGAGAGAGAGAGAGAGACAGAGACAGAGACATAGAGAGAGAGAGAGAGAGACAGGCACACAGAGAGAGAGAGAGAAAAAGACAGAGAGAGAGACACAGAGAGAGAGAAAGACAAAGCGAGACAGAGTGAGAAAGAGAGAGAGAGAGAGAGAAAGACACACACACATAGTTAAAACCTGAGTGTAGAACTCAGAACCATAGAGTCAGAATTCACGGTCACACCCGACCCGAAATTTTAACTCTGTTTTTCTCTCCATTGCCAGACCTGTTGAGTTTCTCCAGCACTTCCTGTGTTTCAGTATTGAATAGGACGTGGGTTTCTATAGCAACCGTTCCACTGAATGAATGAGCAGCGCTCCGAAAGCTGGTGCTTCCAATTAAACCTGTTGGACTATAACCTGGTGTTGTGTGATTTTTAACTTTGAATAATTTTAACATCAAACAAAATGAGATCACTAAAACACTGAAATATTTACTCCACGTGCTGTAGGATAAGGGAAAGTTAAAAGGTATTGAACCCCCTTTATAGCTTTGAACACGAATGGTTTGCTTGTTGATGACATTGCTGGGGGTGGTTTGTGGTCTGCGCGTCTTTGCCCCAGTATTTCGGACATTTACCGACCTCCCAATGTGATTTCAACACTATTTGTTAAACCAGGTCTGTTCTGGGCTCATTGGGTAATGAGGAGGTAATGGAGTGGAATAAACGAGTTCTGTTTTGGCTTCCGGTGACACCAACAATTACCCCGAGGGCAGCCACAAGACAGGCCCCTGAGGATCTCAGCGCTGGACAGCAGTGAAATGATCAGAATCTGTTCTAGTGTGTCGTTAAAGTTGTGAAAAAACACCGGGTGCTGATGGGCGTAAGATTATATAAAGAGTAAAGCTCACATTATACAGTCCCAATGAAACACCACAGGACAGAGGACAGCACCGGGATTAGATACAGAGTAACGCTCCCTCTGCATTGTTCGCATCAAACACTCCCAGGACAGGGACAACACAGGGTTAGATACAGATTAAAGCTCTCTCTACACTGTCCTCCCATCAAACACTCCTAGGACAGGGTCAGTGGGAGGTTAGATACAGAGTAAAGCTCTCTCTAAACAGTTCCCATCAAACACTCCCAGGAAAGGGACAGCACAGAGTTAGATACAGAGTAAAGCTCCCTCTACACTGTCCTCCCATCAAACACTCCCAGGACAGGGACAGTGGGGGGTTGGATACAGAGTGAAGCTCCCTCTTCATTGTCCCCCATCAAACATTCCCAGGACAGGGACAGCACGGGGTTAGATACAGAGTAAAGCTACCTCTACACTGTCCCCATCAAACACTCTCAGGACAGGGACAGCATTGGGTGAGATTACAGTAAAGCTTCCTCTACACTCCAGGAGCCCAATAAGATAGCTATGCTCCTAGAGGATTCTCACACAGGCAGCATACATGAACATCGTGATGGCAACTAATCTTGCATAACGGCTGAGAATTTTGTAGGGACAGCACCGATGGTCCTGTCGACAGACAGTACTCACACCAGTACCTGAACGTTCAATCACTTGCAGAGTTAATCCACAGCTCATCCACATCAATTCATTGTAAAGTGAAGTCATTCCAGATTACACTTGCCTTGTGGGAGATAGTCTGCTTTTATTGCACAAGGTGTGATCGAATATAACTTGCTTACACTCGAAGGCACTACAGGTGAATGATTACTCAACAATCTTTTATTACTGAGTGGCATTGTGTGCTTTTGACTGTGTTTTTAAACAAGAATACTGTGTGCAATTCTGATCTCCTTCCTATTGGAAGGATGTTGTGAAACTTGAAAGGGTTCAGAAAAGATTCACAAGGATGTTGCCGGGGTTGGAGGGTTTGACTACAGGGAAAGGCTAAATAGGCTGGGGCTGTTTTCCCTGGAGCTTCGGAGGCTGAGGGGTGACCTTATAGAGGTTTATAAAATCATGAGGGGCATGGATAGGGTAAATAGGCAAAGTCTTTTCCCCGGGGTGGGGGAGTCCAGAACTAGAGGGCATTGGTTTAGGGCGAGAGGGGAAAGATATAAAAAGGGACCTGAGGGGCAACTTTTTCACGCAGAGGGTGGTGTGTGTATGTAACGAGCTGCCAGAGGAAGTGGTGGAGGCTGGTACAATTGCAACATTTAAAAGGCATTTGGATGGGGACATGAATAGGAAGGGTTTGGAGGGATATGGGCCAAGTGCTGGCAAATGGGACTAGGTAAGGTTGGGATATCTGGTCAGCACGGACAGGTTGGACTGAAGGGTCTATTTCAGTGCTGTACATCTCGATGACTCTCAGTGGTGCACTGCTCTCTGCATTCCTCAGTCCACTGTGACTCACTGGCTGCTCGTCTCTCACCTCTGAGTCACCAACTCCCAGGTTCAAGTCCGACTTTTCAGACTTTAAACACAAACTTGAGATGACACACCCAAGTTTACAGACGCTCACTCGGGCTGTGATCTCAAAGGGACGCAAAGGATCCTGCGACATTATTTCGGAGAGGAGTAGGGGCTACATCCCTGAAGCCACGAGCTTTATTGATCCCTTGAACCTTACCATTAAAAACAAATCCAGTCAAAATCACACAGGCGTTTGTGGGGGCTTTCTGTGTGCTCCTGGATTTGCGCACCACAACACTGATTACTCTCCACTCTCATGGATGCAAAGTGCTCTGGGATGTTCTGCGGCTGCAAAAAGGTGCTACATAAATGCAAGCCTGAACCTGGAGCACTTGGTCGAATTGTAGCAGGGTAGAAAGAGGCCATTCAACCCATCAGGTTCCCACCCCTACCTTATAACCCCACATTTCCCGTGGCTAACCCACTTAGCCTGCACATCCCTGAACACTACAGGCAACTTAGCATGGCCAATCCAGCCTAACCTGGGCATCTTTGGACTGTGGGAGAGCCACGCAGACACAGGGAGAATGTGCAAACTCCACACAGGCAGTTACCTGAGGGTGGGAGTGAACCTGAGTCCCTGGCGCTGTGAGGCAGCAGTGCTAACCACTGAGCCACCCACGTAGATGCCATACCCCCAAGATCTAAGTCAGGCTGCTCCTTTCCCTTGTCCATGAAGTGAAGTCCATGTTGACACCAGGGAAGGTGATGGCCTCCCAGAGGTTAATCCAGAGACCCAGCTAATGTTCCGGGGACCTGGATTCAAGTCCCACCACGACAGATGGTGGAATTTGAACGCACTGGAAGAAAATCTTGGATTAAGAATCTAATGAATCCACTGTCAGAAAAGTCCATCTGCTTCATTAATGCCCCTTGAGGGAAGGAATCTGCCACCCTGACCAAGTGCCTACATGTGCCTAAAGACCCACAGCAATGTGGTTGACATTTAACTGCCCTCTAGGGCAATTAGGGATGGGCAATAAATGCTGCGTAGCCAGCAACGTCCTCATCCCACAATTAAATAAAAAATAACGTCGAGGAAATAAAGCTGCGATGAGTTACCTAACCCATTTCACACATTTCGAAAGTGACAATCAGATCAGATATGACCTCACGGTAGAGCAGAAAGGGACCCAATGGTCTCTGAATTTGCACGCACATTATTCCTGGGATGAGTTAATCAATATTTAACCAAGTGGGGAGGTCATGTGAATGTGCAAAGTTTTTTTTAAAAATTCATTTACAGCAGGATTATTGATTGTAAATCTCATCATTCTTCAGTAGTGTTGAGTTGTGCACTTGCAATGATTCCCTGCAGCATGGAAATAGGCCATTGGGCCCAACAAGTCCACACCAACCCTCCAAAGAGTAACCCACCCAGACCCATTCCCCTACCCGAATGCTCTACATTTACCCCTCACTAATGCATTTAAGCTACACATTCCTGAACACTATAGGCAATATAGCATGGCCAATTCACTCCAGTCTACATGTCTTTGGACTGTGGGAGGAAACCCATGCAGACACAGGGAGAACGTGCACACTCCACACAGTCGCCTGAGGCTGGAATCAAACTGGGTCCCTGGGAGCAGAGCGAACCACTGAGCCACCACACTGCCCACAAAGGTGGGCGTTTTTGACTGGCACTGACGTGATGGGCCGATCGGACTCTCTTCTGTGCTCCATATCTCTCAATGTTGGAGTTGCCCCCAATATATTCTCAGGTGAGTTTTAAAAAAATTTGACCTCTCGAAGTTGAGCTGCAGAGAGAGGTTGGGGGGAGGGGAGCAACGGCGGGGATAGTTCTCCGAGTTCAAGATCCCGGATCTGCCATCCTTCGGACCTCAACTTCCCTGGGATTGGATAGAGTGGGCAATGAGAGCCTTTTTCCTTGGATGGTGATGGCTAGCATGAGGGGACATAGCTTTAATTGAGGGGTGATAGATAAAGGACAGATGCCAGAGATAGCTTCTTTACTCAGAGAGTAGTAGGGAAATGGAATGCAGTGCCTGCAACAGTAGCACACTCGCCAACTTTAAGGGCATTTAAACAGTCATTAGATAAACATATGGACGAAAATTGAATTGTGTAGATTAAATGGGCTTCAGATTGCACCAATAACGGAGGCTGAAGGGCCTGTATTGTTCTGTGTTCAATGTCCCCAGGCTGAATGATTTTGGCCCATTTCCATAATAACTAATTCCGCTGGCAGTGGTTCTCTTCATTCACTCACGGGACGTGGGTGCTGTTGGCTGGGCCCAGCATTTATTGCCCATCCCTAGTTGCCCCCTTGTGAGGGTGAGCTGCCTTCTTGAAACCGCTGCAGTCTATGTGCTGTAGATAGACCCACAATGCCCTGAGAGAGGGAATGCCATGGTTTTGAGCCAGTGACACTGAAGGAACGGTGATATATTTCCAAGTCGGGATGGGGAGTGGCTTGGACGGGAACGTGAGGAGGTGGTGTTCCCATAGATCTGCTGCCCTTGTCCTTCTAGATGGAAGTGGTCGTGGGTTTGGAAGATGCTGTCTGAGGGTCTTGGATGAGTTACTGCAGAGCATCCTGTAGATGGTGCACACTGCTGCTATTGAGCATGGTGGGGGGTGGGGGGGGGGGGGCATGGTGTGGAGGAAGGGGATGCTTGGTGAGTTTCTGCAAGGTATCTCGTAGATGGTGCACCCTGCTGCTACTGGGCATTGATGGGGGGTGGGGGGAGGACGGAGGGGATGCTTGTGGACGTGGGGCCAATCAAGCTGGGGCTGCTTTGTCCTGGATGGTGTTGAGCTTCTTGAGTGTTGTTGGAGCTGCCCCCATCCAGGACAAATGGGAAATATTCCCTAACATGAGGTTCAAGTTCATTCGGAATTTTCCAGCTCTCCTCATCTCTGCTGGTAACTTGTCCCCTTTTACACAGGAGCGACATCTTCTGCACACTCCATCAATGACTCCGTTCTATGCAATGCTGGGGCTTGGTTAGCTCAGCTGGTAATATACTGTTGGCCATCTGTCATCTAGGTGCTGGTAATCCAAACAAACCTGAATACAAAAGTACAGATGGACAGACACCTGACAGAAGGCGTGAGATCGGTCACCAACGCTCGGCCTGGAACCAGTAGATGGTGGGTTTAAGGTCATCCCCAGAGGCCTGCACAGCTAGGACAAACCTGAGGGAGTGCCACACTGTCAGCAGTGGTGTTTTCTGAGTGAGAGGTTATACCCCATTCCCACCTGGTCCTCCACAGTCAATGTAAGTTAATCCACGGGGCTCTGGTAAATAACATCAGGGGAATTTTTCCCAGCTTCATTTCTCCCTTAATACTGTTCATGTCAGCTTACTGTGGGCACATTGACTCTCACCTGACAACAACAGCACGGTGGCTCAGTGGTTAGCACTGCTGCCTTACAGTACCAGGGACCTGGGCTCGATTCCACCCTTGGGTGACTGTCTGCGTGGATTTCCTTCCACACTGTCTAAAGTTGTGCAGGTTTGGGTGGATTGGCCTTACTAAATCGCTCCATAGTGTCCATGCTAGGTGCGTTAGCCACAGGGGTTGGGGGTGGGATGCTGTATGGAGGGTCGGTATGGGCTGAATGGCCTACTCTTGAACTGTAAGGTTTCTACGAACAGCCGCACCTTCTAAAGGCATGTCAGTGCCTGTAAAGCACTCAGGTGTCATGGAAGGTGATATATAAATACAGGAGATCCTTTGTTTCTTTAAGTTTAAAAACATCATCTGGAGTGTTTTTGCCCAGATTGGATGGAATTTCCCAAAGGTCTCCCCAGATTAGTTGCATCATTCTAATGACTCGCAGAGTCTGTGGTTATACCCTGTATGGATAGGGAAGGCAGTGGAGATGGCTCATAGTCTCTTCCAAATACCGAATCTGTTCTTGCAGTGTCAGCAGCCAAGAACAGTATAATACAGTTTTTGTTTCAATCTCAGGTTTACAGTGTCACAGTAGCTGAGTGGTTAGCACTGCTGCCTCACAGCGCCATGGACCTAGGTTCAATCCCAGCCTCGGACGACTGTCTGTGTGGAGTCTGCACATTTCCCCCGGTTTACTCCCACAGTCCAAAAGACGTTCAGGTTAGGGGGAACTGGCCATGCCGAATTGCCCACAGTGTTCAGGGATGTGCAGCTTAGGATGTGCTGGCTATGCTAAATTGCCCATAAGTGTTCAGGGGGTATGCAGGTTAGGGTGGATTAGCCATTGGAAATATGGGGTTAGAAGGATAGGGATGGTGTGTGATGTTCTTCAGAGAGTCAACATCGATTTAATGGGCCAAATGGTCTGCTTTCACTCTGTAGGGATTTTATGACGACACTGGGAAAGGATTTCCTTGAAATTGACCCAGTGACACTGAAGGAATGGTGATATATTTCCAAGTCAGGATGGTGAGTGGAGGGGAACTTGCAAGGGGTGGTGTTCCCATGTATCTGCTGCCCTTGTCCTTTTAGATGGAAGTGTTTTTTTTTTCCCCTTAAAGTATTCTAGAGACTACCTGTGTGCTAGCACATTGGCTCTTGTGGAGGCTAGATGGATTAGTCACAGTAAATGGTGGGGGGTGGGTCTGGGTGAGATGCTCTGTGGAGGGTCAGTATAGAATTGATGGGCCAAATGGCCTCTTTCCTCATTTATCCCTTTACACTCTATTTTCTGTGGTTAGGGAGCCAATGGCGATGGGTCATCAAGTTAAAAATTGAAGAAAAAGATTAAAAGAAATTTCTCTCCACAGATGGTTGACACAGGATTATAGGGAGGAAGCAAGGCACTGGAATCAGTCCGTATACTATCACACAAGCCAGCCTCCCAACCATTGACTCCATCTACAAGCGAGAAGTCAGCCAACACCATCCAAGACCCCTCCCACCCTGCTTATATAATCTCTTCCATGAGGCAGAAGGTACAAAAGCTTAAACATATAACATCAGATTCAAGAGCAGCTTCTTCCCCACTGTTATCAGGCTTCTGAATGGACCTTTCAAAATTTAATGTTGATCATGCTCTTTGTACACCTCCTCTGCAGCAGTAACACTGTATTCCTCGCTCTGTTCTATTACCCTAACGTATGTGCTGCCCGTACTGCTAGCAAAACAAAACTTTTCACTGTACCCAGGTACATGTGATAATAATAAATCAAATCAAAATAGAAACATAGAAAATAAGTGCAGAGGTAGGCCCCTTCAATAGTGATAAGGGAAGCTAACAGAGCACTGCAATAGGTCTGGGATTGATCCAATATTCTCTCTAAGGCAACTATTTACTGTAAGATTGTGCTGGAGTCAATCTTTACTCAGTCTCAGGCATATTTACAGAAACTTTACAAGCAGAAACCTAACCCATCTGTACAAAATTTCAATAAGTCTCTGTAAACGTAAAATTCCAGTTAACACCCAACAAGGGCAGCACAGTGGTTAGCACTGTTGCCTCCCAGCACTAGGGACCCGGGTTCAATTCCAGCCTCGGGCTGTGTGGAGTTTACATGTTCTCTCTGTGTCAGTGTAGGTTTCCTCTCTCAGTCCAAAGATGTGCAGGCTAGAGTGGTTAGGCCATAGGAAATGCAAGGGCCCAGGGATAGGATGAGTCTAGGTTGGATGCTCTTCAGAGGGTAGTATAGACTCAATGGGGCAAATAGCCTGCTTCCACACTGTGAGGATTCTACCTCTGCTGTGAATTTGCAACAGCAATCTCCCCTAATGGGGCAAATAGCCTGTTTCCACACTGTGAGGATTCTACCTCTGCTGTGAATTTGCAACAGCCATCTGCCCTAATCCTGCGATATCATCTTCATCACTTTGCATCCTCATCTGAGAGATTGGAGGATGAGTGACCATGATTGTTATTGAGTGGTACACAGCCAGATTGAGCAGAGAGACGAGACGTCAACCCATCGCCACACAACTGCAGCGAAATTCCACGTTATCTGATTAGAATGGGTCATAAAAGCTAATTAACTCAGCAGGCATGGTCTGTGAAACATCCATCTCTGATTCATGTAGCCTCATGTGGTTTAACCAACTCTCACGGCCTGCTGTTTGCGTTCAGTAATTGCAAGGGGGTCTTATCTTCAAGCAAAATCAGTTGAACAATTTCTCTGTGCAATAAGCAGAAAACAAATTACTTTGAAAGAAAACGGCGTGCAGGCAACAGCTTGGATTAAATCTGCCTTCACCGTTCCAATCTGCTTTTCTTTTTTTGGGGGGGGGGGGAAGAAAAAAACTGGGCAAGATTTGCTGTTCAGTGGATTGCAGTCACAGGGAGGAGATTCAGTCGGGTTGGGTGGGATCTCCCCCCTCTCTCCACCAATACTGTGGCCCAGAGTAAACATCTCAACAGATCAGACAGGACCCCAGCTGAACTGGATTGAAATTCGACCCTCCGGCATTGTGACCCTACGCTGGTAAGGCAGCTGGAACTATTATAGAGCCCAAATGTCTTCTGGGTTCAAGGTACCAGAGACTAGTTAAGCTACAATGCTGAGAGACTAATAGGAAGATCCTGTATCCTTTGGCCCCACCAGACTGCGCCGATTCCTAATCCTATTTCTGTCCCTTCGTTCCCCATCCCTTCATGCGTCTGTCAAGACACACCTTAAATGTTGCGAATATGTGCCTGCTTCCACCACTTCCATTGGCAGTGTGTTCCTTTGAGTCCCTGCAGTGTGGAAGCAGGCCATTCGGTCCATCACATTCACACCAACCCTCTGAAAGGCATCCAACCCACACCCATTCCTGTAAGCCAGCGGTCCCCATGGCACACCTATCCAACCTGTACATTCCTGGGTGCTATGGGGCAATTTAGCACGGCCAATCCACCCGAACCTGCACATCCCTGAACACTATGGGATAATTTAGCATGGCCAATCCACCCTAACCCGCACATCCCTGAACACTATGGGGTAATTTAGCATGGCCAATCCACCCTAACCTACACATCCCTGAAGACTATGGGATAATTTAGCATGACCAATCCACCCTAACCTACACATCCCTGAACACTATGGGGTAATTTAGCATGGCCAATCCACCTTAACCTACACATCCCTGAACACTATGGGGTAATTTAGCATGGCCAATCCACCCTAACCTACACATCCCTGAACACTATGGGGTAATTTAGCATGGCCAATCCACCCTAACCTGCAGATCCCTGAACACTATGGGGTAATTTAGCATGGCCAATCCACCCTAACCTGCAGATCCCTGAACACTATGGGGTAATTTAGCATGGCCAATCCACCCTAACCTGCAGATCCCTGAACACTATGGGGTAATTTAGCATGGCCAATCCACCCTAACCTACACATCCCTGAAGACTATGGGATAATTTAGCATGACCAATCCACCCTAACCTACACATCCCTGAACACTATGGGGTAATTTAGCATGGCCAATCCACCCTAACCTACACATCCCTGAAGACTATGGGGTAATTTAGCATGGCCAATCCACCCTAACCTACACATCCCTGAAGACTATGGGATAATTTAGCATGACCAATCCTCCCTAACCTACACATCCCTGAACACTATGGGGTAATTTAGCATGGCCAATCCACCCTAACCTACACATCCCTGAACACTATGGGGTAATTTAGCATGGCCAATCCACCCTAACCCATACATCTTTGGACTGTGGGAGGAAACCAGAGCACCTGGGGAGAATGAGCAAGCGCCACACAGACAGACAGTCGCCGGAGGTGAGAATCAAGCCTGGGTCCAGGCACCCTCCACCCTCGGTGTGAAAACTTGCCCCTGCCCTCTCACCTTGAACCAGTGCTCTCTTGTCATTGACCTTTCCACTCTGGGGAATAAGCCTCTGACCATCCATCCTATCTGTGCCTCTCAGTATTCTGTAGATCTCTATCAGGATTGTCCTGAAGAAATTGATGCTTTAAAACAAAAACCAGATAAATAAATAGCAGTAACACAGGGCAGGAAGCATTGAGCCTGGGTGCTCCTAAAACTCTGGTGTTTCTTACCTTTTATAAATCTCAGAGATGACACAAGTTTCTCCATGTTTAAAAGGCTTTACTCACTACAGCTGGACGTGTGTTCATGCACAGAGTGGTGCTGCTGCTGGAGGCAATCACAGAACCCCTACAGTCTGGAGGTAGACCATTTGGCCTATCACATCCATGCCGACCCTCCGAAGAGCATCCCGCCTAGACTCAAACATCTGACCCCGCATTTCCTATAGCTAGCCCACAGAGCCTGCGCACTCCAGCGTGGCCAATTAGATTAGATTCCCTACAGCGTGGAAACAGGCCCTTCGGCCCAACAAGTCCACACCAACCCTCCAAAGAGCAACCCACCCAGACCCTTCCACTACCCCTCATTTACCCCTGACACTATAGCCAATCCACCCTGACCTGCACATCTTTGGATTGTGGGAGGAAACTGGAGCAAACCCACACAGACACGGGGAGAATGTGCAAACTCCACACAGACAGTCACCAGAGGGCGGAATCGAACCCAGGACCCTGGTGCTGTGAGGCAGCAGCGCTAACCACTGTAGTGGTGGAAACACATGGGTATCTGTGCTATTGACAGAGCCTGGACGTTAAGCAGTCATGTGCTACGTTGGTCATCTGGAAAAGGGAAGTAACAGCCCAAGTCCATTCTTCAGGGGCAGTTGTGCCCAGACAGTTTTGAAAATTCAAACAACAATTCTACAGAAACGGGAATTTGTATAACATCACTGTGCTCCCTCTGTAATAATAAGGGGAAGTGACGACTCAGTGGTATGACCATTAGACTATTACTCTAGAAAGTCAGCTGGGGACCTGGGTTCGAATCCTCCCAGAGCAGATGGTGGAGATTGATTGTTAATTCGTTTATAAAGTCTGGAATTAAGAATGGACTAAAACCACGGTCAATTATTGGGTAAACCCCATCTGGTTCATGAATCTTCTTCACGGAAGGAAGTGTGCCACCCTCACCTGCTCTGATCAACACGTGGATCCAGTCGCAAAGTAACGTGCTTGCCCCTCAACTGCCTAGCAAGCCATTCAGTTCATTACAGTGGAAGGAGGCCATTTGACCCATCGGGTCCTCACCGGTCCTCCAAGAGCATCCCACCCATCCTCGACCCTATACCCGCATTTCCCAAGGCCAGCCTACACACTATAGCGCAATTTAGCACGGTCAATCTACCCTAACCTGCACATCTTTGACTGTGGGAGGAAACCGGAGCAAATCTAAACAGACACGGAGAAAACATGCAAACTCCACACAGACAGTCGCCCGAGGTTGGAATCGAAGCTGGGTCCCTGGCGCTGTGAGGCAGCAGGGCTAACCACTGAGTCATTATGCTGCCAACCCAACTTCCTTTCGAAAGTTAGTTTTAAATCTGCTTCCACTGTCATAACAGCTCAAGACACAGGGCTAAAACTAAAAAGTACACAAAGTTCAGAGAAGGCCGAATGCTGAATGGGTTAGTGGAGGCAGGCTGGGGTGCAGGAGGAAGGGAACTTCAAAAAGAGAGGAAGAGTCTCCAGTAAAGGTATGGCTACAGAGACCAAGAGCCCTTGCTGACATTGCTAGAGACATCGTTCACAACTGCAGGCTTCAGGAGTGCTCTACAGCCAAAGTACAGCTCTATGGGGGTGGCTCAGTGGTTAGCACTGCTACCTCACAGCGCAAGGGACCCGGGTTCGATTCCCGCTTTGGGTGACCGTCCGTGTCGAGTTTGCGCGTTTTCCCTGTGTCTGCGTGGGTTTCCTCTGGGTGCTCCAGTTTCCTCCCATAGCCCAAAGACATGTAGGTTAAGGTGGATTGGTCATGCTAAATTGCCCCACAGTACATTAGTCAGAGGGAAGTGGGTCTGGGTAGGTTACTCTTTGGAGGGTCGGGTTGGGCTGAAGGGCCTGTTTCCATACTGTTGGGAATCGAATCTAAACGTAAGGCGCAGCAGACATCCAAATTACTTGCCATGGCTAACACTCCGAGTGCTGACTTATGTCTTATGCCAGGGATTCAGCCAGAAACCCCAGGTTGGCACTCCCAGTGCAGTTCTGAGGGAGTGCTGCATTGCTACCAATACTATCTTTCAGATGGGATTTTACTTCAGCTATAAAAAGATGCAGTCGTAATACTTAGAAGAAAATTAGGAGGGGGTTGGTGTTTTCCATCCCCAACCCCACAGTGTCCTTATCAATATCTGCTCCTTAAATCAGCCAAATCTACTCATTACCACATTGCTGCAAATTTCCAGCTGCCAGTTTTGTTTGTTTTAGAATCTTACAGCACGGAAACAGACCCTTCGGTCCAACTCATCTGTACCAACCAGATATCCCAACCCAATCTAGTCCCACCTGCCAGCACCCGGTCCCTATCCCTCCAAACCCTTCCTATTCATATACCCATCCAGATGCCTTTTAAATGTTGCAATTGTACCAGCCTCCACCACTTCCTTTGGCAGCTCATCCCACCCACGCACCACCCTCTGGGTGAAAAAGTTGCCCCTCAGGCCCCTTTTAAATCTTTCCCCTCTCACCTTAAACCTAAGCCCTCTCGTATTGGACTCCCTGATACTGGGGAAAAGACCTTGGTTGTTCACCCTATCTGTGCCCCTCATTTTATAAACCTCTAAGATTACCCCTCAGCTTCCAACGCTCCAGGGAAAGTAGTCCCTGGAAATGATGGAGATGGATGCAATTACTACATTTAAAAGGCATCTGGATGGGTATATGAATGGGAAGGGTTTGAAGGGATATGGGCCAAATGCTGACAAATGGGACTAAAATAATTTAGGATATCTGGTCAGTATGGACGAGTTGAACCGAAAGGTCTGTTTCCATGCTGAACATCTCTATGACTGTTATAATACTTTCTCCTCAGTGCCACATGAATTAAAAATAAATGCTGTCACAGATTGTCAGCCATGTTGCAGTTAAAAAGAGGCACCAGTCCGACTTTTGGAGTCAAAGGTCACGGCAGTTTGTCACTGAGCCGTGACGCATGTTTTGACATGGAGAGAATTTATGCAGTATGCCCTAACGTCTCAATCATGCCTTATACAGCCTCACCTTTGAGGGACATGCTATCAGGAACATAGCTCCGAGATCATTCCCATCTGCTCTAAGTAGGGAGGGAACTTAGTAAAGTCAGTCGCTGATCTGGCCGAGCAGAAAGCTTTTGTTTTAGTGGATTATTCTCGGAATGTATATATCGGCGAGTCTGCTACAGAGTACTTGAAATCCCAGTCACTGGAGAGGCTGGAGGAACATCGCAGCAAGACCGGGGAAAGTACACTGGGATCTCTTGTAAATAGGAGCAAGAGTAGGCCATTCATCCCATCGAGTCTGCCCGCCCCCAATTCAACATGATAATGGATGAGCATCCAACTCAGTCTCCTGATCCCACTTTCTCCCCTTTGATCCCTTTAGCCCCAAGAACTCTATTAAACATCTCCTCAAAAACATTCAATGCTTTCCGTGGCAGAGAATTCCACAGGCTCCCCCACTCTGTGGGTAAAGACATTTCTCCTCAGCTCAGTCTTATCCCGTATCCTTAGACTGCGACCCCCTTGGTTCTGGACCCCTGGGTCATTGGGAATATCCTTGCTCCGTTTACCCTGTCTAATCCTGCCGGAATTTTATATGTCTTTATGAGAGTCCCCTTCCCTTTTCTTTCTTCCAAATGATTCCCAACAGAGAGTCTCTCTTTAAAGTCTCCACCCTAAAGAACGCGGGTGAATGAACTGAAAATGGTTTAAGACCTTCCAAGAGTCTGGAAGCATTAACCTAAAAATAAACCACTGCAATGCTGGGAATTTGGACAGAGACACATGGGCTTTTCAGTACACCCATCGATATTCAGAGGAAGTGTCAAAGAGTCATAGAGATGTACAGCACGGAGACAGACCCATCCATGTCGACCAGATATCTCAACCCAATCTAGTCCCACCTGCCAGCACCCGGCCCATAACCCTCCAAACCCTTCCTATTCACATACCCATCCAAATGTCTTTTAAATGTTGCAATTGCACCTGAAATGTTAACTCTGCTTTCTCTCCATAGGTGTTGCCAGGCCTGCTGAGCTTTTCCAGCAATTGGACTTGAAATGTTAAATCTGTTTCTCTCTCTCCACCGACAGGTTTCTTTCATTCTGGTTTTGTTTTTAAAAAAAAATTTTGTGGTTACTCTTCATTGATCCCAGATGCTTCTATGTCCAGATATGTTTTTTAAAAAAATCCCTATAACCTGATCTAAATTCCCAATTGGCCACATCAGGGATTTGCACATAGACGTTCGAGTCATTTAACTCCACTTGGTCCATTAGATATTCAACCTCATTGTCATTTCCCCCTGACAATATCACTTCATATCATCGATGGATTTCCAGCTATTAGTCTCTGCTCTTGAACATAATCAGTGACTCCGTTTCCCCAGCCCCAAAACGGAAGAGAATTCGACAGAGATCCCCATCCTCTGAGTCCTAAATGGACTACCCCATTGTCCTGAGACTGTGTCCCCCCCAGTCCCTGACCCCTATTGACCCCAGACATGTTCTGAAGAAAGGTCATATGTGACTCGAAACGTGAACTCTGCTTTCCCTCCGCAGACATTGCTCACAGACCCAGCAGCACGTTCTGTTCAGCAAGATGCAGGTTTGAATGAGATCACCTCTCATTCGCTGAAATTGCAAAGATGACAAACATGTCTTTCCAACCAACCAATCAAATCATCCTTCACGCAACAGCCCCAACATAAATGTGGTGAATCTATGGCAGGAAGATCTTACCCTGAAGTGAGGAGACCAAAGCTATGGACAATATTCCTGGTACAGTCTAACCAAGCTCAAATACAACTGAAGCTGGAATTCAAAAATCACAGGATCCCTGCAGCAGTGTGAGCAGCCCATCGAGTCCACATCTGCAGAGCATCCCACCCAAACCCAACCCCCTTTACTTACCCCTGTAACCCTGCGTTTCCACACTGCCAACCTGCCCACCCTGCACATCCCCTCGACATTACCCTGATGTGCACATCTTTGGACTGTGGGATGAAACCCACGCACGCAGACACAGGGAGAACATGCAAACTACACACAGACAGTCGTCCTGAGGGGTGGGATCGAACCTGGGTCCCTGGCACAGTGAGGCAGCAGTGCTAACCACTGAGCCACCGTGCCACATATTTCACTTTCCCCTGTCCCACTAAAACCCTCACAACACCCTCACTGTCCCCCTCCCCAAACCCTCACAAAACCATCACTGTCCCCTCACCAAACCCTCACAAAACCCTCACTGTCCCCAGACCCTCACTGTCCCCCCAAACCCTCACTGTCCCCCCAGACCCCTCACTGTCCCCCCAAACCCCTCACTGTCCCCCAAACCCCTCACTGTCCCCAGACCCTCACTGTCCCCCCAAACCCCTCACTGTCCCCCAAACCCCTCACTGTCCCCAGACCCTCACTGTCCCCAGACCCTCACTGTCCCCCAAACCCCTCACTGTCCCCAGACCCTCACTATCCCCCCAGACCCCTCACTGTCCCCAGACCCTCACTGTCCCCAGACCCTCACTGTCCCCCCAGACCCTCACTGTCCCCCCAAACCCCTCACTGTTCCCCAAACCCCTCACTGTTCCCCAAACCCCTCACTGTCCCCCCAGACCCTTACTGTCCCCCCAAACCCCTCACTGTCCCCCAAACCCCTCACTGTCCCCCAGACCCCTCACTGTCCCCCAGACCCCTCACTGTCCCCCAGACCCTCACTGTCCCCCCAGACCCCTCACTGTCCCCCCAGACCCCTCACTGTCCCCCAAACCCTCACTGTCCCCCAAACCCTCACTGTCCCCCCAAACCCCTCACTGTCCCCAGACCCTCACTGTCCCCCCAAAACCCTCACTGTCCCCAGACCCTCACTGTCCCCCAGACCCTCACTGTCCCCCCAGACCCTCACTGTCCCCCCAGACCCTCACTGTCCCCCCAAAACCCTCACTGTCCCCCCAAAACCCTCACTGTCCCCAAACCCTCACAAAACCCTCACTTGGAAAACCGGAGTCCACTCACCGTGAGCGGCAGGGAGCAGATGGAGAAGATGGCGGTCATGGAGACGAGCAGGATGAGGTGGTCGATCTCCTCCTCCCTCTGGCCGAAGATGCTCCTCCTGCGACCCTTCCTCTGGGAGGAGAGGACCGAGCCGCGGCGGCTCCTCTGGCTGCGGTGCATCTTGCAGAGGTTGACGATGACCGAGGCGTTGCACAGGATGACGGCGAGCACCAGGAGGGCGATGAGGCTGGCGTAGAGCAGCGAGAAGCCCACCACGGCCGAATCGCGGGACTCCATCCGCAGGAAGCACCAAGTCCCGGGGCAGTACTGTTTGTGCTGGCCAAAGCCGGTAACGGGCAGGAGGCTGAACAGACCAGCAAAGGCGTAGGCGACTGGCAGTGCCAACTTGGCCCGGCTCCTGCCCACGTGCTGGGGGTAGAGGTAAGGGTGGCTAATGGCCAGGCACCGCTCGGCAGCCATAGCGAACAGCAGCAGGGTGGACGCCAGGCCGAAAAAGGTCATGGCGCTGGAGAAGAAGTGGCAGAGACCGGGTCCCCCTGCCAGGCCCAGCAACGAGAGCCCCTGGGCATATGCCACAAAGACCACCGGGCTGAGGCAGCAAGTGCCCATCAGGTCAGTGATGGCCAGTCCAGTCACCAGGATACAGAAAACCGAGGACTTGGTCGTCAGCTCTTTCCTGTGTACCCCCAGCAGAGCCAGCGCCAACACGTTCCCCACCACCCCACCACTGAACATCATGATGCTGACCACAGGCTGACTGTCCACCTGGATCTGATGGGTACTCTCACAGGAGGTGTTGTTCATCCCCACGCCCGGCTCAGAGCCCAGAGAGTCCCTCAGACTCTCCGTAACACGGACAGAGAGAGGCAGAGGGGAAGAGAAAGAGAGAGAGAGAGACACACACACACACAATCTGAGACAGAGAGAGAGAGAGAGAGAGACACACACACAGGCACAGACACAGAGAGAGAGAGAGAGAGACAAGCAGGCAGATAGACAGGCAGAGAGACTCAGAGAGACACAGAGAGACAGGCAGAAAGAGAGAGAGAGACACACACAGACAGGCAGAGAGAGAGAGACACACACACACACAGACAGGCAGAGAGAGACACACACACACAGACAGGCAGAGAAAGAGAGAGAGACACACACAGAGACAGGGAGAGACAGGCAGAAAGAGAGACACAGACAGAGGGATAAACACACACACAGAGAAAGAGAGAGAGAAAAAGGAGGGGAACTCGAAAGTTGCTCAGAACCAAATTGAAGTTTCTCAGACCTGACTTCTCTCTCTCTCTGACTCCCTGTGTTTTTCCCTTCTGCTCAGTTTCTCACTCGGGAAGGGGTTTGGGGGGGAGGGGGGTGTAAGAGGGTACCCAGCCTGGCAGAGAGATGCCCAATGCCTCCTGAGTACACGGTGAGATTTCCCAGCACTGGCCGTCTACCGAGCGTCTCCTCCTATTTGTATCTGAGAGTGGGCGGAGGCGGGACCTACACTGAACAGCCGTTCGGCTAAGGCAGAGGGAATTAAAGAGACACTTTCAAGCTGTACTGACCTCGCAAAGTGGGTCTGCCTCCTCTCTGGCACAGTCTAAACACCCACCCGCCCCTCCCCTCCCCAGGCTGACTGGGAGCCTGCTCTCTCTGTTAAAGAGGAAGGTGTCCTCTCTCAACACATCTCCAACACATCAGGTCAGCAGGAGCGAGAAACACCAGGGCTTCCAATGAAAGCTAAATCCTGCTGGAAAACTGACAGGAAGGTAGAGAGGGCTGGAGAAACTCAGCAGGTCTGGCAGCACCTGTGGAGAGAGTGCATTGAGGAGAGTCATCCCAGACTCCAAACACTGCCCCCTCCCCCCGCAGCATCGGGGGACACAGATTCGACCCCACCCTCAGGCAACTGTCTGTATGGGGTTTGCACATTCTCCCCGTGTCTGCGTGGGTTTCCAGAGATGTGCAGGTCAGGGTGGATTGGCGATGCTAAATTGCCCCCATAGCATCCAGGAATGTGTAGGTTAAGGGCATTAGTCAGGGGTAAATGTAGAGTAAATAGGATTACTCTGCGGAGGGTCGGTGTGGACTATTTGGGCCAAAGGGCCTGTTTCCTCACTGTAAGGATTCTAGAACCTACTATTGTTTCTCTAGCACCTCTTTTGACACCTCTACCTGTCATGTTCCCTGCAAGAATCCCTGTAGCGTGGAAGCAGACCATTTAGCCCACTGACCCTCTGCAGAGCATCCCACCCAATCCCTGAATTTCCCATGGCTAACCCATCGAGCCTGCACATCCCTGAACGCTGTGAGCGATTGAGCACAGCTAATCCACCCCTGACCTGCACATCTTTGGGACTGTGGGAGGAAACTGGAGCACCCGGAGGAAACCCACGCAGACACGGGGAGAATGTGTGCAAACTCCACACAGACAGTCGCCCGAGGCTGGGATCGAACCCAGGCCCCTGGTGCTGTGAGGCAGCAGTGCTAACCACCGTGCTGCCTACTATTTTGATTTGGAGATATATTTGAGGAAGGGTCATCGGACCTGAAGCATTAACTCTTGATTTCATTCCCCAGCTGCTGCCAGACTCTTTTCCAGCAATTCCGGGTTTTGTTTCCGATTTCCAGCATCCGCAGTTTTCATTTGGAAATCCATCGCCCGTTCCTCCAGTGTCGATGGGTCAGACCCTCCCTGACAGCCCTGTGTGTGGGTGTTCCTACACATGAAGCAGGTGGTAGTTCAGAAAGCAGCACCCCCCCCCCCCCACCTTTCTTTCTCAAGGGGCAACTTAGGGACAGGCAATAAATTCTAGCTCAGCCCGCAACATCCATGCCCCACAAACAAAGCAGACATTTAAATGTGAAAAGAACAATGCTTTTAAATACATTTTTGATCAAACATGTCACTGGGTGGGTCAGCATTTATATTCCTAATTGCCCCTAGACAAACTGCCTCCTTGAGGACCGTAAATGGACAGCACTCTTGCCTCAGAAACACAAAACTCTGAGTTCGAGTCTCACTCCTGCAATAATTAGCAATGTCACTGCACTGAGGAGTCATAGAGATGTACAGCACTGAAATAGACCCTTCAGTCCAACTCGTCCATGCTAACCAGATATCCTAACCTAATCTAGTCCCAATTGTCAGCACTTGGCCCATATCCCTCTAAACCCTTCCTATTCATATACCCATCCAGATGCCTTTAAAATGGTGTCATTGTACCAGCCTCCACCACTTCCTCTGGCAACTCATTCCATACACGTACCACCCTCTGTGTGGAAAAAATTGCTCCTTATGTCCCTTTTATATCTTTCCCCTCTAGTTCTGGACTCCCCCACTCCAGGGAAAAGACTGTGGCACTGTTACCAGGAATGGGAGATATTTCCCATGGTGCCCTGGCCTACGTTCATCCCTCAGCCAGCACCACAATCATCACAGACACTGTCAGACATTCTTACATTGCTGTTCATGGGAGCTTGCTGTGCGCACATTGGCTGTTGCGGTTCCTACCCTGCAGCAGTGACCACGTTTCCAAAAGCCACCAGTGGCTGCAAAGAGCTTAGGACATCTAGCGCTTGCAAGAGGCGCTATCTAAATGCAAGTCTGCTTCTTTTCATTTCAGAGGGCGGTTAAGAGCTGACCACATTGCTGTGTGGTCACGTGTCAGCTCAGACCAGGTAAGAACGCCAGATTCCCTTCCTGAAACGACGTTAGTGACTTTACAAAAAGTTATAAGGCAGGAGAGTGGCTGCAATTTTACACAGAGGCCAGTATCCTGTCACCAAGGCCCCCTTTATTTACCTGTGCACAGCGCACTAACTCTCCCCAGCCAGCTGAGAGTCAGTCCTCTGCACTGAGGAATTCTAAATCCCTGTTTACACCTTTTCTTTCTCACCAGGAAAAAAAACACCCCCGTGCAGCTAATGAACCAATGACAAGCAAAGGAGGAGAAAGTGAGGACTGCAGACGCTGGAGATCAGAGTGGAGAGCGTGATGGTGGAAAAGCACAGCAGGTCAGGCAGCATCCGAGGAGCAGGAGAGTCGACGTTTCTTCCTGAGGAAGAGCATATGCTCGAAACGTCGACCCTTCTGCTTCTCGGACGCTGCCTTTCTGGCTGTGCTTTTCCAGCATCACACTTTTTGACTCTGACAAGCAAAGGCCAGAACAAGCAATGGAGGGGAGGAGTAGGGGGTGGAGTCAAATTAGAATTGGGGACAGGGAGGTAGGGCAGAATAAAGCACCCCATTCCCCGCGATGGCCACCCTCTCCCTGAAGAGACCAAAAGTATTGGTGGACACCCCCATGGCCTCCATCCACAGGGACACCCGGGCCCAGGCGTAACCGTGGAAGAGGGGCAAGCATTTGGCCCTAATGGCCCCCTCTACAGACCACTGCCTGGACCTGTTTATGGCCAGGCTGACCAGGCCCAGGAGCAGACCCACGAGGAGGTCCTCTGACCTGCCCTCCCCCCTCCGCACTGGGTGCCCAAAGGTCAGGAGCGTGGGACTGAAGTGCAACCAAAAACAAAGAAGAAGATTTTTAAGGAAATCAAAAAGGGAGTGCAGACATCAGCAACCCATATATATATATATATGGTCCACGGACCCCATAGAACAAACAGCTGGGCTGGGAGTCCAAGAAACACCCCAGATTACCCAGGGAAAGAGGGAGGACTCCCACATACAGAGCCCTCTACTGGGGATCCCCACTGCCTGGTGGCAAATGGGAATCCTCTGTTTCTATTGGTCAGCCCGGGCTGACAGCCCCAGTCAAGGATCTCCTCATCCAGGGGACCCACTTGGTTCCAAGTAGGAAACAGGCAAACTGTGGGAATGAATTCATTGCAAATTAATGTGGAACTTCCAGAATATAGCTTGGGCATATCAGAAGCTGCTATATCGCGCTCCAGTAAACACCATAGCAATTGGGCAATTTAAATGTTAAATAATAATTTGCGTGGACATGCTATCCAATCCCAAAGTGTCCCACACACCATGACTCACTCCAGCTTGCACTGACTCTGTTAGAGTTGAACATAAAACATAGCCGTGATCTCACCAGTCCATGGAAACCACCCTGTCCCCTACACCTGCAAGTATCTTTCTGTTGCATGCCTGTCTGATTTGTTATTGACATTCATTTTTGGTCTCTGTTTCCACCACTCCCTGTAGGCAGCGAGTTTTTAGATCATTAGTACTTTATAAAAAAGTTGTACGCATTCATAGGCGGCACGGTGGCACAGCAGTTAGCACTGCTGCCTCACAGCACCAGAGACCTGGGTTCAATTCCTGCCTCAGGTGACTGACTGTGTGGAGTTTGCACGTTCTCCCCATATCTGCGTGGGTTTCCTCCCACTGTCCAAAGATGTGCTGGTCAGGTGAATTGGCCATACTAAATTGCCCGTAGTGTTAGGTAAGGGGCAGAGGTATGGGTGGGTTGCACTTCGGTGGGGTTGCTGCGGACTTGTTGGGCTGAAGGGCCTGTTTCCATACTGTAAGTAATCTAATTTATATAGTTTGGTGGATTGAGCAGGCATGTGGATTTAATTCAATCGAGAGAAATATGAAGTGATTAATTTAAGTTGAATTAACTAATTCTAAAAGGGAGTGCAGGGGCCTGAAGGAACTGGCTATGTCGGTTCCCAAATTGTAGAAGGCAGAGGACATTGGTGAGGCCTCTTTGGGAATACTGTGTCCAGTTCTGGTCATCCTGTTGTAGGAAGGATATTATTAAGCTGTGGGGGATTAACAAGAGAAAACATTTCCCAGGAATGGAGGGTTTGGGTTGTAAGGAGTGACTGGATAGACTGGGGTGAAAGTGAGGACTGCAGATACTGGAGTTTAGAGTCTAGATTAGAGTGGTGCTGGAAAAGGCCAGGTCAGGCAGCATTCAAGGAGCAGGAAAATCGACATTTCGGGCAAAAGCCCTTCATCAGGAATGAGGCGGGGAGCCTCAGGGGTGGAGAGATCTGGAGTGTTGGAGGCTGAGGGGTGGTGACCTTACAGAGATTTATAAAATCATGAGGGGCATGGATAGGGCAAATGGCAGGTGTCATTTCCCTGGGGTGGCACATTTTTAAGTTAGAAGGAAAAAAATTTTACAAAGAATGAGGGGCAATTTTTATTTTCGATTCACGTATGGAATGAATTTCCAGAGGCAGTGGTAGATTCGGGTACCGTTGCAACATTTAAAAGACATTTGGATAAATTCATGAAGGGAAAAGGTTTGGAGGGATATGGGCCAGGAGCAGGCTGGTGGGACTAGTTTAGTTTGGGATTATGGTCAGCATGAACTGGTTGGACCGAAGGGTCTGTTTCTGTGCTGGATAACTCTATGTTGTTTTGAGCAAATGTTTAATAAAGGATAAAGCATCCTAGATTTTATGAATAAAGGTAGAAAGTCAAGTCATCATAGTCCTATTCTCCAAATGGAGAGAGAGGGAGACAGAGATGACTGTTGCTGCCTTACCCTGAGGGTGGACATGGTGGTTCAGTGGTTAGCCCTGCTGCCTCACAGCACCAGGGACCTAGCCTCGATTCCCAACTCGGGCTGTGTGGAGTTTGCACATTCTCCCCTGTGTCTGCATGGGTTTCCTCCCACAGTCCAAAAGTGTGCAGGTTAGGGTGGATTGGCCATGATAAATTACCCCATAGTGTTCAGGGATGTGCAGGTTAGGGTGGATTGGCCATGATAAATTACCCCATAGTGTTCAGGGATGTGTAGGTTAGAGTGGATTGGCCGTGCTAAATTGCCCCATAGTGTTCAGGGATGTGTAGGTTAGGGTGGATTGGCCATGTTAAATTGCCCCATAGTGTTCAGGGATGTGTAGGTTAGAGTGGATTGGCCATGCTAAATTACCCCATAGTGTTCAGGGATGTGTAGGTTAGGGTGGATTGGCCATGTTAAATTGCCCCACAGTGTCCAGGGATGTGCAGTTTAGGGTGGATTGGCCATGCTAAATTGCCCCATAATGTTCAGGGATGTGTAGGTTAGGGTGGATTGGCCATGTTAAATTGCCCCATAGTGTTCAGGGATGTGTAGGTTAGAGTGGATTGACCATGCTAAATTGCCCCATAGTTTTCAGGGATGTGTAGGTGCATTAGTCAGGGGTAAATATAAAATAGTAGGCAACTGGGTCTGGCTGGGATACTCATCAGAGAGTGGATGTGGACTTGTTGGGCTGAATAGCCTGTTCCCACGCTGTAAGGATTCTATGATTCTCACCACACCTCAGGCAACAGTTGCAAAAGGAGAGTCCTTTTCATGATAATCTCAGCCGGCGGGGGAATTGAACCAGCGCTGCTGGCGTTGCAAACCAACTGACCAACATACAAAATAAGGACATAATGGTAAATTTGGAAGAACTGCTGATTTGACCTCAGATGGAGCATTACATCCAGGTCAGTAGTCTAGAGAGGATGTGAAATGATGAGGCAGAGGGCAGGAATGAGGAAGTTCAGTTCTGTGGATGGAGTGCAGACATAAGCTGTTTGACTTGGAAGAGAAGATTAAGAGGCAATACGGGAATCAAGACAGAGTGGATTGGAAGAAATGGTTCCTATTGGCAGGAGAATGGAGGACCAGAGGGGGCTGATCGAAGGATGGTTAGCAAAGGGGATGACAGCAAGGCGAGGAAAAGCATCTTTGTGGCCCTACCCGGTGGGTGTGGCTGAGGAGGTGGATTCACATCGCGGCTTTCAGAGGAGAGCTGGGGCTGCTCTGTTTGCGAACAAAGACAGAATCCTACGGAAGCAAACACTGAGGAAACGCAGCAGGTCGGGCAGCCTCTGTGGAGAGAGAGAGAGAGAGAGAAAAACACAGTTGACCACCCTGACAAAGACTTCTCCTGGATGTGAAACGTCAACTCTATCTCTCTCTCTCTCTCTCTCCACAGAAGTGCCAGACCTGCTGGGTTTCAGCTTTGATCTAAAGGTGTTCTATCCTTGGCTTGTCATCTGATGATTTTGCACCCTGCATTCGGCCTTTTCCTTTTTGCCAGTGGTCATCTACCTGTGCAGCCCATTCTCAGGGAGACAAGCAACGCGACGAATCCCAGGGCTCCTGAGCAGGAACCAAACACACCCTCCGCCAGCATGATTTCTGAAGCGCAAACTTGCTATCCAACCAACCAAACTAACTTGAAGCAAAGGCAGAAATGTCGGACGCTATGAGGGATTCACCGAGTTGCTCTTATAGAGAGCCAGGAGAGACTTAATAGGTCAAATAGACTCAACTAGACTCACCATACAAAATACACAGTTGCTTCAAGAGCAGGTCAGAGGCTGGGAACACTTCAGTGAGTAACTACCTCCTGACTCTCCCCAAAGCCTGTCCACCATGTACGAGGCACAAGTCAGGGGTGTGAGGGAATACTCCCCACTTGCCCCTGGATGGGGGCAGCTCCAACAACACTCAAGGAGCTCGACACCTTCAGTGTCACTGGGTCAAAATCCTGGAATTCCCTCCTTCAGGGCATTGTGGGTCAACCCACAGCACATGGACTGCAGCGGTTCAAGAAGGCAGCTCACCCCCACCTTCTCAAGGGGGTAACTAGGGACAGGGCAATAAATGCTGGGCCCAGCCAGTGACTGCCACATCCCACAAATGGCTAAATAAACAAAAATAGCCTCCTTCGGCTGAAACTATGAAACATGAAGCACACTCAGTCATATTCTGTTACTTAGCCTTCAATGTTACTGAGATATTCAAATGGCTGTTTGTGTGCTGAACAGGATGGTAATATTTCTGATCAAATGACTGAATGGAATTTATGGAATGATAGTTGAATGGCAGTAAGTTAAGAGTCTGGAATTTCTTGTTCCATTATCAACAGACTCGGAAAATTCCCCTCCAGCACTCTTCCCTGGACATGGTTACACTGAAGAAACAGGCCAGCAGTTGAAGACAATGTGGGTTTCCTCCAGGTGCTCTAGTTTTCTCCCACAATCCAAAGATACATGGGTTAGGGTAGATTGGAGGAGAAAGTGAGGTCTGCAGATGCTGGAGATCAGAGCTGAAAATGTGTTGCTGGAAAAGCGCAGCAGGTCAGGCAGCATCCAAGAAACAGGAGAAGCCATTCCTGAAGAAGGGCTTATGCCCGAAACATCGACTCTCCTGCTCCTTGGATGCTGCCTGACCTGCTGCGCTTTTCCAGCAACACATTTTCAGCTTAGGGTAGATTGGCCATGCTACATTGTCCCATGGTGCCCAGAGATGTGCAGGCTGGGTGGGTTAGCCCTGGGGAAACGCTGGGTCACAGTGATAAGGGTCGGGTCTGGGTGGGATGCTCTTCGGAGGGTCGGCGTGCACTCAATGGGCCGAATGGCACAGCAGGGATTCGATGATTCCTTTCGATTCCTTTCTCCAGACACGAGACGGAAAAACAGAGAAATGCCATTGAAGTAACACAGAACTTTGCACAGTGCGCTGTGCAGAGAGCCGAGTGCTGGTCTCAATTTGTCAAGCAAGGATTTAGGAGCTTGGCAAATGGTGTTTTGAAGAAAGGAAAGATTTTGCGAGGATGAGCCCAGATTATAACTGCGAGCGACAACTGAACGGTTGGAGCACAGCATTGATATAGTGAAGGCTGATAGGTGACCTAAAGGAGGCACTTAAACTTGGGAAGGAGAGGGTAGATCGGCTGGATCTTCCCTCATTGGGGCGTAGGAGACTGAGAGGGACCTGATAAAATAAGGAGGGCTGTAGATAGAATTAATGGTAGGTGTCTTTTCCCTAGGATGGGAGATTTCACTCAAGGGGCATATTTTTAAGATGAGAGGTGAGAGATTTAAAAAGACATGAGGGGCAAATCTTGAACGCAGAGCATGGTTTGTGGGTGGAATGAATGTCCAGTGGATGTGGGCATACATACAACGTTTAAAAGCCACTTGGATCAGGTCATAAATGGGAAAGGTTTGGAGGGATATGGGCCAGGAGCAGGCAGGTGGGACTAGTTTAATGTGGGATTATGGTCAGCATGGACTGATTGGGCCAAAGGGTCTCTTTAGGTGCTGGAGAAACCAGAGGAGGCTACTTACCCATCTCCTGTCGGGGTGTTCCAAACTGAGGGGGTACAAAGACACACACTAGGAGGTGGAGTAGACCATTCAGCCCCTTGAGCTATTTCCAACATTCACCATGGCTCAACAGATTGAATCTGCATTCCTGTCAAACCCTGATAACCTTTCGCTCCCTTTTGTTTAACAAGAGTCTGTCCCTCTGCCTTAAAATATTCAAGGACTCTGGTCCCACCAGCTTTTCAGGAAGACAGTTCACAACCCTTTGAAAGAAAACATTTTGCCTTGTCTCTACTTAAAACATAGACACACCCGATTAGATTCTGTTTTTAAAAGAGAATCCCTACAGTGTGGAAACAGGCCCTTCGGCCCAACAAGTCCACACTAACCCTCCAAAGAGTATCCCACCCAGACTCATTCCCCAACATTTTTCCATGACTAATACACCTAACCTACACATCCCTGAACACTATGGGGTAATTTAGCATGGCCAATCCACCCTAATCTACACATCCCTGAACACTATGGGAGAATTTAGCATGGCCAACTGCATACCTTTGAACTGTGGGAGGAAACCAGGAAATCCCCGCAGACACAGGGAGAACGTGCAAACTCCACACTCACCTGAGGCTGGGATTGAACGCAGGTCCCTGGCGCTGTGAGGTAGCAGTGCTAACCAATGAGCCACCACACCACACAATTTGATTCGAGATTCTCCTGTCAGAATAAACATCCTCACTACATCCGCCTTGTCAAGACCTCTCTGGATTGTGAATATTTCAATCAACTTACCTCTTACCATTCTAAACATCAGAGAATACAAGCCCAGCCCTGTCCCCTTAAGACAAAGCTAGAAATCATACAACACCAGGTTATAGTCCAACAGGTTTATTTGGAAGCACTAGCGACGCTCCTTCACCAGGTTGTTGTGGAGACCCGGATTGGTTGTTAAGTCTCTAGTCTTTGAGAATGATGAGGTTGGTTTCAGTTCTTTCACATATAATTTGCAAAATGTTTTTTAAAACTGACATTCTCACTTGAATCCAGTCCAACACTGACCTGTACACCCAGTGCAACACTGACCAGTACACCCAGTGCAACACCGACCAGTACACCCAGTCCAACACCGGCCAGTACACCCAGTCCAACACTGACCAGTACACCCAGTCCAACACTGACCAGTACACCCAGTCCAACACCGGCCAGTACACCCAGTCCAACACCGACCAGTACACCCAATCCAACACCGACCAGTACACCCAGTCCAACACTGACCCGTACACCCAGTCCCACACCGACCAGTACACCCAGTCCAACACTGACCAGTACACCCAGTCCAACACTGACCAGTACACCCAGTCCAACACCGGCCAGTACACCCAATCCAACACCGACCAGTACACCCAGTCCAACACTGACCCGTACACCCAGTCCCACACCGACCAGTACACCCAGTCCAACACTGACCAGTACACCCAGTCCAACACCGGCCAGTACACCCAGTCCACCACCGACCAGTACACCCAGTCCAACACCGACCAGTACACCCAGTCCAACACTGACCAGTACACCCAGTCCAACACCGACCAGTACACCCAGTCCCACACCGGCCAGTACACCCAGTCCAACACTGACCAGTACACCTAGTCCAACACTGACCAGTACACCCAGTCCAACACCGGCCAGTACACCCAGTCCAACACCGACCAGTACACCCAGTCCAACACCGGCCAGTACACCCAGTCCAACACTGACCCGTACACCCAGTCCAACACTGACCAGTACACCCAGTCCAACACTGACCAGTACACCCTGTCCAACACCGGCCAGTACACCCAGTCTAACGCTGACCAGTACACCCAGTCCAACACCGACCAGTACACCCAGTCCAACACCAGCCAGTACACGCAGTCCAACACCAGCCAGTACACCCAGTCCAACACTGACCCGTACACCCAGTCCAACACTGACCAGTACACCCAGTCCAACACCAGCCAGTACACCCAGTCCAACACTGACCCGTACACCCAGTCCCACACCGACCAGTACACCCAGTCCAACACTGACCCGTACACCCAGTCCAACACCGGCCAGTACACCCAGTCTAACGCTGACCAGTACACCCAGTCCAACACTGACCCGTACACCCAGTCCAACACCGACCAGTACACCCAGTCCAACACCAGCCAGTACACCCAGTCCAACACTGACCAGTACACCCAGTCCAACACTGACCAGTACACCCAGTCCAACACCGGCCAGTACACCCAGTCCCACACCAACCAGTACACCCAGTCCAACACTGACCAGTACACCCAGTGCAACACCGACTAGTACACCCAGTGCTACACCGACCAGTACACTCAGTCCAACACTGACCAGTACACCCAGTCCAACACTGACCAGTACACCCAGTCCCACACCGACCAGTACACCCAGTCCAACACTGACCAGTACACCCAGTCCCACACCAACCAATACACCCAGTCCAACACTGACCAGTAAACCCATTGCAACACCGACTAGTACACCCAGTCCAACACTGACCAGTACACCCAGTCCAACACCGACCAGTACACCCAGTCCAACACCGGCCAGTACACCCAGTCTAACACCGACCAGTACACCCAGTCCAACACCGACCAGTACACCCAGTCTAACGCTGACCAGTACACCCAGTCCAACACCGGCCAGTACACCCAGTCCAACACCGGCCAGTACACCCAGTCCAACACCGACCAGTACACCCAGTCCAACACCGGCCAGTACACCCAGTCTAACACTGACCAGTACACCCAGTCCAACAGCGACCAGTACACCCAGTCCAACACCGACCAGTACACCCAGTCCAACACTGGCCAGTACACCCAGTCTAACACTGACCAGTACACCCAGTCCAACACCGGCCAGTACACCCAGTCTAACACTGACCAATACACCCAGTCCAACACTGACCAGTACACCCAGTCCAACACCGACCAGTACACCCAGTCCAACACCGGCCAGTACACCCAGTCCAACACTGACCAGTACACCCAGTCCAACACCGACCAGTACACCCAGTCCAACACTGACCAGTACACCAAGTCCAACACGGGCCAGTACACCCAGTCCAACACCGGCCAGTACACCCAGTCCAACACTGACCAATACACCCAATCTAACACTGACCAATACACCCAGTCCAACACTGACCAGTACACCCAGTCCAACACTGACCAGTACACCCAGTCCAACACCAGCCAGTACACCCAGTCCAACACCGGCCAGTACACCCAGTCCAACACTGACCAGTACACCCAGTCCAACACCGACCAATACACCCAGTCCAACACTGACCAGTACACCAAGTCCAACACCGGCCAGTACACCCAGTCAAACACTGACCAGTACACTCAGTCCAACACTGACCAGTACACCCAGTCCAACACCAGCCAGTACACCCAGTCCAACACCGGCCAGTACACCCAGTCCCACACCGACCAGTACGCCCAGTCCAACACCGACCAGTACACCCAGTCCAACACTGACCAGTACATCCAGTCCAACACTGACCAGTACACCCAGTCCCACACCGGCCAGTACAGCCAGTCCAACACCAACCAGTACATCCAGTCCAACACCGGCCAGTACACCCAGGCCAACACCGGCCAGTACATCCAGTCCAACACTGACCAGTACACCCAGTCCAACACTGGCCAGTACATCCAGTCCAACACTGACCAGTACACCCAGTCCAACACTGACCAGTACACCAAGTCCAACACCGGCCAGTACATCCAGTCCAACACTGACCAGTACACCCAGTCCGACACTGACCAGTACACCAAGTCCAATACAGGCCAGTACACCCAGTCCAACACTGACCAGTACACCCAGTCCAACACTGACCAGTACACCAAGTCCAACACCGGCCAGTACATCCAGTCCAACACTGACCAGTACACCAAGTCCAACACCGACCAGTACACCCAGTCCTACACTGACCAGTACACCAAGTCCAACACCGGCCAGTACACCCAGTCCAACACTGACCAGTACACCAAGTCCAACACCTGCCAGTACACCCAGTCAAACACTGACCAGTACACCCAGTCCAACACTGACCCGTACACCCAGTCCCACACCGACCAGTACACCCAGTCCAACGCTGACCAGTACACCCAGTCCCACACCAACCAGTACACCCAGTCCAACACTGACCAGTACACCCAGTCCAACACCGGCCAATACACCCAGTCCAACACCGGCCAGTACACCCAGTCTAACGCTGACCAGTACACCCAGTCTAACACCGACCAGTACACCCAGTCCAACACCAGCCAGTACACCCAGTCCAACACTGACCAGTACACGCAATCCAACACCAGCCAGTACACCCAGTCCAACACTGACCAGTACACCTAGTCCAACACCGACTAGTACACCCAGTCCAACACCGACCAGTACACCCAGTCCAACACTGACCAGTACACCTAGTCCAACACCGGCATCTCCAACTCTGGTCGGTCCTGGGTCTACCTCTAAAGCATCTCCATCCTTCTTTAAATAAGGTGTCCAATACTGGATATTGCATTCCAGATATGGTCTCACTGATGTCCTGTATAACCAACACATAACCTTCCTCCTATTGTCCTCAGTCTCCCCCACATTAGAACATAGAACATTACAGCACAGTACAGGCCGTTCGGCCCTTGATGTTGGCCAATCTGTGGAACCAATCTGAAGCCCATCCAACCTACACTATTCCATTCTCATCCATATGCCTATCCAATGACCTGGGCGGCACGGTGGCACAGTGGTTAGCACTGCTGCCTCACGGTGCCAGAGACCCGGGATCAATTCCTGCCTCAGGCAACCATCTGTGTGGAGTTTGCACGTTCTCCCCGTGTCTGTGTGGGTTTCCTCTGGGTGCTCCAGTTTCCTCCCACAGTCCAAAAATGGCCATGCTAAATTGCCCGTAGTGTTAGGTGTAGGGGAAATGTGTCGCTCTTCAGAGGGTTGGTGTGGACTTTTTGAGCCGAAGGGCCTGTTTCCACACTGTAAGTAATCTAATCTAAATACCCTTAAAGTTGTTGCAGACAGTGTGTTCCACACCCCTACTCCTCTCTGAGTAAAGAAACTACCTCGGGCATCTGTCCCATATTTAGATTCGCTTCCCTCCAGTGTGGAAACAGGCCCGACCAGTCCACACTGACCCTCTGAAGAGTAACCCACCCAAGCCCATTTCCCTCTGACTGATGCACCTAGCACTACAGGCAATTTAGCATGGCCAATTCACCTGACCTGCACATCTTTTCAATTGTGGGAGGAGACCAGAGCACCCAGAGGAAACCCACGCAGACGCAGTGAGAATGTGCAAACTCCAGACAGACAGTCACCCAAGGCTGGAATTGAACCTGGGACCCTGGTGCTGTGAGGCAACAGTGCTAACCATTGAGCCACCGTGCTGCCCCATAGCATTCCATTAGCTTTCTTAATGACTTAAGACCTAGGAGCAGAAGTAGGCCATTTGCCCCATATTCTGCTTCCCCATTCCGTGAGGTCATGGCTGATTCAACAACATCCAGATAGGTACATGGATAAAAAAAACCATAATTGCTGGAAAAACTTAGCAGGTCTGACAGTTTCTATGGAGAGAAATCAGGGTTAACGTTTCAGGTCGAGTGATCCTTCCTCAGAACTGGATCAGAACGAGGGTCACTGGATCTGAAACGTTAACTCTGATTTCTCTCCCTGCAGATGCTGCCAGACCTGCTGAGCTTTTCCAGCCATTTCTGTCTTCATTTCTGATTTGCAGCCTCCGCAGTTGTTTTGGTTTTTATTGGGTACATGGGTAGGGAGGGTTTAGAAAGATGTGGGCCAAATGCTGGCAAATGGGACTCACTTAATTGAGGATATCTGGTCGGCATGGACGAGTTAGGCCAAAGGCTCTGTTTCTGTTTCTGACCCTAACCTCCACTTTTCTGTCTTTTCCTCATAACCTTTCATTCCCCTACAAATCAGTCAAGAATTCCACAGACTCATTATCCTCTGAGAGAAGAAATTCTTCTTCACCTTAAATGTTTTAATGAGTGACCCCTTATTCTGAAATGATGTCCCTAGGGTCTCCCACACAAGGGGAAATAACCTCTCCACATCGCCCCCCAGTCAAGCCTCCGAATGATCTCAACTGTTTCAATAACGTCGCCTCTGATTCTTCTCAACTTCGATGAATTTGGAGTTCAGTCTGCTTAACTTCTCCTCGTAACAGTGGTTAGCACTGCTGCCTCACAGTGCCTGAGACCCGGGTTCAATTCCTGACTCAGGCGACTGACTGTGTGGAGTTTGCACGTTCTCTGCGTGGGCTTCCTCCGGGTGCTCTGGTTTCCTCCCACAGTCCAAAGATGTGCGAATTGGCCATGCTAAATTGCTCGTAGTGTTAGGTAAGGGGTATATGTAGGGGTATGGGTGGGTTGCGCTTCGGAGAGTCGGTGTGGACTTGTTGGGCTGAAGGGCCTGTTTCCACACTGTAAGTAATCTAATAACAAAGCCAGGATCAGCTCAGTAATCCTTCTCTTGTTTGACACCATTATATCTTTCCCAAGATAAAGGAAATAAAACTGTACATTCCAGCTGTGTATGAATAGGGCATTGTATAGTTATAGCGAGACTTGTCTATGTTTGTACTTCATTCATTTTTGATAAAGGCCAATATTCCATCTGTCTTCCCTAACACCTGCTACTAATCTTCCATGACTTCTGCACTAGGACACCCAGATCTCCCTGCTCCTCTGAACTCTGCAATCTCTCACCATTCAGAAAACGATTCTACATCCTAAGGTTCTAAAATATGCTTCCCGTTATTCTTCCTCACAAAATGGTCCTTCCATATTTTCCCACATAATTAGATTAGATTAGATTCCCTACAGTGTGGAAACAGGCCCTTCGGCCCAACCAGTCCACACCGACCCGCCAAAGAGTGACCCACCCAGACCCATCTCCCTCTGACTAATGCATCCAACACTATAGGCAACTTAGCACGGCCAATTCACATCTTTGGACTGTGGGAGTAAACCGGAGCACCCGGTTTTAGCTTCATTTAGAGTCATAGAGTTCTACGGATTCTACGATTTCCAGTTAACAATGGAAAGTTGGGTCCATCCCTCGGAATTTTTCTCACAGATTATTCTGTATCTTTTCCATGCATTCAGGAATATTCCCACAAATGTCTGCCACTGTGTGTCTTTTGACCTAACCTTTAATCTAATTTGCCAATTAATTTTACCAACTTGTGTCATGCCCTCAAAATTCCCTTTATTTAAACTAAGTAGTCTTGGACCCTTCTTCTCCCCCTCAAACTCAATGTGACGTTTATTCATATTGTGGTAAATGTAAAACATCACTAGTATGGAAAACTCAAAAGAAACTTCTTTATCCAAGGAGAGTTGACAATGTTCCATTTACTGTCACAGGGATTAATTGAGGTGAATGCTAATTTGAAGCTGGATAAACACCAGAGATAAAGTAACAAAGGCAGGGACTATAGAATTATACAATGTGTATATAATAGGGGATGCAATGGCTGAGTGGTATTATTGGTAGACTATTAATCAAAAACTCAGCTAACATTCTGAGGATCCGGTTCAAATCCAATCATAGCAGATGGTGGAATTTGAATTCAGTTAAGAATCTGGAATTAAAAGTCTAATGGTGACCGTGAATCTATTGTTGGAAAAGCCCATCTTGTTCACTCGTGCCCTTTAAGGAAGGGAAATTTCCATCCTTACGTGGTTTGGCCTACATGTTGTTCCAGACCTACGCAATGTGGTTGACTCTGAACTGCTGTCTGGGTAGTTAGGGAATGGGGCAATAAATGCTGGTGTAGCCTGTGATGCCCTCATCCTGTGAGTGGAAGTAGGACCTTGGGTGGTGTTGAGAGTGTGTTGCTGGAAAAGCACAGCAGGTCAGGCAGCATCCGAGGAACAGGAATATCGACATTTCAGACCAAAGCCCTCCATCAGGAATCCTGATAAAGGGCTCCGGCACAGAACATTGATTTTTCTGCTCCTCGGATGCTGCCTGACCTGCTGTGCTTTTCCAGCAACACACTCTCAACTCTGATCTCCAGCATCTGCAGATCTTACTGTCTCCTTGGGTAGTGCTGTAGAATAGAGAGACCGAAGGGGTCAGGTACATAATTCTTTGAAGTTTGCATCACAGGTAGACATGAGCTGAAAATGTGTTGCTGGAAAAGCGCAGCAGGTCAGGCAGCATCCAAGGAGCAGGAGAATTGACGTTTCGGGCATGAGCCTGAAACGTCGATTCTCCTGCTCCTTGGATGCTGCCTGACCTGCTGCGCTTTTCCAGCAACACATCTTCAGCTCTGATCTCCAGCATCTGCAGTCCTCACTTTCTCCTATCACAGGTAGACAGGCTGGTTAAGAAGCTGTTTAGCACGCTTGCTTTCATTGCTTAGACCTTTGAGTAGGGGAGTTGGGACGTCATGGAATACTGTGTCCAGTTCTGCTCACCCTATTAAAGGAAGGAAATTATTAAACTGGAGAGGGTTCAGAAGAGATTTACCAGGAAGTTGCTGGGAATGGAGGGTTAGAGCTATAGGGAGAAGCCAGATAAGCTGGGACTATTTTCACTGGAATGTAGGATGTTGAGAGGTGACCTTACAGAGGTTTATAAAAATCACGAGGGATATAGACAAGGTGAATGGCAGGTGGTTTTTCCCTCAGGTGGTGGAGGGAGGGGGGGTGTTCAAGACCAGGGAGCATATTTTTTAGGTGAGACGAGAAAGATTTAAAAAGACATGAGGGGCAGCTTTTTCACACAGAGAGTGGTTCACGTGTGGAATGAACTTCCTGAGGAAGTGGTGGATGTGGGTACAGTTACAGCATTTAAAAGACACTTGGATAAGTTCATAAATGGGAAAGGTTTGGAGGGATATGAGCTAGGCATAGGCAGGTGGGACTAATGCACGATTTTTGAGATTTGTAGATGAGGTTGAGGTTCTGGATGTAGGTTTGCTCAATGAGCTGGAAGGTTCATTTTCAGACGTTTCGTCACCGGGCTAGGTAATGTCATCAGTCAGCCACCGGTGAGATGTTGGTGTTCTGTCCTTATTGCTATTTGTTGGTGTCTTAAGGTGGGTGATATCATTTCTGATTCTTTTTCTTCGAGGTTGGCAAATGGATGACAATAGACAATAAGGTGCAGGAGTAGGCCATTCTGTCCTTCGAGCCAGCACCACCATTCATTATGATCATGGCTGATCATCCTCAATCAGTATCCTGTTCCTGCCTTATCCCCATAACCTTTGATTCCACTATCCTTAAGAGCTCTATCTATCTCTTTCTTGAAAGTATCCAGAGACTTGGCCTCCACAGCCTTCTGGGGCAGAGCATTCCTTATACCCACCACTCTCTGGGTGAAGAAGTTTCTCCTCAACTCTGTTCTAAACGGCCTATCCCTTATTTTTAAACTGTATCCTCTGGTTCTGGACTCACCCATCAGCGGAAACATGCTTCCTGCCAACTGAGTGTCCAATCCTTTAATAATCTGATATGTCTCAATCCGATCCCCTCTCATCCTTCTGCTGATGGAGCCCCAGTTTGAATTTCAGACCTCTAGGAATTCCCATGTGTGTCGCTGCTTAGCCTGTCCTAGTCTGGGATTATGGTCAGCACGGACGTTTTCTGTCCTGCAATGACTCTATAAGAGACGTTGATGGTGTTCAGTGCAGAAGGCTGGGCGTTGATTGACATTGAGCTGACACATCTGTGTGGTTGATGTAATTCCGTACAAATCACATCTGCAGATCCTGAACAGCTCCAGGCACTTTCTAAAAGTGGTCGTACATGAGATAAAGCATGTCAGGGCTCATTAGCAGCATATTAAATACCAAGCAAGAAAATCAATGTTCAGTCTGGACACAACTGTGGTCGACTCTACGTATGACTGGTAACACTGGAGATTCTGGGAAGAGTTCAAATCAAGGCCAGCGAAATTATCTTTAAAATCTCACAATAGTCTGCAACGGACGAGTGAATTGGAACGTTTTAATCTAGATCAGTGTAGACTTTCTGGTGATTCGATCGAGGTATTTAACCGAACAAAGAGGTAAAATCCAGCTGATGTGGTTAATTAAAGTCTAAGGAGTCGGGGCATAATTATAGATGAAGATAATGCAGAAGCTGCCTGGGGTGACCAGGAGCTCTTAAACTCAGAGATTTCTTAGTCCTTCTGCCAACCAGGAATGGTTTCTCAGGAGTGTCTGGGTCCCTCTTGATTCTTGTAGATGGCAGCTCTAATCAAAGTGCATGACAGAAATAACTCAGCCCGGGGACCACTCTGCTATAAACACCTCCTCTAAGGCTTTGTGTTCTACCTAAGGGGCTGTCCACACAATTCAAGGAGTTTTGTTTGAGACATCTACAGTACAGCAAAGGCCCCTTGGCCCATTGGATCCATTCCCATCGAAACCAAGCACCTAACTAATTTCAAAAGTGAAAGAATCTGGATGCTGGAAATCAGAACTTGCTGGAAAAACTCGGTAGCATCTGCAGAGAGAGAAAACAGAGTCAATGTTTCACATCCAGGGACCCTTCTTCAGAACTGAGGCTGAGGGGTGACCTTATAGAGGTTTATAAAATCATGAGGGACATGGATAGGGTGGACAGACAAGGACTTTTCCCTGGGGGTGGGGGAGTCCAGAACTAGAAGGCGTAGGTTTAGGGTGAGAGGCGAAAGATTTAAAAGGGACCTAAGGGGCAACTTTTTCACTCAGAGGGTGGTGTGTGTATGGAATGAGCTGCCAGAGAAAGTGGTGGAGGCTGGTACAATGACAGCATTAAAAAGGCATCTGGGTGGGTATATGAATAGGAAGGGTTTAGAGAGATAGGAGCCAAATGCTGGCAAATGGCACTAGATTAGGTTGGGATGTCCGGTCAGCATGGACTGGTTGGACCAAAGGGTCTGTTTCTGTGCTGCACAACTCAATGACTTGATTCAAAAAGTGAAGTAGGGTTACTGGACCCGATGCGTTAACTCTAATTTCTTTCCCCACAGATGCTTCAAGACCTGCTGAATCTTTCCAGCAATCTCTGATACTGGACCTAACTATTCTGATGCAGCAGAATGTCAGATACCCTGAGGACAGGGAGCGTGCACTCAATGTACATCCCAGAGACTTTTTTAATGATAGAATCTCCAGTGCGGAAGTGGACCATTCGACCCATCGAGTCCACACCGACCCTCCAAAGAGCATCCCATCTCTGCAACCCTGCATTTCCCATGGCTGATCCACCCAGCCTGCACATCCCTGGACACTTTCGGTGGATTAACCATGGGAAATGTTGGGTTACAGGGACGGGATGCTCTTCAGAGGGTTGTCGTGGACCCGATGGGCCAAATGGCCTGTTTCCACACTGGGGGGATACTATGAACTATATACTATGGGTCTATTTCTGTGGCTATGAAATGGCATTAATTTGCCTGTAACTCTCCGTTCTTTGGCAAAACCCTTGGCTAATTGTGGATTAGCGCAACATATGTGTGGCCACTCACTCCGTTGTCTGTACTAGCTCTTTCAAAGAGGAGTCTATTGAGTCCCCTGCTCCCTCCCACATCCCCGAATGTTTTTCACGCTCCAGTATTGACCCAGTTACTACCCGTCCTCCTCAGCACCTTCCAAATTCTAAGTGCTCATCACACACCAAAAGCTTTACCTCAGATAGTTTCAAAACTCCGGTGGACCCAAACTGGGACCACCTAGCTCAGAGGTATGGATGCTACCGCCATACCATGGCAGTTTTCTCTCAGACCTTTATGAATCAGCCCAATGGCGGGATGTTAATGACACGTCCTCTGGAGGAAGCTGGATGTGAACGTGGACCTCCTGGCTCAGGAGAAGGGACTCCACCCACCGTGCCACTGCCGTGGGAGGGGGTGTGGCATTCAACTGAATCCCTCTCTGCTCACTTAGGGAGGTGGGCTGGCTCCTTTCACAGAAGTGGAGTTGGAACCAGAGATAAGGTGCTCCACCACCTGTGACGCCCGCCTCTCTCTCCAGAGGGAGATGCCACTTCACTGCAACATTGCACAGTAGATGGTATGGTGGTTCAGTGGTTAGCACTGCTGCCTCACAACGCCAGGGACACGGGTTCAATTCCAGCCTCGGGCGACCTTCTAAGTGGAATTTGCACATTCTCCCTGTGGCTGCGTGGGTTTCCTCCGGGTGCTCCAGTTTCCTCCCATAGTCCAAGGATGTGCAGGTCAGGTGAATTGGCCATGCTAAATTGCCCCATAGTGCTCAGGGATGTGTAGGTTAGGGTGGATTGGCCATGCTAAATTACCCCATAGTGTCCAGGGATGTGTATGTTAGGGTGGATTGGCCATGCTAAATTACCCCATAGTGTTCAGGGATGTGCAGGTTAGGGTGGATTGGCCATGCTAAATTGCCCCATAGTGTCCAGGGATGTGCAGGTTAGGGTGAATTGGCCATGCTAAATTACCCCATAGTGTTCAGGGATGTGCAGGTTATGGTGGATTGGCCATGCTAAATTACCCCATAGTGTCCAGGGATGTGTGGGTTAGGTATATTAGTCAGGGGGAAATGTAGAGTAATAGGTGAAGGGTTTGGCTGGGTTACTCTTCAGGGGTCTGTGTGGACTTGTTGGGCCGACGGGATTCTATGAGCTCTGGGTAAGGCAGCATTGAAAGGGTTAAGAGCTCCTGACAATCTGTTTAATAAATGGGCTCAATGGCTTTAAGTAAAAACGTCATTATTCCAATCTCTGCCCATATTGATTGCAATATCAATTGTGTAATTTACAAGATATTCCCAGGACGGTTGCTGCTGTCACTTCCATTCAACTAAGTGTATTTAATAGGTCACAGCGGAGACATTGCTAAATCCACTTTGACACCAGATCGTTTCCAGTCCTCGTTTAATCTTCATTTTTGATTTCTACAGCCCTCAGGCACCTTCCTTTATGACGACTTTCTGTGTTTTTATTATGATTCCCCCTTTCACTCATGAATAAAGGATTAAAGTTGGTGAGTATTTTAACACTTCACTTGCAACTCCCACTTGAGGAAACATTTCCACAGAGGGTTTCCTTGTCCTGTAGAGATGATCGGGAGAAGGAAACCCCTTTAGCCTTTTATACAGAGATGAGAGAGAGGTTGTTTCCTCCTTGTGGGAGAGTCTGGGACCGGGGACACGGTCTCAGAATAAAGGGTCGCTCTTTTAAGAGAGAGATGAGGAGGAATCTCTTCTCTCAGATGACAATAGATAATAGGCCCTTCGAGCCAGCACCACCATTCATTATGATCAAGGCTGATCATCAGCACTCAGTATCCTGTTCCTGCCTTATCCCCATAAAATCGACAAGAAGGGGAGTGAATCTGCGGCATTCTTTACTACAGGGGGCTGTAGAGGCTGGGCTGTTAAATAAATTCACGGGGTGGGGTAGATTTTTAAAAGGGGAGGGAATCGAGGGGTTATGAGGAGACGACAAGAAGATGGAGTTGAGGATGTTGAGATTGAAGGGTGGAGCAAATGGGCTGAATGGCTTTCTCCTGATCCTATGTCTTCTCATCTTATCTCTGTGATTAGATTAGATTACTTACAGTGTGGAAACAGGCCCTTCGGCCCAACAAGTCCACACCGACCCGCTGAAGCGCAACCCACCCATACCCCCACACTTACCCCTTACCTAACACTACGGGCAATTTAGCATGGCCAATTCACCTGACCCGCACATCTTTGGACTGTGGGAGGAAACCGGAGCACCCGGAGGAAACCCACGCAGACACGGGGAGAACGTGCAAACTCCACACAGTCAGTCGCCTGAGGCAGGAATTGAACCCAGGTCCCTGGCGCTGTGAGGCAGCAGTGCTAACCACTTGAAGACTTGTTATGGACCAATCGAAACATATGCCGAGGGTAGCCTAGGCCCTAACTTCTTCTTACCTTAAGCCTTAAGTGCAGGTGATTCTACCCTAGCGCGGTCATTGTGTTCCCGAGAGATAGAGTCATAGACAAGTACAGCACGGAAGCAGACTCTTCAGCCCAACTCCTCCATGATATCCCAACCCAATCTGAGTTATAGTATCGTGGGCGGCACGGTGGCACAGTGGTTAGCACTGCTGCCTCACAGCGCCTGAGACCCGGGTTCAATTCCCGACTCAGGCGACTGACTGTGTGGAGTTTGCACGTTCTCCCCATGTCTGCGTGGGTTTCCTCCGGGTGCTCCGGTTTCCTCCCACAGTCCAAAGATGTGTGGGTCAGGTGAATTGGCCATGCTAAATTGCCCGTAGTGTTAGGTAAGGGGTAAATGTAGGGGTATGGGTGGGTTTCGCTTCGGCGGGTCGGTGTGGACTTGTTGGGCCGAAGGGCCAGTTTCCACACTGTAAGTAATGTAATCTAATCTAATCTATATTTATGGCACTGTTCCCTAAGAGGTCTCACACTGCTAGATTTCCAATTATTTCCTTTCTCATTACATGATACCTAGGCTGGATGGCCTTTTTCCAATTGAATTCCTCTTCTGCAGCATCTTTCTCATTTTATTTATCCATTGAGTAATCGCGCAATAGAAGTAATGGGGCCTAGGGGGGAGAAACAGGGTTAGGGACTCTGGTCGAGTGAACCTGTCCATGTCTGGTCAGTTGCAGAAATGCCAAGTTGTTACAAGCGAACTTTCCCAATGTACTGTTGTATTCGCGGCTCCTTTGGGGGTGGAGTTTATCCAGAACTGGGCTGTCTGCCGTTAAACTTTGCAAAATGTCCGGAAGTTCTTTCTCGGCAGGAGCCAGACCTTCTTCTTTATCGCGGGATTGGTGACAGGACTGGGATCCTCTGAGGTTGTGTTCGGTCTCGGGTTCCAGAGAGAGAGAGAGAACGAGGGGCTGAGACACTCAGATCTTCCACCCCTCCCTCCTTCCCCCTTTCAAACAGAGCCTGGGTGAACTTGGATCAGGCATAACTTGGGAATGGGGTGGGAGTGGGGAGAGATGAGGATCATCAATGGTCAGTCCTTAGTTTCACACCTCTCCCTGCCCCACTCCCACACATGTACACTCTCTCGTGTCAAATTGCTGTGTGTTGGAGCTTCAGAAAGCCAACAACTGAGCCTCTGCTAAACACAAGGCCCTGTGTAAACTCCCACACTCACTGGACATCGCTGTCTTCGCACCTTCTTTAGCTCCGAATCTCTCTCTTCCCACTCCTTGGCCTTCATTCCTCCATGCTAGCGTGCACATGTGCGCACACACTCAGATATGCATACACACACACACAAACAGACACACACCCATGCACATGCACGCACACACATGCACACACACACATGCACTCACACGTGCACATACATGCATGCACACACACACATGCACATATGCACACACACACATGCACATATGCACACACATGCACATACACATGCATGCACACATATGCACATGCACACACACACATACACACACAAGCACATGCATACACACACACAACAATCCGTTTCATTCGATGCTCTGACAGAATAAATCACAGCCAGCTGATAATGCAGGGGATGGAACCGTGAAACAGCAAATGGGAGGTCACTTTATTTCAATAAAAGGTCTACAATTCACAAAATCGTGTTACAGCCAACTTGTGTTTCCAAACCACGCTTTATTGGGGAGCTACCATTGCCAGGCACTGCTTTGTGGATGTAATTCGATCGGTCAAACCGACAGATTTGAAGCAAAACACACTTTATTCATGTATCGCAGTTAAAACACAACAAAAGAAAGAAGAATTAACTCAATTGGAAAACTTAACAGAATTATCGATTGTCGAACAACTAAAGAGTAACTGTTCCACTATAGTAACATCCCACAAACACACCCTTAGCAGAGGCAAATTCAGTAAAATAGATGGTCTCGCAGGAAGCCAAAATGGAAAACATCAGGAGAAAACGCTGAAAGAGAGTAGCAGGGAGAGATGTACCACAGCACGACCCCAGCAACTGTTACTGAAAAGCTAAAACTAAAAATCCTGGCTTGGTGGGGGGCTTGACCTCACCCGTTTAGGCTGCTTTTATTGTTCCAACCTTGAAAATAAAAAAAAACACATGGCCTCACAATTCAAATAGACAACTCTGCACCTCTAACTTCAAACCTGTCATCAAACAAAATCAGGACAATATACACATCCCAAAGCCATAATATTGTCACAGGAGGAGGAGAGTTAGGGCAGGAGGTACATTATCAACCCCTGCCCTGGGTATCCAGATGAAATGTCTTGATTTGAAAGTTTTCATTCTTGTTTTCAGATCTCTCCATGGATCCACCACCTCCTTAATCTCCTCCAGCCCCAGAACTATCCAAGACTTCAGTATTCCTCTCATTCTGGCTGCTTTTCGTCAGTCCACCATTAAATCTACACCTTCAGCTGCCTGGACTCTGAGGTCTGGAATTCCCTTCTTAAACCTTTCCACATCTCTCTCTCTCTCTGTCTCTCTGTCTCACATCCCTCTCTGCCCCCCCCCCTCTTTGTCTCACAACCCTCTCTGCCTCTCTCTCTCTGTCTCACATCCCTCTCTGCACCCCTCTCTGTCTCACATCCCTCTCTGGCCTCCCCTCTGTCTCTCTGTCTCACATCCCTCTCTGCACCCCCCCTCTCTGTCTCACATCCCTCTCTGCACCCCTCTCTGTCTCACATCCCTCTCTGTCTCACATCCCTCTCTGTCTCACATCCCTCTCTGCACCCCTCTCTGTCTCACATCCCTCTCTGGCCTCCCCTCTGTCTCTCTGTCTCACATCCCTCTCTGCCCCCCCCCCCCCCTCTCTGTCTCACATCCCTCTCTGCCCCCGTCTCTCTCTCTCTCTGTCTCACATCTCTCTCTGCCTCTCCCTCTCTGTCTCACATCCTCTTTGGCTCTCTGTCTCTCTCTCTCTCACACACACTATTACCAAGATATCAGTCACCTGACCTGGCTCCGTGTCGTATTTGTTCTACCACACTCTATTGGACCACACAATAGGGGCTATATAAACACAGGTTGATGTTGCTGTTGTTGAAAAGATTTTCATTTGTGGGCTGTGCATCTTCATTGTCTGTCCTCAATGTCTTGCGAGAAAACGGTGGGGAACAGGTTTCCCTGAAACTCTGCAGCCCTGAGGACTTTACGGTCAAGGACTGAGCAGGGCGGGCGCTGTTGTGAAAAGGAAGAAGGCTGTAAATTTAGCTAGCGCCCTTCACAATGACACGGCGTCACGAATACTTCACAAGCAGCGACGTCCTTGTGAGGCACAGCTGCAGGTACAATCCAGGAAACTTGGAAGCCAGCCAGCGCACAGCAAGATGTTTCCACAAGTAGGAGAGACTAGGACCCCAGGGCACAGCCGCAGAGTGAAGGGTCAACCCTTCAGAACTGAGATGAGGAGGAATTTCTTCAGCTGGAGGGTAATGACTCTGTGGAACTCATTGCCACAGAAGGCTGTGGAGGCCAAGTCACTGAGTGTCTTTAAGACAGAGATGGTTAGGATATTGATGAGTGAAGGGTCAAGGGTCACAGGGAGAAGACAGGAGAATGGGGTTGAGAAACACATCAGCTATGGTGGAATGGAGGACAGACCCGATGGGCTGAATGGCCTCATTCTGCTGATGGTTTCGGATCCTGCAGACAGCGATGTGACAATGACTATAAAGTCAGAGAGTCATCCAGTATGGAAACAGACCCTTCGGCCCAACCAGTCCATGCTGGCCATAATCCCAAACTAAACTAGTCCCACCAGCCTGCTCCTGGCCCATCTCCCTCCAAACCTTTCCCATTCATGTACTTATCCAAATCTCTCTTAAATATTGTCACTGTACCCGCATCCAGCACTTCCTCAGGAAGTTCATTCCACACGCGGACTCCGTGTAAAAACATTACCTCTCATGTCCTTTTTAGGTTTTGCTCCTCTCATTCCTAGTGCCCCCTGGTTTTGAACTGCCCCCCCCCCAGGGAAAAGACATCTGCCATTCACCTTATCTGCATCCCTCACGGTTTTATAAACCCCTATAAGGTCACTCCTCAACCTCCAGCGAAAGAATTTCCGGCCTACCCAACCTCTCCTGATAACTCAACGGATAACATACCCGGCAACGTCCTGGTAAATCTCTTCTGAACCCTCTCCAGCTTAACAATATCCTTCCTATAACAGGGCGACCAGAACTGGACACAGTATTCCAGAGGAGGCCTGACCAATGTCCTGAATTATAGAATTCCCAGAGTGTGGAAACAGTCCATTAGGCCCAACAAGCCCACACCAATCCTCCAAAGGATAATTCATCACTCTACATCTAACCTACACATCCCGGAACACTATGGGGCAATTTATCATGGCCAATCCACCCTAACCTGCACATCGTTGGATTGTGGGAGGAAGCCCATGCAGATATGGGGAGAATGTACAAACTCCACACAGACCGTCACCCAAGGCCGGAATCGAACCCAGATCCCTGGTGCTATGAGGCAGCAGTGCTAACCACTAAGCCACCCAATCCTGCTACTGCTTATATGATTTAGTATTTTTAAACATGGAGCAGAACTCAGGGAAAGACTCCCTTACTTCCCTGGGGTAAGGGTACCGGGATGGGGGAGGAGTTTATTTTTTAAGTCCACCTGAAAGCGACGAAACAGCTTCCACTTAAAAGACGGTACTTCAGGCAACGCTGCACTGTTTCAGGGGCTTTTGTACCCAGCTGCTAAAGTGGGGCTTGAACCCACAACCTATTGCCTCAGCGGCTAGGATGCCAACCCTCAGACAAACAGACACATCGACCAAGGCAGCGGTGACTTGGTAAATAAAATCCCAGGTAAGGGCAACTGGACTGTTTCTGTCTCAAATTCTTTTCCAAGCAGCGTGTTTCTTTTCCTGCTATGGGCTGCCTCTTTATCAGTCTGGATCAGCGAGACCAAAATAAGCAGAATTATTCGAAGTTCAAACCTCAGGGAACACAGTGACAGGAGTAGGCCATTCAGCCCCTCCAGTCCATTCCACCATTCAATGAGATGGGGGTGACACAGTGGCTCAGTGGTTAGCACTGCTGCGTCACAGCGCTAGGGGCCTGGTTTCAATTTCACCCTCAGGTGACTGTCTGTGTGGAGTTTGCACATTCTCCCCGTGTCTGCGTGGGTTTCCTCCGGGTGCTCTGGTTTCCTCCCACAGTCCAAAGATGTGCAGGTTAGGGTGAATTGGCCATGCCAAATTATCCCATTGTGTCCAGGGATGTGCAGGTTAGGGTGAATTGGACGTGCTAAATTACCCCATAGTGTCCAGGGATATGCAGGTTAGGGTGGATTGGCCATGCTAAATTACCCCATAGTGTCCAGGGATGTGCAGGTTAGGGTGAATTGGCTGTGCTAAATTTCCTGTAGTGTTAGGTGAAGGGGTAAATGTAGGGGAATGGGTCTGGATGGGTTGCTCTTCAGAGGGTCGGTGTGGAATGGTTGGGCCAAAGGGCCTGTTTCTACACTATAGGGAATCGAATCGAATCTAATCAAAACTCTCCTGAACGGTCTGGTCCACATTCTCAGACTATGCTCCTAGTTCTGGAATCCCCGACAGGGGATAGTGCCATTGTGTGGCAGCTAATTCCTGTGAAAAAGTATTCATTCATGGAATGAGGGTATAACTGGCTAGGGCTGTATTTATTACCCATCCCAGAGGTGGCTAAAAGTATACCACATTGCTGGAGTCACATGTAGGCCGGACTAGATAAAGATGGCACTTTGGATATTAGTGATGCTGATGGTGCTTTTTCCCAATCAAGGGGCAATGGATTCACGGTCACCATTAGACTCTTAATTCCAGATTTTTATTGAAATCAAATTCTCAACATCTACTGTGACCCTGAGTATTACCTGAGTCTTGTGGATTAACTTGGAGACAATGAGGACTGCAGATGCTGGAGGTCAGAGTTGAGAGTGTGGTGCTTGAAAAGCACAGTCAGCCAGGCAGCATCCGAGGAACAGGAATTCCAGATGACGGGCTTATACTCAAAATGTCGATTCTCCTGCTCCTTGGATGCTGCGCTTTTCCAGCAGTCCAGTGATCGTACCACAAGGTTATCACCTCCCCCTAATTCCAAGATCTTTCCCAGGGCTGGAGCACATTGGTAGGATGGGACGAGGAGAGTCCCAACGGGGGTCTGTACTATTACAATTTCCATCAATGACTTCGCTGAAGGGCAAGGCCATGATGGATAAACTCTCAGACAAAAGAAACACAGATAGCAAAGGTCAGGGGTTACGTGCAGATACAGATAGGCTGGGCAGGCATCAGGCTGGATGGATTACAGTGAGGAAAGTTGTTCGATTTAGCAGGGGGTGTCAGAAAAAAGCAGAGGACTTTGCAAACGGAGAACAACTGCAGGTTTTCAAAGTGAGAGGTTTTAGATTAGACTTACAGTGTGGAAACAGGCCCTTCGGCCCAACAAGTCCACACCGCCCCGCCGAAGCGCAACCCACCCATACATTTATCCCTTAGCTAACACTATGGGCAATTTAGCATGGCCAATTCACCTGACCCACACATCTTTGGACTGTGGGAGGAAACCCACGCAGACACGGGGAGAACGTGCAAACTCCACACAGTCTGTCACCTGAGTCGGGAATTGAACCCGGGTCTCAGGCGCTGTGAGGCAGCAGTGCTAACCACTGTGCCACCGTGCCGCCCACTGGTGTGTGAGTCACAGAAAGTGAGTTTACGGCTCCACCCCATCATAAAGAAGGCTAGTAGGAAGCTGTCATTAACTGCAAGAGGAATGGAACATAAATGGTCAGCTTTACAAGGCGTTGGTAAGACCCCAACTTGAATACTGTGCGTGGTTTTGTCTCTTTGGTTATTGTCTCGACAAAGTAGAAAGGATGTTTGCTCTTGTGGGTGAGCCCATAATTAGAGGGCAGAGTTGTAAAATTTGAGGTCACCCTGTCAGGACAAAGACAAAGAGTTTTTTTTCTACAGAAGGTCATTGAACTTGGGAGCTCTGTATCTTAGAAAACAGAGGAGGGTGGTTAGTTGAATATTGTTAAAGGGGAAGGGTGATATAATTGCACAGAGGCCAGTATCCTTTGGTTACGTGCACACAGAACATGAACTCTGACCAGCCAGCTCAGAGCCAGTCCCTAGACTGAGGGATTCTCTCAATCCCCTGTCTATCCAAGATGGAGGATGGGAAAAATTTCTGGCTGCAACAGCTGCTCCTTTTTTGAGGTATTTTAGTTGTTGGAGGTGATTTCCTCAAATTCCAGGAGCAGCAATTCCTGTTTTGTACGCTGTTGCATTGTTTTGGAACTTTGGAAAAAAAGAAGTCAAAACGACAGCAGTTTAAAGGGGAGAGGAATAGACAAAGAAAGCACATGGTGAGGTCAGTGCAGGACAGAGGGAGAAAGAAACTGACAGAGCAGTGAACCTGCACAGTTACTGCCTTTGCTGTTTGAATTCATGTATCGCTGGACATCAGAGTGCGTCTGGGAAAATTAACAAACAGTGAAATTCACAACTGATCTTGGAGGAACCTGTTTGGGCGAAGTTCACAGCACAGAAACCGATAAGTGTATTGTATTGTTTTAAAGTGTGACCTACAGAAAGTCAGCAGTCGTCAGTAGAGTGGGTTCTTTCTTGATTATATGCTTTTTGAGATATGTCTCTTGATTAAACTTAAAATATAAGCCATACGTATTAATTTAACCTGGGGAAATGTTTCATAGAGGAGTAAGATGGTGTTATTTTCTGAGTCTATAGATTGCAAAGGAGCAAAAATGGCCTTTAGTAGAGTGATATGTACTTCCTGTCAGATGTGGGCGTTTAAAGAGAGTTTAAGGGTTACTGCAGATTATATCTGCAATAAATGCTGTTGGTTGCGAATCTTATCAGATTGAATAGATTGGTTGGAGAGACAGTTAGAAGCAATGAGGAATTTGCAACAGCAACAGCATGTGATGGATGGCAGTTATAGGAAAAGGGGGAATGTCTCAGATACAGTCACATAGATGGGTTAACTCCAGGAAGGGTAAGAGAGGTAGGCAGCTAGTACAGAAGTCTTCTGTGGCTATACCCATTTCAAACAGGTATGCTGTTTTGGAAAATGTTGGGGGTGATGGATTCTCAGGGGAACGTAGCACGACACCCAAGTTCCTGGTATTGAGACTGGCTCTAATTCAATGAGGGGTACGTCGGGTTCCAAGAGATCAATTGTGTTAGGGGACTCTCTATCCCGAGGTACAGACAGACATTTCTGTAGCCTGCAGAATGGTGTGTTGTTTCCCTGGTGCCAGGATCAAGGATGTCTCAGAGAGGGTGCAGAATGTTCTCAAGGGGGAGAGGGACCAGCAGGAGGTCATTGTCCACTTTAGAACCAACCACATAGGAAGGGAAAAGGTTGAGATTCTGAAGGGAGATTACAGAGAGTTAGGCAGGAATTTAAAAAGGAGGTCCTCGAGAGTAGTAATATCTGGATTACTCCCAGTGCTATGAGCTAGTGACGGCAGGAATAGGAGGAGAGAGCAGATGAATGCATAGCTGAGGAGCTGGTATACGGCTGAAAATGTGTTGTTGGTTAAAGCGCAGCAGGTCAGGCAGCATCCAAGGAACAGGAAATTCGACGTTTCGGGCATAAGCCCTTCATCCTGATGAAGGGCTTATGCCTGAAACGTCGAATTTCCTGTTCCTTGGATGCTGCCTGACCTGCTGCACTTTAACCAGCAACACATTTTCCGCTCTGATCTCCAGCATCTGCAGTCCTCACTTTTTACTCGAGCTGGTATATGGGCAAAGGATTCACATTTTTGGACCATTGGAATCTCTTTTGGGGTAGAAGTGACCTATACAAGAAGGACGGATTGCACCTAAATTAGAAGGCGACTAATATACTGGCAGGGAAATTTGCTAGAGCTGTTCAGGAGGATTTAAACTAGTAAGGTGACAGGGTGGGTGGGGGGTGGAGAGGGTAGATCCAGGGAGATCGTGAGGAAAGAAATCAATCTGAGACTGGTACAGTTGAGAACAGAAGCGAGTCAAACAGTCAGGGCAGGCAGGGACAAGGTAGGACTATTAAATTAAACTGCATTTATTTCAATGCAAGGGGCCTAACAGGGAAGGCAGATGGTTAGGAACATGGGACTGGGATATCATAGCAATTACAGACACATGACTCAGGGATGGACAGAACTGGGAGTTTAATGTTCTAGGGTACAAATGCTACAGGAAGGATAGAAAGGGAGGCAAAAGAGGAGGGGGAGTGGCATTTTTGATAAGGGATAGCATTACAGCTGTGCTGAGGGAGAATATTCCTGTAAATACATCCAGGGAAGTTATTTGGGTGGAACTGAGAAATAAGAAAGGGATGATCACCTTATTGGGATTGTATTATAGACCCCCTAATAGTCAGAGGGAAATTGATAAACAAATTTGTAAGATCTCAGCTATCTGTAAGAATAATAAGGTGGTCATGATAGGGGATTTTAACTTTCCAAACATTGACTGGGACTGCCATAGTGTTAAGGGTTTAGATGGAGAGGAATTTGTTAAGTGTGTACAAGAAAATTTTCTGATTCAGTATGTGGATGTACCTACTAGAGAAGGTGCAAAACTTGACCTACTCCTGGGAAATAAGGCAGGGCAGGTGACTGAGGTGTCAGTGGGGGAGCACTTTGGGGCCAGCGATCATAATTCTATTCGTTTTAAAATAATGATGGAAAAGGATAGACCAGATCTAAAAGTTGAAGTCCTAAATTGGAGAAAGGCTAGTTTTGACGGTATTATGCAAAAAACTTTCAAAAGCTGATTGGGGGCAGATGTTCGCAGGGAAAGGGACGGCTGGAAAATGGGAAGCCTTCAGAAATGAGATAACGAGAATCCAGAGAAAGTATATTCCTGTCAGGGTGAAAGGGAAGGCTGGTAGGTATAGGGAATGCTGGACGACTAAAGAAATTGAGGTTTTAGTTAAGAAAAAGAAGGAATCATATGTCACGTGCAGACAGGATAGATCGAGTGAATCCTTAGAAGAGTATAAAGGCAGTAGGAGTATACTTAAGAGGGAACCCAGGAGGGCAAAAAGGGGACATGAGATAGCTTTGGCAAATAGAATTAAGGAGAATCCAGTGGGTTTTTACAAATACATTAAGGACAAAAGGGTAACTAGGGAGAGAATAGGGGCCCTCAAAGATTAGCAATGCGGCCTTTGTGTGGAGCCACAGAAAGTGGGAGAGATATTAAATGAACATTTTGCATCAGTATTTACTGTGGAAAAGGACATGGAAGATATAGACTGTAGGGAAATAGATGGTGACATCTTAAAAAATGTCCATAATACAGAGGAGGCAGTGCTGGATGTTAAATGATAATACCTGTATATTCAACTATGGAGAACCATTGTGAACGCCCAGACAGCCAGACGCATAGCAATGAGGAAACCCTTCCAAACAATAAACTTTTAAATTACAAGATTGGAAACTGCTGAACCCAGGATGTCTACCCATTGTTCAGCACAGCAGGAGCTGGACAGGTATCTCGGGGCAGCCAATAGGGACACTAATCCCTTCACAGACAGGTGAACCGACCAATGAGAGAACCGAACGAGGGGAACCTGACCGGGAACTCGAGGAAGCGCGAAGTATAACTGCTCCAGGTCCGTAGAGGGAGACAAAACGCCTTCTCCAACGAATTGCATGCCTTTGAATTTGTTGTATAGTTTGCCAGTCTTGATTCCGTAATAAACAGTGTTTTTGCTCCAAACTCTAGCCGGTGTGATCTCTCCTTCCAAAGAACACGTGGAGACGAGACCCTACGGGTCCGTCCCAACAGATGGTGAGCCTGAACGTGGGAAGGGAAAGAGACGACCGCAAGTTGGCCACGTTGGCGGACCGGAGGGCAGACAAACTTTCGGCCGAACTTTTAAAAGGTGAGGAAGTGCCTGTTAAAGCAAAGACTTCCAGTAGGTAAATTTTTTTTCAGTTAGTCAGTCTTTGTCTGCTCCCTGATCCTCACCAACACAAACAGTACTTTTAAATCAGTTTGGCAGCAACGTTGCAGAGTCCATACTGGTAAGCTATTTTCTCACTTCTTCACTAATACCTGCCTGTTTTCGCGGTACTGAAGTGACTAATTGATCCGTGGCTAGCCTTAAGTTAATGCGTGGATTTCGGATCCTGGACGCAGTTTTTTGAGTTGAGTTTTACGCGTGGATTTCGGATCCTGGACGCGGTTTTTGAGTTAAGTTTATGCGTGGATTTCGGATCCTGGACGCAGCTTTCTGAGTTAAGGTAAAAGCGTGGCTTACGGAGCCTGGACGCTTTTTGAAATTAATTAATACAGCGCTGACCGCACTTGACTGATTGGATCCTTTCTCTTTTTATTAAGCACTTTAACTCTGACAACTATCGATAGACACACTCGCTACTAGCATCCTAAGGGGACAGAGGGCGGATCTCATCTCCTGGATAGGGTTTACCTGCACAGGCGTTTGCCTTAGACCGGTTGTTAAGAGCAGAGATCTGCCACGCGAAGGTCAGGCTTTTGAAAAACGCACTGTTTTTAAAGCGGTACCCACCAGGTGAGATCCGTCATGGGGGACTTGAACTTTGGACCACCAAAAATGACCTAATTTCGACCATTACGCCCCGGAGTGCCCTGGTGGCACCTCACGGTTGGCACAGACGTAACTTGGCATGCCCATTTATTACTGGACAGTGTAGCAGTGCACAAGACAGCACTGGATCAAGTGTTTAACCAAGCGCCCGCCCAAAAAGACCTGATATTGACGAGACTAAAAGAGACCTTCACAGATACGGCGCTAATGACCAAAATTTTAAACGGTCTCCTACTCGCCGCAATATTCAGTGTAGCAAACGATAGCCCTAGGAGAACCCCCTACTGATTGCGCGCCATCAAGTGCCAATGAATCCCTCGGGTGGAAAACGATATTGCTACACATACTCAACCCTCAGTGGCAAGGTGGCCACTGTACCCCCACCACAGCCCCAGCCATTTCGGACGCCCCCGACCGAGATTTGCTACGATTTCACACAGACTGTCAGTTTCTGCGAGGATGTAATGCCTCGAAACATGTCACTAAAACTGGGGACAAGGGACTGCGACAGGCTGAGACGAGAGTACGGACACACCGACAGTATGCGTGGGTTGGCATGAATGTGGGTGAAAACCAGTGTGGGGCCGGCCCAGTGAGAGAGGGAGTGAGTGAGTGAGTGCAGTGATTTTTAACGGACGTGGCGAACGGAGGTGTCGCAGCAAATGTTTCATCCCAGGTCTCGGTGTACAGTGGACCGGCGCCGACAGCCTGAGTGACGGAGAGGGACCGTGGGAAGCCGCCCAGCAGCCGAAAGCAGTTTTACTGCTGTCGGAGTACGTGAGTGCTGTTCTCTACACTTAGCGGTTTGGGATTGATCACTTAATGGTCTGGGATTTTTCTCCATAGTCTCGTCTTGATTTTTATGATTAAATACTGCTTGTCCCCCCACTATCACTTTTAATTACTCTTATACTTGGGAAGGAATACCTGGATGTAAGGAGGGGGCGCAGGAAGGGATGGTGGAGCTTTTTATTTTAATAACACTACGGTTGTGGAATCCTAAGACGGAAAATCCCGGGGTGTCCCGTGCTCACCCTAGTTTTGGCGGGTCACCCTTCTCTGGGCGGGTCACCTTAGTTCTTGGCGGGCTTTCTTGCTTTTGGCGCAAAGGCTCAGGTTGGGCAGGGCCAGCTGACGTTTGGCGCGAACGCTCAGTTGGGGCGGTGCCCGTTCGCTTTTGGCGCGAATGCTCACTCTTGGCAGGATTGCACAGTCTAGAAGGGGCTGCTCGCCTGCGGACGTTCCGCCACCCTATTAGCTCAACTACCGCGCCACCACTACACCGATGGGTCTCTCAAGCGTCATTGCCCTACTCCATGGGATTACTCGATGAACAGGTCCTCTTCAGTTACTGGGATGTCGATATGAATCATGCCTCTAACCACATCTTGTTTGACAGGTTGTACCTTTTACTTTTAACTATAACGTCCCGACCAACAACATGCGCATTGCCTTATCGCCATACTGTGCGTTTTCATTTACAATGTTTTGTATGTCCAGTGTTTGGCCGTCCCACTGCCCAAATATCCCCCAACCCACTTATTTTTGTCTCTCTCTCTTTTTCCCCCGCTGGTCACAGGCCTCAGGCCTCCAACTAGGACGTGCTACTCAGCACACAGCAGGGTGCTTGGCCCATCTCCTTTCCTCACGGCCGCTCACTCATCTTTTTGTCCGCCGGCATGGGTGTTTAGCCCATCCCTTTTCCCCTCGTGTTCACAAAGTGCCAGGAACGAGGGGGGGCCCACCTACTCCTTCTTCCGTCTATGCCCTCCAAATTTTAAAGCCCCTTCTCACGCACCCATTTTTATCTTTTCTTCCAAGTCCACAGCTTCTTTCTTTCGCTAAAGCATTATGGACGCTCATTTTAAAGCAATTTCCTCCTGCCACTTGTCCCCCCCCCCTCCTCAAGTTTGCGGCTAGGGAGGGTTGAGCTACTGCTGCCACAGACACTGCCATTTCCAGTCCCTAAAGCGGGTATTGGCAACCATGCGGGGTGAAGATGCCAGCCAGACTACCTGTCTGACGCTACACTCTCCAATGCTTTGAACATGCAACCTGTAACTGCCAGTCAGTACCAAACCTTCCCATTGAAATCTCGTATAGACTCCTCTTGCCGATTGTACTGCCCTATCCTACAACCCTAGAACTCTGTGGGAAGCTAGAGAAGAGATTGGTGGGCCTCTTGCTGAGATATTTGTATCATCGATAGTCACAGGTGAGGTGCCGGAAGACTGGAGGTTGGCAAACGTGGTGCCACTCTTTAAGAAGGTGGTAAGGACAAGCCAGGGAACTATAGACCAGTGAGCCTGAACTTGGTGGTGGGCAAGTTGTTGGAGGGAATCCTGAGGGACAGGATGCACATGTATTTGGAAAGGCAAGGACTGATTGGGGATAGTCAACATGGCTTTGTGCGTGGGAAATCATGTCTCACAAACTTGATTGAGTTTTTTGAAGAAGGAACAAAGATGATTGATGAGGACAGAGTGGTAGATGGACTTCAGTAAGGCGTTCGACATGGGAGACTGGTTAGCAAGGTTAGATCTCACGGAATAAAGGGAGAACTAGCCATTTGGATACAGAACTGGCTCAAAAGTAGAAGACAGAGGGTGGTGGTGGAGGGTAATTTTTCAGACTGGAGGCCTGTGACCAGTGGAGTGCCACAAGGATCAGTGCTGGGCCCTCTACTTTTCATCATTTACATAAATGATTTGGATGCGAACATAAGAGGTACAGTTAATAAGTTTGCAGATGACACCAAAATTGGAGGTGTAGTGGACAGTGAAGAAGGTTACCTCAGATTACAACAGGATCTGGACCAGATGGGCCAATGGGCTGAGAAGTGGCAGATGAGGTTAATTCAGATAAATGCGAGGTGCTGCATTTTGGGAAAGCAAATCTTAGCTGGACTTATACACTTAATGGTAAGGTCCTAGGGAGTGTTGCTGAACAAAGAGACCTTGGAGTGCAGGTTCATAGCTCCTTGAAACTGGAGTCACAGGTAGATAGGATAGTGAAGAAGGCATTTGGTATGCTTTCCTTTATTGGTCAGAGTATTGGGTACAGGAGTTGGGAGGTCATGTTGCGGCTGTACAGGACGTTGGTTAGGCCACTGTTGGAATATTGCACGCAATTCTGGTCTCCTTCCTATCGGAAAGATGTTGTGAAACTTGAAAGGGTTCAGAGAAGATTTACAAGGATGTTGCCTGGGTTGGAGGATTTGAGTTATGGGGTGAGGCTGAACAGGCTGGGCTGTTTCCCTGGAGCGTTGGAGGCTGGGGGATGACCTTAAAGGGGTTTACAAAATTATGAGGGGCATGGGTAGGATAAATAGACAAAGTCTTTTCCCTGGGGTGGGGAGTCCAGAACTAGAGGGCATAGGTTTAGGGTGAGAGGGGAAAGACAACTGTGTCAATGAAGCAGAAACTCACAAAGGGATCATGCCGTAAGGTTGAGTGAAATAAGAGTTGATGGGAAGGGTGAGGGCAGTAACAAATGAAAAATACTATACATGAATGCACGAAGCATTAGAAATAAGATGGATGAGCTTGAGGCTCTTTTGGAAACTGGCAGATACGATATTGTGGGGATAACTGAGATGTCACTTCAAGTAGACAGGGCCTGGGAAATGAATATTTAAGGCTACACGTGCTATCATAAGGATAGACTGATGGGCAGAGGGGGTGGGGTGGCCATGTTAGTAAGGAATGATATTCAGTTCCTTGCGCAGGGGACCTAGAATTAGGGGATGTAGAGTCAGTGTGGATCGAGCTGAGAAATTCTAAGGGTAAAAAGACCCTCTTGGGAGTTATCTACAGGCCCCCAAACAGTAGTCTGGATGTCGGATGTAAGTTGAATCAGGAGCTGAAATTGGCCTGTCGCAAAGATGTTACTACAGTTGTTATGGGGGATTTCAACATGCAGGTAGACTGGGAGAATCAGGATGGTATTGGACCTCAAGAAAGAGACTTTGTGGAGTCAGAGATGGATTCTTAGAACAGCTGGTGCTGGAGCCGACCAGGGAGAAGGCAATTCTGGATCTGGTATTGTGCAACAAACCAGAATTGAGCAGGGACCTCGAAGTGAAGGAGCCATTAGGAAGTAGTGACCATAATACAATAAGCTTCAATCTGCAATTTGAGAGGGGGAGGGTACAATTGTAAGTGACAATATTTCTGTTGAATAAAGGGAACTATGGAGCTATGAGGGAAGAGCTGGCCAAAATTCAATGGGCAATACCTTAGCAGGGATGACTGTGGGGGAACAATGGCAGATATTTTTGTGTATAACGCAGAAGATGCAGGATCAGTTCATTCCAAGAAGGAAGAAAGATCCTAGGAGGAGGCATGGGTGGCCGTGGCTGACGAGGGAAGTTAAGAAACATATAAAGTTAAAAGAGAAAAAGTATAAAATAGCAAAGATAAGTGGGAAAAGTGGGAAGTTTTTAAAGAACAACAGAGGATTACCAAGAAGGAAATTTGCAGAGAAAAAATGAGGTACAAAGGTAAACTGGCCAAAAATATAAAGGACGATAGTAAAAGCTTTTTTAGGTATGTGAAAGGCAAAAAAATGGTTAAGACTAAAATTGGGCCCTTGAAGACAGAAACAGGGGAATATATTATGGGGAACAAAGAAATGGCAGAAGAATTGAATTGGTACTTCAGATCTGTGTTCACTGGGGAAGACACAAGCAATCTCCCTGAGGTAACAGTGGCTGAAGGACCTGAACTGAAGGGAATTTATATTTGCCAGGAATTGTTGTTGGAGAGACTGTTAGGTCTGAAGGTTGATAAGTCCCCGGGGCATGATGGTCTACATCCCAGGGTACTGAAGGAGGTTGCTCGAGAAATCGTGGATGCGTTGGTGATTATTTTCCAGAGTTCGATAGATTCGGGATCAGTTCCTGTGGATTGGAGGGTGGCTAATGTTGTACCACTTTTTAAGAAAGGTGGGAGAGAGAAAGCAGGAAATTATAGACCAGTTAGTCTGACCTCAGTGGTGGGAAAGATGCTGGAGTCTATTATAAAGGATGAAATTACGACAAATCTGGATAGTTGTAACAGGATAGGTCAGAGTCAGCATGGATTTATGAAGGGGAAATCATGCTTGACTAATTTTCTGGAATATTTTGAGGATGTGACTCTGAAGATGGACGAGGGAGATCCAGTAGATGTAGTGTATCTGGACTTTCAGAAAGCTGAAAGAGAGCTCCATTTTAAACATTTACTTGACTTTTTCCTTTTCAGGCTGTTTACTTCTGTACATTTTCAGGATGTAACTCTGAAGATAGATGAGGGAGATCCAGTAGATGTAGTATACCTGGTCTTTCAGAAAGCTTTTGAGAAAGTCCCACATAAGAGGTTAGTGAGCAAAATTAGGGTGCATAGTATTGGGGGCAAAGTACTAACTTGGATTGAAAGTTGGTTGGCTGACAGGAAACAAAGAGTAGTGATAAACGGCTCCATTTCGGGATGGCAGGCAGTGACCAGTGGGGTACCGCAGGGATCAGTGCTGGGACCGCAGCTTTTTACAATATATGTTAATGATATAGAAGATGGTATTAGTAATAACATTAGCAAATTTGCTGATGATACTAAGCTGGGTGGCAGGGTGAAATGTGATGAGGATGTTAGGAGATTACAGGGTGACCTGGACAGGTTAGGTGAGTGGTCAGATGCATGGCAGATGCAGTTTAATGTGAATAAATGCATGGTTATCCACTTTGGTGGCAAGAACAGGAAGGCAGATTACTGCCTAAATGGAGTCAAGTTAGGTAAAGGGACAGTATAAAGAGATCTGGGTGTTCTTGTACACCAGTCAATGAAGGTAAGCATGCAGGTACAGCAGGTAGTGAAGAAGGCTAATAGCATGCTGGCCTTCATAACAAGATGGATTGAGTATAGAAGCAAAGAGGTTCTTCTGCAGCTGTACAGGGCCCTGGTGAGACCACACCTGGAGTACTGTGTGCAGTTCTGGTCTCCAAATTTGAGGAAAGACTTTCTGGCTATTGAGGGAGTGCAGCGTAGGTTCACGAGGTCAATTCCTGGAATGCGGGACTACCTTACACTGAAAGATTGGAGTGACTGGGCTTGTATACCCTTGGGTTTAGAAGACTGAGAGGGGATATGATTGAGACATATAAGATATTAAAGGATTGGACACTCTGGAGGCAGGAAACATGTTTCTGCTGATGGGTGAGTCCCGAACCAGAGGACACAGCTTAAAAATATAGGGTAGACCATTTAGGACAGAGATGAGGAGAAACTTCTTCACCCAGAGAGTGGTAGCTGTGTGGAATGCTCTGCCCCAGAGGGCAGTGGAGGCCCAGTCTCTGGATTCATTTAAGAAAGAGTTGGATAGAGCTCTCAAGGATAGTGGAATCAAGAGTTATGGAGATAAGGCAGGAACAGGATACTGATTAAGGATGATCAGCCATGATCATATTGAATGGTGGTACAGGCTCGAAGGGCAGAATGGCCTACTCCTGCACCTATTGTCTATTGTCTATATAAAAGAGACCTAAGGGGCAACTTTTTCACGCAGAGGGTGGTACATGTATGGCAGAGAGAGTGGTGGAGGCTGGTACAATTGCAACATTTAAAAGGCATTTGGATGGGTATATGAATAGGAAGGGTTTGGAGGGACAGGGGCCAGGTGCTGGCAGGTGGGACGAGATTGAGTTGGGATATCTGGTCAGCATGGGTGGGTTGGACTGAAGGGTCTGTTTCCATGCTGTGCATCTCTATGACTCTATGACCGTATGTCTGTCAGCCAGGGCTCCCAGGTTGGCCCAGGGCAGCAGCCCCAGTCAAGGATTTGATTCAAATCAGGCACCCTATTGGTCAACTTGGAGCCAGCACCCCACTGGCTGACTAGGAGCCAGGACCCCATTGGCCGACTCGGAGCCAGGACTCCTTTGGTCAACTCGGAGCCAGCACCCCATTGGCTGACTCGGAGCCAGAACTCCATTGGTCGACTCAGAGCCAGGAAACCATTGAGTAAAAAATGAGGTCTGCAGAAACCATTGGTCAACTTGGAACCGAAACCCCAGTGACGGACTTGGAGCCAGGACCCCATTGGTCGACTCAGAGGTGGTACCCCATTGGTCGACTTGGAGCCGGGACCTCATTGGTTGACCTGGAGCCGGGACCGCATTGGTTGACACGGAGCCAGGACCCCATTGGCCAATTCATAGCCAGAATCCCATTGGTTGACTCGGAGCCAAGACACCATCAGTCAATGTCCAGCATTGGGAGGGTTCATGGGACCCACGCAGTGTGACCGTCTGCAGCTAGGAGGCGGTGGAAGTGGAAGTGGCAGCCCCAGGACCGGTTTGAAAGGTGCACATTGCCAAGAACCCAGGGGCCGACGTTAGACAGCAGTGACTGGCAGAGTACAGAGGATGCGGACTACGCAGAGAGACACCTGAACTTCTAAAGCTGTTTCAGCCTTAGCAATATCTCTCCAATACCGTCCTCTGTGGTAGAACGCGATAGTTGTGTTCGTGTGCAACTGCTTCCTCTAGAATGTCGCACAATAAAGCCACACTTCAAATGTTGGGGATGAAATCGCGCAACATCGTTTGCGAAAGTTTGCATTTTTACGAACAGCGCTCACCAATTCATCAATTGCGTTCCAGCCAATTCGTGTTGACAAAACACGCATAATAGCAGAAAGGATTGCACTAATTTATTCAGTATTTAATCATTTATGCAATTCATTCAGTGATTTATTCTGTAATCCAAGATGGTGCTGGAATGTGGCGACATTACCTGCTGTACCTCGGCACAAGTGACAATATTAAATCAATCGAAATGATTTCGTGGGATCTGGCTGTGGGTGAACGCTCCACAGCGTAATCAAAGCGAATTATTGTTGCAGAGGACATTCAGGGGCTTGAGATACACACAGCTCCTTGACTGAATCAACAAGGGCATCAATGCTTATTGGGCCTGGGCAGGAATATAGAGTTGAGGCTCCTATCAGATTAGCCACATAGGAGCGGAGGTGAGAGGTGTACCTCTGCTCCTATTTTGTATGTCCATAAAGTTCTACATAGATGCAAGTTTTTGTTATGAAAGCAATGTCTTACACGTTTGACCACAACACAGGTCCCTTTAATGCTCTCACTCTCTCGTCATCTTCAGGTAAGATGGATGTACATTTCAGCGTGTGAGTGATTAGCTCTGCCTGGTATTTTTAGCTGATCTATAATCCTACAGTAAAAGTGCCTCTCGGTGATTTATCGAGCAGGCTAGGTCATCACTCTCCTGTGTTATTTACAGGCCCTAAGGGTCACTTAAGTCAACTGGATGAATGTTGATTGCTTGGGGATTCTGGATGGTGGATGGGACACTTCACTGAATTTTAGCAGTTACCCCTTAAAGGGGCACCATCTTTCGGTACAAGGGTAATGAGACCCACGTGCTCGGGGTGGGAAAGGGATTCAGACTGCAGGCAGAATTTTGGGCCTACTAAATCAGGGTCCAATGTGGGTCCCAAAGCAATGCTCTGTGTGAAGAGCAATCGCCTAATGCTGATTTTATACGCTGAAGTAGAAATGCAGAATGAGTTGGGATGCTCTTCAGAGGGTCAGTGCAGACTCGATGGGCTGAATGGCCTTTATCGACAGTGTGAGGATTCTATAAAGCCAAAGGGCAGGTCTGCAGTCCAATATTGGAGACCCATGGGAGCTCAGGAAGCCTGCTGGATTCGCCAAGGGAGAGAGAAGGGGGGAGACCTCTTTTATTAACACTTGGGATGTGAACATCTGGTAAGATCGATACCTCCTGCCCTTGAGAGGATAGTGGAGAGCTATCCTCTGCCATGATTCTCCCAAGGTGCTGATTTCTGTAGCAATAGGGCGCAACTAAGCGGCTTGACAAAGCCATTCCAGTCTGTGCAGGGAAGGTGGGGCAAGGTCCATCATCAATGAATAAATAAGCTAAAGCATCAAGCTTGATGCTGGCTTCACGGCCCTGACTAATCTGACGTGGATGACGAATATAGTTCCAAGGATTTGCAGGTTAGTGTTGATTGGCCATACTATATTACCCATAATATCCAGGGAGGTACAGGTTAGGGTGGATTGGCAATGCTAAATAACCCATACAATCCAGGGATGTCCAGGGATGTGCAGGTTAGGATAGACTGGCCATGCTATCTTGCCCATAGTATCCAGGGATGTGCAGGTTAGGGTGGATTGGCCATGCTAAATTGCCCCATAGTGTCCAGGGATGTGCAGGTTAGGGTGGATTGGCCATGCTAAATTGCCCCATAGTGTCCAGGGATGTGTAGGTTAGTGTGGATTGGCCATGCTAAATTACCTATAGTGCCCAGGGATGTGTAGTTTAGGTGGATTGGCCATGCTAAATTACCTATAGTGCCCAGGGATGTGTAGTTTAGGTGGATTGGCCATGCTTCTAGGCTCTTACAAGCATGGCATTCCAACCGGAACTCTATCATCAAACACATAGAGTTATACCCCATCTACCACTCCCTGAGAAAAGGAGCAGGAAGTGACTTCACTACAGGAAATAACATCACCAACCCAAAGAAACCTAAACATATAAATAGAAAGCAGGAATTGTCAGCATTGCTCTGCCTGAGGCCCACTGAAGATGTTACCTCGTAAGGAAATGAAACATCTGGAAATGAACCTTGCAGCTCGGTGAGCAAACCTACATCCAAAACCTCAACCTGAACTACAAATCTTCTCAAACTCAATAGTAACTTTCCCATAGTGTCCAGGGATGTGCAGGTTTGGGTGGATTGGCCATGCTAAGTGTGGAGTTACAGGGATGAGTTGGGTTTGGCTGCCATGCTCTTCAGAAGATCAGTGCAAACTTGATGGGCACTATGGGTAATTTACCATGGCCAATCCCGACTTGATGGGCCGAGGGGCCTGTATCTGCATTGCAAGGATTCTATGATTCTAAAACATGCATTGGAATTGAACTTTAATTAATTAATAAGTCCGGAGTGTGAAGCTAATATCAATCATGGCAGCTATGAAGCCAACATCAATTGTTTAATAATCCATCCGGCTCACTAATAGGGATGGAAATCTGCCGGTCTTACCCGGCCTGGCCTACATGTGACCCACAGCAATGTGGTTGACTGCTCTCTGAAATGGGCATAGTGGGCCACTCAGATCAAGGGCAATTCGAGGTGGGGCAAGGAATACCAGGTTTGCCAGAGGCACTGTGAAAGAATATTGGTAAGGGTGTGTAGACCAGACTGGACCAGGCCAGACTCCCTCAAAACATTTCAAGAAGGTAGCCCAGACATTTCTAGTTGCTTTAAGCAGGTGTAAAGTGGATACTCCAGGAGTGATGCAGCTGACCCAACCAATGAGTTTTAAATGAAACAGAATTTATTTACAGATTACTGAATGAAACATAAACAAAAGAGAATCGAATTTAGAATAACTTAACCTCATTGAAAACCCAATCGACTCTACCCCAACTTAATGATGCTGTTCCAAATACTTGCAACATCCCCATAAACACCCCCTTGGCAAAAAAAGGGTCAAATCAGGCAAAAGTTCTTCCAGGAGAGACATCAGAGAGAGACAGGTTCGCATGGAACTGCCTCTTTGGGTCCAGCAACTTCTCGGGTTCCCGGCTAAAACCAGCTGTAAAAAAAACAGCCAGACGGCTAAACCCAAACCAAACCAAACTCTGAACTGGGAAAACTGGCCACTCCCTGTTCATTGTACAAGTGTTTTAAAAATAAACACTGAAAAGGTTTTCCAGACATTTCGGATCCTGTGCCTTTATGACCCCTCTTAAAAAAAAAGCCAAGGATAGAATTACTTTGTTAAAGGAGCAACACCGTCATACTTTCCCCCTTAAAAAAATTAACCATCAATATCCAAAAATGGCTTCATTTTAAAAAAGCCTTTAATCTTATACTGTTAGTACATTACAACATGTATGTACTTTACATTGACTATTAACATGCAAACATGCATGCTAAATTCTATTTCAGTCTATTTCACTCCTGCCACCAAACGCCTCCATTTCTCATTCAAGTCTCGACAATATGTCAGCAATCATGTTACCCCATCCTGCCACATGCAAATTGAATGGCTGTAACTCCAAGTTCCATTGAACCAGTCTGAAATTTCTGTCCTTAAATTTCTCCACAAACATCAATGGGTTATGAACAGTGTATATGATTGTCTCAGATACATTACTGCTAACATAAACATTGAAATGTTATAACACCAACAACCAAGCTCAAAGTTTCCTTCTCAACTCTTTCTGCTGATGCATGTTCAGTTTCCTGGAGAAATACCTGATAAGTCTTTCTATCTTCTTGTCATCTTCCTGTAAGAGCACAGCACTGACGCCCACATCACTTGCATTGAAACCGCCTTGAATGGGTTTGCATTAATCAGGTGTGGTTAACACTCACGCAGTGGCTAACACAGCTTTCAGGCTGTCAAATGCCTTCTGACAGTCCACTGTCCAGTGAAACACCTTGTCTTTCTTTAGTAATTCAGTGAGTGGAGCAGTCACGCTGTCACAATTTGGGTACGGAATTCAGATACAATCTCAGGAATTGAAGTACTGCTCTTTTTGGCGATGGTATGGGAAACTCCCCAATTACATGTGTTTGTGCATCCCATGGGGCCATTTGCCCGTGTCCAATAACATGGCCCAGAAAGGTGACTTGGGTTTTGGCCAATTCACTTTTGGCCACGTTTATTCACCGAGCCCACCAGTCCATCGAACAATTCGGACAACTGTTGCAAATGGTCCTTCCACGTGTGACTAAAAATCACCAGGTCATCTCTATAGGCAATACAGTTGGGTAATCTCAAAATTACCTCATTGGCTAATCTCTGAAAGATGGCTGACACATTTTTCATACCAAATGGCATACCGTTAAACTGATACAGTCCATTCGGCGTTACGAAAGCCGAAATAGTGTTCGCTGTTTCAGACAGAGGTACGTGCCATTATCCTTTGAGCAAGTCCAACTTAGAAATATAAGTTGCTTGTCCCACCTTTTTAACACAGTCTTTCAAATGTGGAATTGGATATGCATCATACATTGTAACTGCATTGACTTTGCAACAGTCCACACATAACCATTTGGGTACCATCTGGTTTTGAAAAATTTACCATGAACTCCAGTCACTGTAACTCACTTTGTCTTAGAACATACATTCAATCCCCTTTTGAACTTATGCCAATTTAGATGATTGTGCCTATAAGGATGTTGCTTAATTGGAACAGCATTTCCTATGCATAATTAGGTTAGTTTTTCCCTGCTTATTTCCACACATCTCTCCATGCGATGGCATTAACGCTTTCAGGTCTCTTTTGATTTTCCTTTGGAAGATAACTCAGTATTTTATTCCAATTTTTGACAATTTCCTCATTGTCCAATTTTAATTGAGGAATGTCCAATTCAGAATCCTCTGAACTTGGTTCTTCTCTCTGTATTGTAACCATTAACCCATTCTCCTTTGGATTCCTTCCCTGTCAAAATACCATTTGAGTATATTCACATGACAGACTCCATCAGATTTCTTTCTGGCTGGAGTCCTTATCAAGTAGTTCACCTTACTCACTTTCCTTTTGACTTGATAAGGTCCACTAAACCTTGCTTTTAACAGTTCGCCTGTCGCTGGAAGTAACACCAACGCCTTACCTCCAACAGCAAAGTTGAGAGTTTTTGATTTCTTGTCTGCTTCTGGTTTCGTTGTATGCCGTGATACTTTTAAATGCTGTCTAGCCTACTCCCTCACTCTATTAAACTGTTCCCTAAAATTTGACTCACAGTCCAAATATGTGGTCACTGAATTCTGACTTACTGATTTCTCCTTAATCAATTTTAACAGTGCTCTCACTTCATGCCCCAAAACTAATTCAAATGGACTGAATTCAGTCGATTCATTTGGTGCATCACTGATTGCAAGAAAGTACAAATGGAATTCCTTTATTCAAATCATCTGGACAGTCGCAACTATAAGCCCTCAACATGGTCTTTAATGTCTGATGCTAGCTTACTAGCATTGCCTGTGATTCTGGAAGGTACGCAGTGGATTTGTAATACCAGAAGCAGCCGTGATTTTTCTGCACCTCACTCAATCTAGTTCACAGCGAGGGCCCCTCTATGTCATTTGGGGTGGCACGGTGGCTCAGTGGTTAGCACTGCTGCCTCACAGCACCAGGGACCCAGGTTCGATTCCAGCCTCGGGCGACTGTCTGTGTGGAGTTTGCACGTTCTCCCCGTGTCTGCGTGGGTTTCCTCCCACAGTCCAAAGATGTTAGGGTGGATTGGCCATGCCGAATTGCCCATAGTCTTCAGGGATGAGTAGGTTATGTGCGGTAGTCAGGGGAAATGTTGAGTAATGGGGTAGGGGAATGGCCTGGGGAGGTTACTGTTCGGAGGGTTGATGTGGACTTGTTCAGCCGAAGGGCCTGTTTCCACCTTTTGGGATTCTAATTCATAGAATGTGGAGGTAGGTTCACACTGAACCTTCAAAGAACGACACTAACCAAAGGAAACCCACGGGGAGAAAGCACAAACTCCACACAGACAGTCAGCCTGAGACTAGAATCGAACCCACTATGGCTCCTCGTTCCTTCTATTTCTCCTCAATCATCCGCAGCAAGCTCATTCTGCAAGGTGTGCTGCGTCTTTCCACCTGTTTATCCACAGGACGTGAGGGGCAATATTTTTACACAGAGAGTAGTTTATATGGAGAATGAATTGCCAGAGGGAGTGGTGGATGTTACAATATTTAAAAGACATTTGGGTAAGTACATGAATAGGAGAAGTTTGGAGGGATATGGGCCAGGAGCAGGCAGGTGGGACATGGTTGTCATGGGCTGGTTGGATCAAAGGGTCTGTTTCCATGTTATATGACAGTAACTCATAAAATGAGAAAAATTCTGGGAAGTGGGAAGGTACTGTCTTGAATCTTCCTCACAGGATGTAGCAGCCTCGACTACCTAGATCAGAATCCCAACGAATCAGTCACTGTCTTTGCATAGGGTACCATTGAATGCCAATTTCCCCCCACTCTCTCTTACTGTATAGAATTCCAGTTAAGTACCTTTCCCATTTGGTCCCATTGTGCAGAATTCCACTGGGATAAACCTTCTCCCATTTATTTTCAGTACGTGTAATTACAAAGGATTTATGTCTGTCCCATCTTCTTTCACCGTGTAAAATCCTAATGGACTTTCCATTCACTCCCATTGTATAGAATAACTGTGGATCCCAACCATTCCTAGTCACTCTCATTGGATAGACTTCCAATGAACTGATACCCCACTCCCATTGGATGGACTTTCAATGAACTGATACTCTACACCCATTGGATAGACTTCCAATGAACTGATACCCCACTCCCATTGGATAGACTTTCAATGAACTGATACCCTACACCCATTGTATAGACTTCCAATGAACTGATACCCCACTACCATTGGATAGACTTTCAATGAACTGATACCCTACACCCATTGGATAGACTTCCAATGAACTGATACCCCACTCCCATTGGATAGACTTCCAATGAACTGATACCCTCATCATTCACTCCCATTGTGTAGAATCCCAATGAATCCCTGCCATTCCTAGTCACTTCATTGGATAGACTTCCAATGGACCAGTACCTGCCCCATTCACTCTCCTTGGATAGATTGTCAATTCATCCATACCACTCCCAGTCACCTCCCATTGGATAGAATTCCAATGGACCAATACCCTTGCCAATTTGCTCCAATTGCATGGAATCCCAATAGATTCATACCATTCCTAGTCACATCAATTGGATTGATAGCTTCCCCATTCACCCCCATTGTTCCAATCCCAATTCTCAATTCTCAATAACATTCTCAACTCACTCCCATTGAAAAAGACCCAATTTCTGTTTGTTCACTCCTCTAGTTAAAAAGTTTGACTCATCCAAGAAAAACACTCCCACTGCCGAGGCTCAATCTCTTGAAATATTGTTCTGTTTTGCTAAATATGGTCCTGGCTTGCTAAAGTGCATTTTGAGGCTTTGAGGCTGCCTTGATGTTTTTATAGGAAGTACCTGTTTTCTTTGGTCGGAATCCTTGTTTGGACAAAGTCAATGATTAATTGAGAAGCTGGGCTCTGAATTTTAATTTGGACATGCCTTTCTTTGCTCCTTCTAGTACTTGAAATTTCTGGATCAAATGGATTGATATTATCTGCACGTTTTTTGTTTTGTTTAGCTCAGTACGAATATCTGCACATTTCAAACCACAGGAATTCACAGCACCAAAGGAGACCATTTGGCCCATTATTCTCATGCTGTCTCTTTGAAAAAGTAGCCGGGGATTAGTCCCACTTCCCCAGTTTTTTCTCCATAAGCCTACAACTTCTTTGTCCTCGAGTATTAGTGTAACTTGCTGTTCAATATATTTATGGACTCGGCGTAGGGATTCCACACTGTAGGGATTCTATGATGCATTTTCAAAGAGGATATTTCAGATCACAATGCTTTTCTGTGCAAAATAATTTGCCTAATCTCCCCTCTAGATCTTTTCCTCATCATCTTTAGACTAAATTGTGCTTGTCACATACCAGAAAGAATAGTCATTGTCGTGAAGATTAACCAGTCTCCACCTCCACTCCAAGACCCACTTGCCCTGTGCCAGCCTAGCTTGAGTGACATGGTGGCTCAATGGTTGGCACTTCTGTATCATAGTGCCAGGAACCCAGGCTTGATTCCAGCCTCAGGTGACTGTCTGTGTGGTGTTTTTTCTGCTAATTCAAACCAGCAACACAGAAATGATTCGCCCTGTGTTATAATCTGTGAAAATTCATGAGGCAAAGGACTATCCCAAAAGTCACTATTTAAAGTAAAACTTAACAACTGCATTATTTAAGTCGAACAGAAAATATTACTGAACAAATATTTACAACTCCTTTCCTTTAACCCTACCTTTTACCTCCCCCACTTTACAATACTGGTCAGCTAAAAAAAAAACTTGATTACGATTTATGAAGAAGCAATCGCATTTCAAAACCACCCAGCTTTGCTGAGTTTGTTCTTCAGATTTTCCTCTGTAGCTTCTCTCTCCAGGCCAGTTTATATATTCTGCTGCACAAATTTCATCCACAGGCAGGTATCTCTCAGAGAGCTCTTAAACTAGCAGCCTACATCTGTTGGTCTTTTGGCAGTTCTCCTCCTAACTGTATAAAATGTCTGGCTTTTTATACCCCAAACCATTGTTTCATTGGGTTTTAATATTATCAAAATACAAAATCAAACTCAATTGGAGTTTGGTATCTTGGGGCATATTTTAAACTGATTAGCCGAATTTGAATTTGTTTATGTCTCCAGGCAGTACAGCTACTCTAGTTGTTTCGGCCAAATGTTACATTGTTACCTTACTCTCTGTACTTCTCTAAGTCCTTCCCAACTTTTCAACTCTCTTAAAGGTACAGTACACTCACAACTTCATAACAGTGGAGTTTGCACATTCCCCCTGTGTCTGTGTGGTTTTCCTCCGGGTGCTCTGGTTTCCTCCCACAGTCCAAAGATGTGCAGGGTAGGGTGAATTAGCCATAGTGTTCAGGGATGTATGGGTTAGGTACATTATTCAGGGTAAATGTAGACTATAGGGTAGGGGAATGGGTGGGTTACTCTTTGGAGGGTCGGTATGGACTTATGGGGCCGAAGGGCCTGTTTGCATACTGTAAGGACTCTATGAGGTCATGACTCTAAGAGCATGGCTGTTGTTCATCATTGATTTCTGACTGTTTCTTCTGGGTACCTGGGTTAATGGGGCACAATTCCATTGAACTGACCTCCTTAAGTTGGATAGATGGTGCTATCTTGGTTATGTCACTGGGATAGTAATTGAGAGACATTTTAAAAAAGAAACATTGTTTTATTCATTCATGGGATGAGGGCATCACTGGATAGGCCAGCATTTATTACCCATCCCAGAGGGCAGTTAAGAGTCAACCTCATTGCTGTGGGTCTGGAGTCACATGTAGGCTAGACGGTCTGGAAGTTTTGTGAACCAGATGGGTTGAAGTAGATCAGATTCCCTACAATATGGAAATAGGCCCTTCAGCCCCACAAGTCCACACCAGCCCTCCCAGACCCATTCTCCTACCCTATATTTACCCCTAAATATGGACAATTTAGCAATGGCCAATCCAAGCAATCTGCACATCTTTGGACTGTGGGAGGAAACCGGAGCACTGGAGGGAACTCACACAGACATGGGGAGAACGTGCAAACTCCACACAGACAGTCACCCAAGCAGGGATCAAACCCACGTGCCTGGTGCTGTGAGGTAGCAGTGCTAACCACTCAGCCACTGTGCCAATCTTGGCGTTTCTCCCGAACAATCATCATTTAATTCTTAACTCCATATTTTTAATGAATTCAAATGCCACCATGGTAGGATTTGAACTCCCTGGAATATTAGCTGGGATCAGCATTCCAGTGATAATACCCTTAGGCCATCACCTTCCGCTGGACTGATGCACTGGAGCCGTCCGACCACAACAGCTTGTAGGATGCAGGGGTCACCTCAGTGATGGTGGTTAAGGCACTTGCCTGTTGACTAGTATAAAAATCAAGCTGGTTCATCTTTAGGGAAGGGAAATCTGCTGTCCTTCCTCGGTCAGGTCCACATGTGACTCCAGACCCCACAGACAAAGGGGCAGTTAGACTCAAAACATCAGCTCTTTTCTCTCCTTACAGACCTGCTGAGATTTTCCAGCATTTTCTCTTTTGGTCCCACAGACATTAGCTGCCCTCTGAAAGAGCCTGGCAAGCCAGTCATCTCAAAAGTATTTATAGGTGGGCAGCTCTGTGCCAGTGATCCCGCTGAAAGCTTGACAATAAAGTGATGAGGCAACCCACTGAATCTTTGCACGCTATCCAACCAAACTGGACCCTCTTCTCAAACAGACATCCAAAGCCAGATTGCTGTGGCCAACCTCCCAACTATCGAATCCATCTACCGGGCCCGCTGTCAAGGAAAGGCAGCCAGCATTCTCAAAGATCCATCCCACCCTGGCAACATTTTTCAACAATCTCTACCATCGGGGAGAAGCCTGAACACACGCACCAGCCAGTTTCGAAACAGTTTCTACCCTGCTGTTGTTGGAATACTGAATGGACTCACAAACCTTTAACATTCGCCTGTACCTGTATTTTTGTTTTTGCTGCTGTTTAGATTAGATTACTTACAGTGTGGAAACAGGCCCTTCGGCCCAACAAGTCCACACCGACCCGCCGAAGCGCAACCCACCCATACCCCTATATTTACCCCTTACCTAACACTACGGGCAATTTAGCATGGCCAATTCACCTGACCCGCACATCTTTGTGACTGTGGGAGGAAACCGGAGCACCCGGAGGAAACCCACGCAGACACGGGGAGAACATGCAAACTCCACACAGTCAGTCGCCTAAGTCGGGAATTGAACCCGGGTCTCTGGCGCTGTGAGGCAGCAGTGCTAACCACTGTGCCACCGTGCCGCCTACTACCTACCATTTACTTATCTATGTTGCTTAACTCTATGATCTGCCTGTGTTGCTCATAAGACAAAGCTTTTCACTGTGCCTTGGTACACATGACAATAAATTCAATTCAATCCAATTGCAAGATGGCATTGAGACTACTATCTCCCATCTTTCACCGTGAGAGATTAGTGTTGAGATGTTACAGTCCTGAAGGAGAACTTGCAGTCAACGTGGGTTCTCTGTGGACCATTTCCATTTTCCCCATCCCTATGACCTGACAAACTTATGTCCCTCACAGACAAAACCAGAAGTTGCTGGAAAAGCTCAGCAGCTCCAGCAGCATCCGTGGAGAGAGAAATCAGAGTTAATATTTCAGGTTGAGTGACCCTTCTTCAGAACTCCAATTCTGAGGAAGGGTCGCCGGACCCGAAGCATTAATGCTGATTTCTCTCTCCGCAGATGCTGCCGAGCTTTTCCAGCAACTTCTGGTTTTGTGTCTGATTTGCGGCAGATCTTTCACGTTATATTCAACTTATGCCCCTCGCACCCTTCCAATTGGATTTTGAAATTGTTCATTGTCTCAACTTTTACTCCTTGCTAAAAACAAACCGAACATTTCTTGCACAAACCCTCCACGCTGTACTTCCCTAGACCTTGTACCGTGAGTTACTGGGAACAGCCGTCAATCTGATACATCTCACTCGTACCTCCCTTCGATCGCCTCTGGGTTTCAGTTTCTTTAGAATAATCCAGTTGCTCAAATATTTCATTCCTGGAACCATTCTGGTAAATCTTCCCAGTTCCTTCTGAGGGTCTCGTTCTTTGTTTTTCTTTTTTTTCTTCTTCTTTTTTCTCTTTTTTTTTCTTTTTTCCTACTGCCCTGTTTTTATTTCAAAAGGAAACACCCGAGTGGTGATCTCCTGTTTATTTTTTTTCCCAGTTTTTTTTTTGTTTTTTATTAACCCCACACTATTGCCTAACTGCGATAGTGCTTATTTTTCCCCAGCACCTATGGTGTGTGTGCTTGCAGGTGAGGGTCCCGTTCTATTCTGAAAGAGCCCAATTTGCATTTCATTCATTCTTTCAAGTCTGAGAATTGAAAGACCCTTGGACGTTGCTGGTGGACGATATCTATGGAATGTCAACACATCTGTTGGAATAGGACGATCAGCAAGTAAAATAGCAGATCCCCTGGTCTGCACGTCGAGATATTTATTCTGCCTGTGTAAACACATCGAGGTGGTTTAGTCCTGAGGACCGTGTGTTGGAACCTTTTTTGCAGTTTCTGATTTGAAAACAGCTCGATGAACGAGTGAATCTTCAGGTCACACAGAGGGGATAAGACAACTGCGTTTATCAGCGTGCACAAGGGAGGGGGGAGCGAGAGAGGAGGTCAGAATTAACATAGCTGGAGATTCGAGTGAGGTTAACATCCCAAATCCCTTCACCAACAGCACTGTGCTACACCACTCAGACTGCAACGGGTTCAAGGAGGGGCCTCACCACCATTTCCTTTATCTTTATTCACTTACGGGATAGTCCAGCATTTATGGCTCATCCCTAATTGCCCACAGGGAGGTGCAGCCAAGCGGTATTATCACTGGACTCCCACAACCCAAAGATGTGCAGGTTTGGTGAATTGGCCGTGCTAACTTGCCCATGGTGTTCACGGATTTGGAGGTGAGGTGCATTAGTGAGGGGTAAGTGTAGAGTAATAGGTTCAGGGAATGGGTCTGGGTGGGTTACTCTTCGGAGAGGTCGGTGTGGACTTGTTGGGTCGAAGGGCCAGTTTTGACACTATAGGGATTCCCTGATTACTCTATGATAACTGACAGCACTGCACTCCCCCATCACTAATGCTCAGGCCAATAAAGTGGGACTTGGACCCAGAACTAGCGGTTTAGACCACCATCACCACCATCGGTGGTCTCTCGCAGATGGGGATGACTCTCTCCCACTCTCAGGGTGAGTCTGTAGGCTGTACAGACCGATGGGCCTACCGCAGGCTCTGTTACACTGGGGGCAGGAGGTGGTCATGGGATGGGGGTGGGTGGGGCGTTGGTGAGGCAGCGCATTCCTTTCGCCCGGCTTCCGCTTCTTCCCGACGGTGAGTCTCCAGGTGCTCCACGCCTTCCTGGATGCCCCTCCTCCACTGTGGACGGTCTGGGCCCAGTGATTCCCAGGTGTCTGTGGGAAGGCCGCACTCAGCCCAGTGAGGCCTTGAGGGTATCCCTGAGGTGCTCGCTCTGTCCCACCTGGGGCTGGCCTGCAGTTTGGGAGCTGGGAGTAGAGCACTCGCCTGGGGAGTCTCGTGTCAGTCGTGGGGACGGTGTGCCCAGCCCATCGCAGCCGATCGGGGAGTGGGCGTGGGGGTCAGTGCCTCAAAGCTGGGCCTGGTCGTGGAGGCTGGTGTTGGTGTGTCTGTCTTCCCAGCAGATCCGCAGGGACTTGCACTGGCAGCATTAGGAGGACTGTTCGAGTGCCTGGAGGTCCCTGCTGTAGACAGACCACATCTCAGAGCCCCACAGGAGAGCGGGAAGCAGCACAGCTCTGTAAACATCAGCTTCGTCTTGGATCTGACGTTGTCTTCCTCGAACACCCGACTCCTCAGGAGGCTGGAGGTTCAGCCACTGACCCACAGACTGTCAGAAAACATCAAGCTTTTATCTTCCGTGACCACATCTTACATTTTGCAGATGTTGGCCAGGATTGCGCAGACTAATTTAAACTTTAATAAACCTTTGAAGGTTCGATTGCATGATTAGCTCACTCTTGGCAGGTGCACAAGGATTCCAGAAATTGTCTGTATTGTTACAGAACCCACATTCCTAACGCAATGAAGACTGATTACACTGACCGTCTCTGCACTCCAGCTGAATACAGTTGACGGCCAGATGTTGCACTCAGACACCTAGGATTCATTGACTGTAATGCTCCCTGTAATTTAATTTGTCAGGGCTTGGATCTCCAAGGTCACTATGCAGTAGTCACTTCGGAAAAGAGAACGTCGATGTGAGATCACGCCAAGTGACGTGTGAGTGACTTCAGAGCAGCAACCATCAAGGGTTAGATGCTTAGGGTCCAGGAGACTGAAAATTTGGCCGCCGTTGGTGAAGTGATGGCAATTGCACCCTAACCAAGAGGCTGGAACTGGAGGAGTGCAGAGATCTAGGAGGGATGTGAGGCTGGAGGAAGTTAGAGAGAATTGGAGAGGTGTAGCTCCTGCGCGGTTTGACCACACCGATGAGAATTGCGACAACTCAATTCAGTTGGGGAATCAATGCACATGTGACCGGGTGCCGGCGCGAGTGATGAGGGTGGGGGGTGTCATGGATGAGCGAAGCTCAGTTCGAGTTGGCACTCGGGCAACGGAGCATTCGACGCCCTCAAGTTTCAGGAGGGCGGGAGATGGCTCGGAGTATGTTGGGATGGTCCAGTCTCTGGGCGAATGAGAGGAAATGGTGAATGGCTCGGAGGAAAATCAAGCAAATAATTGAGGCGGGAATGGGAATGTACGACATGATGAGAAAAGTATTCCGCCATGGAAACGTCAATCCTTGAATGCACCACAAAAGCATCAGCAACCTCTCCTCGTGATAATTTCTCAGTTTATTCAACTATGGCCAGGAATCAGGGGTTCATTACAAGAGAAACTCTTTGGAGTTCAGTAGAAAAAGATGATTTCATTGAAACAGTCCAATTTTCAGATGACTTTACCAGGAGGATGCTTTTTCCTCATGGAGGGATTATTAAGAACGAGGGGCCACGGTTTTTTCACAAGGAATCTCCCATTTAAGAGAGAGCTGACCAGGAATATCTTCTCTCAGACTGTCGTTAGTGTTCCCCAGAGAGCAGGCAAAGTTGGGTCATTGAGCATGCTCCATTTTTCATCATGGGGGGGCGGGGTCAAGAGCACTGCAAGCAGGAAAGTTGAGTTAAGGCTGCGATGAATTATCTTATACACGACTGAGGGGCTGGGTGGCGGAGTTGGGTATTGCAGATTAGAGTGGTATGGAAAAGCACAGCAGGTCACGCAGCATCCGAGGAGCAGGAAAATCGATGTTTCAGGCAAAAGCCTGAGGGGCTGAATGGCCTACTTATCTTTCCTAGCACCACTGTTAAGCCTATTCTCTGGCCCCATTCTATCTCCCTTCACATAAGTAAGAATTACATCAGCTGCACACCGTTCCTCTGATACTCTTAGGTAAGGGTTAGGTAAGGGTCATACAATGGCTGCAATCTATTTGGTATTCCAAACTTACCTTGGCTGCGTCATGGACTCATTACCAAGGTCATAGTGCTGGGCGACAAAGAGGGAGGAAGGGTTTGAAAACTGCCTACGAAGAGAAGATGGAGGTTAAAAAAATACGTAACTTGGGTGTCGAACAGTGGGGAAACATTTCCCAAAGGAATGAGGTGCCAAAGCCACAGCTGTTCAACATTTAGCGGCACAGTGGCTCATTTAGCACTGGTACCTCACAGCACCAGGAACCCGGGTTCGATTCCACCCTTGGGTGACTGTCTGTGTGGAGTTTGCACATTCTCCCCGTGTTTGTGTGTATTATCTCCTACAGTGCAAAGATGGTGCGGTTTAGGTGGATTGGCCATGCTAAGGTGTGCAGGTTAGGTGAGTTAGCCATTGGAAATGCAGGGTTATAGGATAGGATGGGTCTGGGTGGATTGCTCTGAAAAGGGTCGGTGTGGACCCGATGGGCTGAATGTTCTATTTCCACATTGTTGGGATTCTATGACTTAAAGCTCAACATCATTACGACAAAGCAACCCCTGCTTGACTGGCACCACATACACTCCCGCCCCCACCGACGGTCAGTAGCAGCAGTATGTACCGTGTACAAGATGCACTGCAGCAATTCACCTAAGACAGCACCTTCCAAACCCATGGCCACTTCCATCTAGAAGGGCAAGGTCAGCAGATACAGTAGGAACACCACCCCCTGCAAGTACCCATTCAAGCCATTCACCACCCTGACTTGGAAATATAGTGCTATTCCTTCAGTATTGCTGGGTCAAAATCCCCCCTAAAGACATCGTGGATCAACCCACAGTCGGGGGACTGCAGCAGTTCAAGAAGGCAGCTCACCCCCACCTTCTCAAGGGGCAACTAGGGATAGGCAATAAATGACAAACACACCCACGTCGGTTTTCCTGCTCCTCAGATGCTGCCTGTCCTGCTGTGCTTTTCCAGCACCACTCTGATCTAAACACAGGCAATAAATGCTTGGCTCAGTCAGTGATGCGCATAATCCCACAAATGGATAAAGAAAAATAAACCGTTTGAATACAGGAATCAAAAGTATGGTTTTGAAATTTTTGGATGACAACAAATTGTGAGGTTCCCTTAATTCAGAGGAGGACTGCAACCAATATAGGATAAAATTAGCAAATATTTACTCCCGGACATTGGTCAAGAGTTGTTGAAACTTCACATCTGGTATGCATCAGGATCAACGCAAGAATGCCAAATTCCAACTGATCACAACAACTTACATGACAGAGAAAAGGGTGCTGATTGGTTGCCAGGTTGACTCTGATTGGCTGAAGTGGTGAAAGAACCAGGGAACTAAAGGCTTCCCCAAGTTCCTTCATCTTTCATCCCTCTCTTTTCAGTGAAATTGAAAGTTATAAGACATGATGGCAATGAAAAATGAGTCACAACGTGGTTAAAGAGATCGTAAATCTCACCGATGACACCTGTGGCAAGCAGTAAGAGCAGGAGTTTCCTGTTTAGCCTGAACTGTGGCCATAGTTTTGCTACATCAAGAGGTACCGCATGTCAGTCACAAAACAGCGTCATCTTCATTCTGAAGGACTGTGCTATCTACACACTGTTGAGAAGTTGGTGTGTGTGTGTGTGCAATTGTAAAATGGCAGGGAGCATGGTTCCCTTTAAAAAGATAGTGCTTTTTCAGTGTTTAGAGTTAAAATAGATATTTGAGCAAGATTTTAAAATGCAGGAGCACAGAGAGCACCCAAATTGAAGCATCAAACAGCTAAGCAGCATTTTTAGCAAGACAACAATTTTTTTTCAAATTTAACCAATTAAGCCCTTAGATATCAAAAACAATTAAATTTAAATCTGACAGTTTTGACGACCTAGAACTAATCTGATGGTAAAGAGTATAATAAAGGATATCAAGGTGAGGGAATTCGGAAAATTGGGGAGAGCAAATTGCCATCTGAAGAGACAATAGCTTTCAATTCTCAGGAAAAAGTACCATCTAGTTAATAAAGGTACTGCCGCACTCTTAGTTAATACTCCAGACTGCGGAATTCACAGAGAGAACATTCCTGACAGAAGAACAAGAAAGCGTTCCTCATAAAAGATAAACAGAGAAGGAGAGAAGCATTCTGGAAAGCATATTTTAGCTGTAATTCTGAGAGAATAAATCCTATTGCTTTTTTTTTATATAAGTGGGACTCGTATTTATTGGAACAGCACGCCATTAGAATTTTTTTTCTTTAGAGATTAGTTTAGTAGTTAGAGGGGAATTGTTCAGCTTGTTAGTGGTTCTGTTAATCTGTTCACTCTTGGAGTTAGATCAATATATTGTTACTTGTTGATTATAGAGTGAGTGAAAGGATTTCATTTCATTTAACAATTCCTTTATAATCGATTGGAGGGGAGTGAGAAGTAGGGTCATACTACAGTTCACATATCTTTTACCCGATTATGGGTGTTTTAGTTTCAGTTATCAGAGAGTGAGGGCAGGTATCCACCTTGCTTCATAACAACACCCACAAATTGAAATGAATCAAATTGCAGTTACAGGCATTCCCTGCTATCGGAAATTACAGTGTTCCTATGAAACCTTTCATAAGCCAAGATTGCGTAAAGCGAAGAAGCATTAATTTACATGGGAAAAATTTCAACTTTTCTCATAAAAGTGAAAATCCTCTTTATATTTCTTTCAGTTAGCGAAAACAGACTCTAATGTAGGTCTTTCGCAAAACCAAAGTGGTGTAAGCGAACTTTCGGTCAGCAGGGGGAGTGCCTGTATTAACGCCAACCCCTGTCTGACTGCGAAGGTGGACAATGGGAAGATGGAAGGTCCTGCTTCTTGGACTCTTCACGCGGACGCACTGGTTACAAAGGCCCAACAACGTCTCTTCTTCCTCAGGCAAATGAGGACATTAGGCATGACGGTGAATACCCTTGCCAACTTTTATAGGTGCACCATCGAGAGCATTCTGTCTGGATGTATCACCACCTGGTATGGCAACTGTACCATTCAAGATCGGAGATGGTTACAGAGAGGGGTGAACTCAGCCCGGACAATCACAAAGACCAATCTCCCATCTATAGAATCCATCTACCAGGCCCGCTGTCAAGGAAAGGTCACCAGCATTCTCAAAGATCCATCCCACCCTGGCAATGTTTTTCTACAACCTCTACCATCGGGGAGAAGGTACAGAAACCTGAACACACACACCAGCGGTTTCGAAACAGTTTCTCCCCTACTGTTAGAATACTGAATGGAATCACAAATTCTTAACATTCCCCTGTACCTGTGCTTTTGTTTCTGCTGTTGTTTACCTATTATTTACTAATCTATGCTACTTAACTCTGTGATCTGCCTGTATTGCTCGCAAAACAAACATTTCACTGTGCCTCGGTACAGAGAGAGAGAGAGAGAGAGACAGAGACAGAGAGAGAGACAAACAGAGAGACTGAGAGAGAGCGACAGAGAGAGAGAGAGACACAGAGAGAGAGAAGAGAGAGAGACAGACAGATGGACAGAGAGAGAGAGAGACAGAGAGAGAGAGAGAGACAGACAGAGAGAGAGACAAACAGAGAGACTGAGACAGAGCGACAGAGAGAGAGAGAGACACACAGAGAGAGAGAAGAGAGAGAGACAGACAGATGGACAGAGAGAGAGAGAGACAGAGACAGAGAGAGAGAGAGAGAGCGACAGAGAGAGAGACAAACAGAGATACAGAGAGAGAGCGACAGAGACAGAGAGAGAGAGAGACAGACAGAGGGACAGAGAGAGAGAGAGAGAGCGACAGAGAGAGAGAGACAGAGACAGAGACAGAGAAAGAGAGAGAGAGAAGTAGCAAGGTAGAGAGGTAGAAGTAGCAACTACCTCAGTCCATAGTCAGGGACAGAGGATGTGACTATGAGGTAGAGGAAGCCAGGAGGTATTGCTGAAGGAGCCCTTGAGCTCATCTAACAGGTTTGAGATTCTTACTCCCTGTGTGGACAGGAGCAGGGGCTGGAGGAAGGATGTCTTGCTGTAAGTTGTCCAGGGCATGGTGAGGCCACCCCTGGGGTTTTCGGTCTCCTAGTCTGAGGCAGGACATTCTTGTTATTGGGGGTTCCAGCGAAGGTTTACCAGACTGATTCCCGGGATGGCAGGGCTGACACCTGAGGAAAGACTAGATTGTACTCACTGGGATTTAGAAGAATGAGATGGGATCTCATGGAAACATATAAAATCCTGATGGAACTGGGCAGGCTAGATGCAGGAAGAATGTTCCCGATGTTGGAGAAGTCCAGAGTGAGGGGTCACAGTCTATGAATAAGGGGTAAGCCGTTCAGGACTGAGCTGAGGAAGAATGTCTTCACTCCGAGAGTTGGGGACCTGCGGAATTCTCTCCCACAGGAAGCTGTTGGGGCCAGTTCATTAGATAGATTCAAGAGGGAGCTGGACATAGCCCTTGTGGCTAAAGGGATCAAGGGATATGGAGAGATAGCGGGAATGGGCTGCTGAGATTGCATGATCAGCTATGAATGGTGGGTCAGACTCAAAGGGCCAAATGGCCTTCCTGCTTTCTCTGTTTCAATGAGAAAACTGACCATAGCACCGTGATCCAGGGAGCGATCCAAGATGGGGGAGAAAGGAGAAATGCTGTTGTCATTGGGGACTGTATAGTCAGGAGAACAGAGACTATTCTCTGAGGCCAGGATCGAGAGTCCCGGATGTGTTGCCTGCCCAGTGACCGGGTTCAGGATCTCTCATTAGATTACTTACAGTGTGGAAACAGGCCCTTCGGCCCAACAAGTCCACACCGACCCGCCAAAGTGCAACCCACCCATACCCCTACATTTACCCCTTACCTAACACTACGGGCAATTTAGCATGGCCAATTCACCTGACCCGCACATCTTAGGACTGTGGGAGGAAACCGGAGCACCCGGAGGAAACCCACGCAGACACGGGGAGAACGTGCAAACTCCACACAGTCAGTCGCCTGAGTCGGGAATTGAACCCGGGTCTCAGGCGCTGTGAGACAGCAGTGTGCCACCGTGCCGCCCACTGGCTGGGCTGCAGAGGAACTAGGAGTGGGAGGAGAAAGATCCAATTGTCACAGTCCAACGATGTGGGTAGAAGCAGGAAAAGACGGTCTGTTGAGGGAATATGAGCAGCTCGGGAAAAGGTAATAGTCTCTGAATTACTCCCTAGCGAATTGACACATAGTGAACAAGATTAAAGAGGTGAGCATGTGGCTGAAAGATTGGTTTGGGAGAAACGGATTCAAATTCATGAGACATTGGCTCCAGAACTGGGGAAGGAGGAAGCTGTTCTGATGGAATCAGGGACCAGAGTCCAGGTTAATCACATACCTTGGGCTGTGGGTAGGGATTTAAACTGAATAGCGTGGGGGCAGGGGAGTTCAGTTGCATTAAAAATGATGGATAAAGTTAGAGGGGAGCAGAGGTCAGGCGAGGTTATTCAAGTTTCCAGAACGTGTAATAGGATGGAGAGTATGGGAAAGGTCAGGAGTCTAACTTCAGGCACAGCAGATAATTAGGAGAAGGGGGACAGTCAATGCAGGACTGAGGGTGTTGTATTCAAATGCATGCAGTATACGAAGCAAGGTAAATGAGCTGGAGCACAGATTGAAGTTGGTGGATTCAATATTGTGGCTTCCACAGAGACATGACTTCAAGTGGATCAGGGCTGGGAACTAAAATATCCGAGGATACACGTCCTAGCCAAAGGACAGGCAGAGGGTACAGGGTTGCCTTGTTAGTAAAGAAATGAAATGAAATCAATGGGTAAGAATCGATATGGGACCGGAAGGTGTTGAATCTGTCTGTTTGAGGAACTGTAAAACGTGACCCTGATTAGGGGTTATGTTCTGGCTTCCTAGCAGTAGTCAGGGTGTGGAGCAGAAAATTTATCAGGAGATCGAAAAGGCAATATTCATGGGATCTTCAGGAGGTGGACTGGGACAATCAGGTAGGTCGTGGATCCCAAGAAAAGGAATTTGTGGGATGTCTATGGGACGGTTTTCTTTGGAGCAGCTTGTGGAAGAGCCCATGACGGAACAGGAAATTCTGGATCCGGTGATGTGCAGTGAGGCGGACTTGACCAGGGAGCTGAAGGTGAAGGAACCCCCCCCCCGGGGGCAGTGACCATAACGTGAGAGAATTCACCCTGCAGTTTCAGAGGGAGAAGCTGGAATCAGATGCAACAGTGTTACAATCGAGCAAAGGGAATGGCAAAGACATGAGGGAGGAGCTGACCAGAGTTAATTGGAAGGGGGAAACCTAGCAGGGAAGACTCTGTCCAGACTATGTTTGGAATATTGTCAGCAGGTTTGGGCCCCGTATCTAAGGAAAGACGCGCTGGCCTTGGAGGGGGTCCAGAAGTGGTTTACAAGAATGATCCTGGGGTGAAGGACTTGGTGCATGAGGAGCAGTTGAGGACTCTGGGATCTGTACTCAGCGGAGTTTAGAAGGATGGGGGGGTGGGGGTGGGGTGAAGGGATCTGACTGAAACTTATAGAATATGGAGAGGCCTGGGTAGAGTGGGCAGGGAGAAAATGTTTCTACATGTAGGAGAGACTATGACCTGAGGGCACAGCCTCAGAGTGAAGGGAAAACTGAGATGAGGAGGAACGTCTTCAGCCAGAGTTATAAAGCTGTGGAACTCATAGCCACAGAGGACTGTGGAGACCAGGTCATTGCGTGTATTTAAGACAAAGCTTGATAGGTTTGTGATTGGTAAGGGAATCAAAGGTTATGGGGAGAAGGCAGGAGAATGGAGTTATGAGAAACGTATCAGCCATGGCGGAACAGACTCGATAGGCTGAATGGTCTAATTTCGCTCCTACACCTTATGGTCTGATGGTCTTATGGAAGAGAACATTGGCTAAACCAAGACTTTTGTCGAACCTGCTGACTACAAGGTTGGTGGACATGGAGGTGATGGACAAGACATTAGTTAGGCATCAGCTAGCGTCTGGTGCACAGCTCTGGGCACCACACTCTGAGAAGGACGTGAATACATTCAAGACAGCGTTATACTAGAATGGTTCCAGGGAAGAGGAACTTCAGTGACGAAGATACATTGGAGATGTTGGTTCAGTTCACCTTGAAGAGCAGAAAATGAAGAGGAGATTTGGTAAATGTTTTCAAAAAGCATGAGACACCTGGGCACTGTTTTTGGACGGAATCTGTTCTTACCTCGTAAAAAAACGATTGGGAACACAAGGACCCAGATTGTGTTTTGTAAAAGAAGCAAATATGCTGTGAAAAAGTGACATTTTCACACAGTCAGTAGCTCAGAGCTGGAATGGGTGTATGGAAATGTGCTGGAGGAAGACTTTCAAGAGGGTATTGATAGCTATTTAAAACAGAAATTGTGCTGGGAAAGGGCAGGAGATTCTAAAAACTTCCTACCGTGTGGAAACGGGCCCTGAGAAAATCATGTCTAACAAACTCCTGAAGTGTATTGTTGAGACAACAGAGAGTGTTTCTTTGAGGAGACAGTAAGGTCTGCAGATGCTGGAGATCAGAGTTGAGTGCTGGAAAAGCACAGTAGGTCAGGCAGCATCCGAGGAACAGGAAAATCGACGTTTCGGGCAGGAGCCCTTCATTGGGAATGAGTGTACCTTTGAGCCATGCTGGAGATCCGGTGCACGTAAGATCTCCAAAAGCTGAAGGAGACACTGGCACACGACAGCCAAATGAGAAAGGCCATAGCTGGTGTAATACAAAGGTCAAGAGGGACGTGGATAGAAAAATAGGCTGAGGAATAATAAACCGATGGGTGTTTTTTTGGGCGGAAGGAAGTTTTATCGTGGTGTTCTCCAGGGGTCAGTATGAGGACTCTTGCTTTTCCTGATTTATGAATGCGTGATCTTAATCTTGGTGCGGAAGGGACAGTTCATAAGTTTGTGGATGACACAAAACTTGGAAGAAATGTCAGCTGTGAGGAGAACAGTGTAGAATTTCTGTTTTACTCTTTGCTCCCCTTTTAGTGGACAGCACGGTGGCTCAGTGGTTAGCACTGCTGCCTCACAGCGCTGAGATCCTGGGTATGGATCCCACTGTTGGGTGACTGTCTGTGTGGAGGTTGTACATTCGGATTGGGTTTCTTCCAACAGTGCTGAAAATGTGTTGCTGGAAAAGCGCAGCAGGTCAGGCAGCATCCAAATAGCAGGAGAATCGACGTTTCGGGCATGAGCCCTTTCCTGAAGAAGATTTGATTCTCCTGCTCTTTGGATGCTGCCTGACCTGCTGCGCTTTTCCAGCAACACATTTTCAGCTCTGATCTCCAGCATCTGCAGTCCTCACTTTCTCCTTTCTTCCAACAGTACAAGGATGTGTAGGTTAGGGTGGATTGGCCATGCTACATTGCCCCATAGTGCCCAGGGATGTGCAGGTTAGGGTGGATTGGCCATGCTACATTGCCCCATAGTGCCCAGGGATGTGCAGGTTAGGGTGGATTGGCCATGCTACATTGCCCCATAGTGCCCAGGGATGTGTAGGTTAGGGTGGATTGGCCATGCTAAATTGCCCCATAGTGCCCAGGGATGTGCAGGTTAGGGTGGATTGGCCATGCTAAATTGCCCCACAGCATCCAGGGATGTGCAGTTTAGGGTGGATTGGCCATGGTAAATTGTCCCATAGTGTTCAGGGATGTGTAGGTTATGTGAATTGGCCATGCTAACTTGCCCCATAGTGACCAGGGATATGCAGGTTAGGGTGGATTGGCCATGCTAAATTGTCCCATAGTGTCCAAGGATGTACAGGTTAGGGTGGATTGGCCATGCTAACTTGCCTCATAGTGTCCAGGGATGTGCAGGTTAGGGTGGATTGGCCATGCTTAACTACCCTATAGTGCCCAGAAGTGTGCAGGTTAGGGTGGATTGGCCATGCTAAATTATTCTATAGTGTCCAGGGATGTGCAGGTTAGAGTGGATTGGCCATGCTAAATTGCCCCATAGCATCCAGGGATGTGCAGGTTAGGGTGGATTGGCCATGCTAAATTGTCCCATAGTGTTCAGGGATGTGTAGGTTAGGTGAATTGGCCACGCTAAATTGTCCCATAGTGACCAGGAATATGCAGGTTAGGGTAGATTGGCCATGCTAAATTGTCCCATAGTGACCAGGGATGTGCAGGATAAGGTGAATTGGCCTTACTAAATTACCCCACAATGTCCAGGGATGTGCAGGTTAGGGTGGATTGGCTGTGCTGAATTGCACATAGTGTCTAGAGACGTGCAGGCTGGGTGGGGAATGCACGCTTACAGGGGATAGGGTAGGGGTATGGGTCACATTGGGATGCTGTTCGCAATGACGGTGTGGGACCAAATGGCCTGCTTCCACACAGAAGGAGTTTTATGATTCTAAGAGAAACAAGGTGTGAATTTTCATAATCTTTGAGCATACATAGACTGGAAACAAGTGTGCGTGGGATGAGAGCTGCGAGACTGAGCAACTCAATAAACTCTGCGCAAAAAACAAAACTGTCTGCCTTGGTTGCAATCTCTCGAGCTGGCATGAAATCAGATACCAAGATGGGCTGAATGGCCTACTTTTGTTCCGTGATGTTAATGTCTGGAAAGTTGGGACAGCAGCAAGGAGGTGGAAAGGGTCAAACCGGCCAGGGTCAGCACTGAGGGTGATTCGATTCCCCACGCAAATGTTTATAACTTTCTCATGGGAGAAAATTATTCAGATGATTAGGTAATCCTTTTAACATTTGGCACATCTGTGCGGGAAGTTCAATTTGCTTCAAAAATGTGATTTAAAACTGCAGTAATACGTAATTGCATTGGTTTCTCATTAGGACCTGACAGACTTGATTGATGGGATATTCTCAGGTTTGTATTAATGTGGGCGTTCAGTAAAAAGGCAGCTGGGATTGACAAAGATGAATTTTCCACACCTGGCTAAGAATATCTGATGGAGAGAAAATTCCAGGAATGCCCTGGGATCTAGAAATGCTGAATCCTGCACAGACGAGGCACAGTTTTATCTAATGGTTTTTAACAGACAAGAGACTGTGGAGTTTTTAGTGGGTACCCCAGTGTCAGAATTAATTAGATTTCAACTGAAATAAGTTTTAAAAGTGAACAAATCACCACTACATAGAATTGACAGCATGGAAACAGACCATTCTGTCCACATTGTTCATGCTGGTATGTGGTAGCTCAGTGGTTAGCAGCACTGCCTCACACTGCCAAGGACCTGGGTTCAATTCTAGCCTCAGGGTGATTGTGTGGAGTTCTCCCTGTGTCTGTGTGTGTTTCCTCTGGGTGCTTCGGTTTCTTCCCACAGTCCAAAGCTGTGCAGATTAGGGTGGATTGGCCATGTCAAGTTGTCCCGCAGTGTGCAGGCTAGGTGGGTTAGCCATGGGGAATACAGAGGTGGGATGTTCTTCAGTGGGTTTGATCGGCTTGAAGCAGGGATGCTGTGCTCCGTGTGCGGGGATTGGGTGGAAGAGTAATCTCATGGAAGCTGATATTACAGGAGCCTGAGCAGGTTTGAGGGGGTGGATGGTCTGTTCCTTTTGTTTAGTTGATTCATGGAATAACTGGCTCTAGCAACATTTATTCCCCATCCCTAACTGACTATGGAATGAGTGGTTTATTCAGCTATTTGAGAGTTACCGGGTCTGGAGTCTCATAAAAGTCATATCTGGTAAGGATGACAAATTTCACTCCTGAAGTGGTTATCGGTGAATCAGATGGATTTTTACAACAGTTGGCAGTAGTCATAAGGTTACTATTTACCAGATTTTGGAAAAAATGAATTCCAGATTTGACTTGATTTGATTTATTTATTGTCACATGTATTTTGTTTCAAAAATATAGCGAAAAATGTAATATAGTGTCACCACTCTCAGGCGTCATAATAAAACACAGAAAATGAACCAGTACATAGAATATATAAAGCAGAAAAATGAAGAAGTAAATAAAAAAGTATCCAACTGCTTATGTCCTTGTAATGAGCTCCGTCATGGAGCCATGGGCCTTGTGGCCAGAGGTGAGATCCTTTCCCCATGCCTCTGCTGATGGGACAAACATCACCCACTCTTCAGCACCATCTCACCTCCACCGAGACCTCACCATTCTGAGTCCTCGCTGATACAGCAGCTGCCGATGATGCCAACTCTCACACTAGGCCCAACTCAACCTCCGACCCACTTCCAAGATATCTGCTCCGGACACAGACGCCGCCAAGAAACCAAACCACCTCCGCAGCGGCCATGAGCCGACGCTAGCACTGCCTTGTTGAAACAGTAACCAATGGAAACCCAAATTCACCTCCAACACCGTTGCCACAAGTTCATGCGCCTGGGCCCACACGAACCCACGCTGCTGGGCCCACTCTAATCCACGCTGCTGGGCCCACTCTAATCCACGCTGCTGGGCCCCCTCTAATCCACGCTGCTGGGCCCCCTCTAATCCACGCTGCTGGGCCCACTCTAATCCACACTGCTGGGCCCACTCTAATCCACACTGCTGGGCCCACTCTAATCCACACTGCTGGGCCCACTCTAATCCATACTGCTGGGCCCCCTCTAATCCACACTGCTGGGCCCACACTAATCCATGCTGCTGGGCCTACTCTAATCCATACTGCTGGGCCCACTCTAATCCACACTGCTGGGCCCACTCTAATCCACACTGCTGGGCCCACTCTAATCCACACGGTTGGGCCCCCTCTAATCCATGCCGCTGGGCCCACACTAATCCATGCTGCTGGGCCCACTCTAATCCACACGGCTGGGCCCACTCTAATCCACACTGCTGGGCCCACACTAATCCACACTGCTGGGCCCACTCTAATCCACACTGCTGGGCCCACACTAATCCACACTGCTGGGCCCACTCTAATCCACACGGCTGGGCCCACTCTAATCCACACTGCTGGGCCCACACTAATCCACACTGCTGGGCCCACTCTAATCCACACTGCTGGGCCCACACTAATCCACACTGCTGGGCCCACTCTAATCCACACTGCTGGGCCCACTCTAATCCACACGGCTGGGCCCACTCTAATCCATACTGCTGGGCCCACACTAATCCATACTGCTGGGCCCACTCTAATCCACACTGCTGGGCCCACACTAATCCACACTGCTGGGCCCACTCTAATCCACACGGCTGGGCCCACTCTAATCCACACTGCTGGGCCCACACTAATCCACACTGCTGGGCCCACTCTAATCCACACTGCTGGGCCCACACTAATCCACACTGCTGGGCCCACTCTAATCCACACTGCTGGGCCCACTCTAATCCACACTGCTGGGCCCACACTAATCCATGCTGCTGGGCCCACTCTAATCCATGCTGCTGGGCCTACTCTAATCCATACTGCTGGGCCCCCTCTAATCCATACTGCTGGGCCCCCTCTAATCCACACTGCTGGGCCCACTCTAATCCACACTGCTGGGCCCACTCTAATCCACACTGCTGGGCCCACTCTAATCCATGCCGCTGGGCCCACTCTAATCCATACTGCTGGGCCCCCTCTAATCCACACTGCTGGGCCCACACTAATCCACACTGCTGGGCCCACTCTAATCCATACTGCTGGGCCCCCTCTAATCCACACTGCTGGGCCCACTCTAATCCATACTGCTGGGCCCACTCTAATCCATACTGCTGGGCCCACTCTAATCCATGCCGCTGGGCCCACTCTAATCCATGCCGCTGGGCCCACTCTAATCCATACTGCTGTGCCCACTCTAATCCATACTGCTGGGCCCACTCTAATCCACACTGCTGGGCCCACTCTAATCCACACTGCTGGGCCCACTCTAATCCATGCCGCTGGGCCCACACTAATCCACACTGCTGGGCCCACTCTAATCCACACTGCTGGGCCCACTCTAATCCATACTGCTGGGCCCACTCTAATCCATGCTGCTGGGCCCACTCTAATCCACACTGCTGGGCCCTCTCTAATCCATACTGCTGTGCCCACTCTAATCCATACTGCTGTGCCCACTCTAATCCATACTGCTGTGCCCACTCTAATCCACACTGCTGGGCCCACTCTAATCCATACTGCTGGGCCCACTCTAATCCACACTGCTGGGCCCACTCTAATCCACACTGCTGGGCCCACTCTAATCCATGCTGCTGGGCCCACTCTAATCCACACTGCTGGGCCCTCTCTAATCCATACTGCTGTGCCCACTCTAATCCATACTGCTGTGCCCACTCTAATCCACACTGCTGGGCCCACTCTAATCCATACTGCTGGGCCCACTCTAATCCATACTGCTGTGCCCACTCTAATCCATACTGCTGGGCCCACTCTAATCCACACTGCTGGGCCCACTCTAATCCATGCTGCTGGGCCCTCTCTAATCCACACTGCTGGGCCCACTCTAATCCACACTGCTGGGCCCACTCTAATCCACACTGCTGGGCCCTCTCTAATCCACACTGCTGGGCCCACACTAATCCATGATGCTGGGCCCACTCTAATCCATGATGCTGGGCCCACACTAATCCATGCTGCTGGACCCACTCTAACCCACACTGCTGGGCCCACACTAATCCATGCTGCTGGGCCCCCTCTAATCCACACTGCTGGGCCCACTCTAATCCATACTGCTGTGCCCACACTAATCCATGCTGCTGGGCCCACTCTAATCCATACTGCTGGGCCCACTCTAATCCATACTGCTGTGCCCACACTAATCCATACTGCTGTGCCCACACTAATCCATGCTGCTGGGCCCACTCTAATCCATACTGCTGTGCCCACACTAATCCATACTGCTGTGCCCACACTAATCCATGCTGCTGGGCCCACTCTAATCCATACTGCTGTGCCCACACTAATCCATGCTGCTGGGCCCACTCTAATCCACACTGCTGGGCCCACTCTACTCCATGCTGCTGGGTCTACTCACTGATGCTGAGTCCACAACTGAGCTCTTCACCAAGAGGTAAGAAATATAAAATAGAAGCAAAACCAAGAGAATAGATACAGAAAAAGAAAAGAAACAAATAGAAAAGCAGACAGGATGGACGAGGCCAGGCCTCAGAAGGCCTATCCCTCTGTCACGTTATCAGAAGATTTATGATTGAATTCACATCTCACGACGTGCCATTGTTGAATTCCCAGGGCACCTTATGTGGCCTTTTATGGAAATAATACTCACTCGAGTACATGTGACAATAACGTAATTCAATTCAATCCCCGGAATACTAGTCTGGAAGCCAGGATTCACTCGTGCAGTGACACTACCACACTGTCCTTCCCTCCAATGACTGTGATTGGATCGGCACTTCCATCAGATCTAGGACTTAAGTACAATTGAACCTGGTATCCCTTCCCCCTCCCTTATCATTCCACGGTTTCAAAATTCCTTTGAAGGTTCCCAGCCGGCCACTGTGTTGTGGAATATGCTGCCCTCTGATCTCCTGCTGATTGGACCGATTAAAGTGCCCGTGTGCTCAGACTTGGATGGAAACCGCTCAATGAAAACATTACATCCATCTGAAAATCGAGACGGGGAGGCAGAGAGAAAGAGTCCAAGGCTGACCTGTGCAAAAAAAGAAACACTACTCTGTCCAATTAATCTTCAAGCCTCAAAACACCACAGAATTTATTTGTGAAATGAAATGTCAATAAATTTCACAACTCAGTTGCTGCCAAGATTCAAAAATGTGTACACAACTAGGGGTGTGCGATAAAATGCTGCCACTGTCTGCATTCCATAGAACTGCTACAGCGTGGAAACAGGCCCTGCAGCCCATTGACTCCACAACAACCCACTGAAGGGAATCCCACACCATCCCCATATTTCCCATGGCTAACTCACCAACAAACACATCAACCTGGACGCAATATACCAACCACTGCAGCGGGCAGTTAGTACTGACAACCGGAAGCGGCAGAGACAAGCCACTATAAATGCCGGAGGAAACGTCACAGAAGCGCTTCACAGGAGGCTCCCAAGCACTGAGGATGTCACCTAGACAGGGGACGAAACGTTTGCAACGCAAACTCCAAGCTCGGCGAACAGAACCACAACAGCTAACCCACCTCAGCTGCACATCCCTGGACACTCTGGACAATTTAACGTGGCCGTTCCGCCCTGACCTGCACATCTTTGGAATTGAGGAGAAAGCACACGCAGACGCGGGGGGAGAGTGTGCAAACTCCACACAGACAGTCGCCCGAGGCTGGCATCGAACCCAGGCCCCTGGCGCTGTGAGGCAGTAGTGCTAACCACTGAACCACCACGTCACCTCAGTGCCCCGTGAGTGAATATAAAAAGAAAAACGTTTCAAAATTTCAAAAAGAAATGTGTGAGCACAGTCCAAGTCGTATAATGTAAGGAAAAGATAGCGTGGTAGTTATAGCGATTGGTGAACCCAGGGTTCCAAACTAGTGTTCTGTGGGTGTGGGTTCAAATTGCACCTGGTATAATTCAATAATAAATCCTTTGGTAAAATGGTGATCGAGTCGGGCTTCTAGGCCTAAGACGTGTAACTGAGATATGTTGCCTCCTCCAGTTTGTCCCGTTCCCAGGATTGTGTCATCGTTTTCTAGTTGAAGAATGTGGTGCTGGAAAAGCACAGCCGGACAAGCAGCATCTGAGGAGCAGGGGAGTCAGTCATAAACCCTTCATCAGGAGTGTGGGCGGGAACAGGTGGAAGGGGGGTGTTGAGACATAAATAGATGGGTTGGGCTGGAGCAAAAGTAGCTGGGAAAGCGATAGGTAGATGCAGGTGGGGGGTGATAATGATAGTGCCAACTTCTCTGTCTCTAATTGCCCACCTTAAAGACACCAATCCCCCTAGTGGAGGGAAAAATAGGCTTTTAATTCCCCGATTTGGATGCACTCTGACTGTCATAGAATCATATGACACAGAAACAGACCCTTCGGTCCAACCAGTCCATGCTGACCATAATCCCAAACTAAAGCACTCCCACCTGCCTGCTCCTAAGACCATAAGACCATAAGACATAGGAGTGGAAGTAAGGCCATTCGGCCCATCGAGTCCACTCCGCCATTCAATCATGGCTGATGGGCATTTCAACTCCACTTACCAACGTTCTCCCCGTAGCCCTTAATTCCTCCTGGCTCATATCCCTCCAAAACCTCCCTATTCATGAACTTATCCAAATGTCTTTTAAACGTTGTAACTGTACCCACATCCAACACTTCCTCAGGAAGTTTATTCCACACGTGAACCACCCTCTGTGTAAACCTTTGTCCCTCGTGTCTTTTTCCAAATCTCTTCCCAATTGCCTTAAAAATACACCCCTTAATCTTGAAATCGCCCATCCTAGGGAAAAGACAACTACTATTAACCTCATTATTTTATAAACCTCTATCAGGCTGCCTCTCAAAGCCCTACTCTCCAGGGGAAAAATGTCCCAGCCTATCTTTATAACTCAAATCATCCATATCCGGCAACATCCTGGTAAATCTGTCAAGTGGCCTTTTTTAGTCCCAACTTGTCTAAAAGTATCACAGAATCCCTTCAATGTGGAAACAGGCTATTTGGTCCCACAGGTCCACACTGATCCTCTGAAGAGTATCCCACCCAGACCCATTCCCTATATTTACCCCTGACTAATGCACCTAACCCACATAGCCCTGAACACTGCACGCAATTTAGCATGGGTAATCTGTCTAGCTTGCACATCCCTGAACCCTATGGGCAATTTAGCCTGGCAAATCCGCCTAGCCTGCACATCTTTCGACTGTGGGAGGAAACCAGAGCACTCGGAGGAAAACCACGCAGACACATGGAGAATGTGCAAACTCCACACAAAGAGTCGCCCAAGGCTAGAATTGCACCTAGGACCCTAGCACTGAGAAGTAGCAGTGTTAACCACTGAGCTAGAGTGCCACCACAAAACATGCTTGTCTATATAACTAATAAATGCAAAGAGAAGGGAAAAATATTCAGATTGGGTCATAATTTCTGGAATTCTGTCCAGGCCAGGTTGTGGCCGGAAATGGATAAAGAGGGTGGCTCAACTCTAACTCTTCCAGAGGCAACGAGGGATGTGGGTGATAAATGCTGGTGCAGCCAGTGAGGGCCACATCCTGTGAGAGAATAAGACCGTGCGCACAATTTTGAAAAATAAAGTACCATTATATTTATTTTTTGCCATGGGTCTGGTTTCTTGCAGTGACTTGGGGATTAATCTCTCTGTTCCTGGAGAGTTGCCATCTCTATCTTTAAGCAAATTCACAGATCCTGTGGGTACAAGAACACTCTGCTGTTGCAAACCACAATAGCTCATACCCGGTTGCTCGATGCGTTATGGTTGAGGAAGGAACATTGCCTGGTCATTTGTCACCTCCTCCCCGGGATCATCACGTTCACGCGAGCTGTGAGCTGTGGCTCCATCAATGACCTCTGGTCAGGCTGTGAAACACAATCTGGGCAGTAGGAGTTGCGGGTGGGGGCTGCACTGTCAGAGATGGGAGGGTCAGAGAAAGACCCTCTCTCAGATGGATGTAGAAGGCCCCATGGCCAGTATTTCAAACAATAGGGGAAAGGATGGGGCTCCATCTCCCAGACAATACTCATCCCTCAAACAACAGGGCGAGAAACAGATTGTTTCGCCATCATTCGAGTCACCAGCTGTGGGATCTTGCTGTGTGCAGATGGCTCTCTTGCCTGACCACAGCAGCACTTCCCTGCCGAGTGCCCCGAGGACTCGAAAGGGCGCCATTCAAATTCGAGGTGAATGCCAGTCAGCTTAATGTAGTCTCACCAGGATAAAAGCCTCAGTCATAGTCATGATTAGATTAGACTTACAGTGTGGAAACAGGCCCCCCGGCCCAACAAGTCCACACCGACCCGCCGAAGCGCAACCCACCCATACCCCCATATCTACCCCTTACCTAACACTACGGGCAATTTAGCTTGGCCAATTCACCTGACCCGCACATCTTTGGACTGTGGGAGGAAACCGGAGCACCCGGAGGAAACCCACGCAGACACGGGGAGAACGTGCAAACTCCACACAGTCTTACCAGACCACAGCCCTGCTGTTGGAATACAAGACCAGGAGGCTACGGCCTAGTGGTATTATCACTCGGCTATTAACCCAGAAACTCGGCTAACGTTCTCGGGAACCCGGATTCAAAATCTTCCATGGCAGATGGTGGAATCTGATTAGATTATGCGCCCTACAGTATGGAAACAGGCCCTTCGGCCCAACAAGCCCATACCTACTCCCCAAAGAGTAATCCACCCAGAACCATTCCCCTACCCTATATTTACCCCTGACTCGGCAGTTTAGCATGGCCAATCCACCCTAACCCGCACATCTTTGGATTGGTGGGAGGAAACTGGACAACCCGGAGGAAACCCACGCAGGCACGGGGAGAACGTGCAAACTCCACACAGTCAGTTGCTCGAG